>NW_006912939.1:0-378703 GCF_000585535.1 Cladophialophora psammophila CBS 110553 | reverse complement strand
AGCCTTACTATCTATACATTAGATAGTTCTCTAAGTCCTTCCAACAAAAATATAATATAATTATTAGCGATTAATAGAAGTATTAATTTTATTATATAGAAGAAATTTCTTTAGTTTAGAAAATAAGTTAAATTTTTTTATTTACTTATTATTAAGTTAAGTTAATAAAATAATATATAGAATCTAGCTAAATTCGTAGACTAAATAGATCTAAGCGATTAAACTCTTACTAATATTAATTAGCGTATAGAGTATTATATTTCACTTATCTTCGATTAGCGATAGAAGTATCTTAATCTAATATTCTCTCGGAGTAAATAAGTAGAGTTTTATAATAATCTATAATATTTATACTTAAGTATTCGAGTTACTAACTAAATTTACTTAGTGAGAAGATAAAGCGTTATTAGTCGCGGAAAGTTATATAGATAAAAAATCGAACGTAGAACTCTTAATTCTTTTCGTCATTACTTTAAACTAACGTAAGTAAGTAAACTTTTATTTCTTTATCGATTAATATTAGTATCACTAAGTAAATAATTTTTTTAAGGCTTCTAATAATAAAAGAAGATAATGATATACTCATTAAAAATAACTATTTTCAACGAGATCTCATTTAATAGGGCCTTATTTAAAAATTAAAAAAGTACATTAGAGAGAGTATCGTAAAGAGATTCTTTTATACATACAAAACTTTTCTGTAAACGTTGTAGTAATCTAAGGAGATAAAGAAAAGTGATGAATGTTGAACTATTTGCGCATTTCACAAGGACGCGAACGCGTTTCTATCCTAAAACTACGTATTGGAGCTCAGACCCTTCTCGCGAAGGTGTTTTGCTCCGCAAAACAGTGGGCAGGGCCCTCGTTTATCGCAACATTCTTTGAATTTTGTGATTAGGCCGACGCTTTAGCTCCTAGCCTAGCCAATTAGGGCGTAGCTCCGATATCGGGTCTGAGAACTGAGACAATTCAACACGCGTGCGTAAACAAATTCGGCAAAGTTGCCTGGTCACGTAATTCTGACCCCTACTGGGTGGTGCTCATTGAAGTGAAGTGGTTATGAAAGATCGGCATTCGATCATGGCCGATGGTAGAATCTGCGTGCCCGTACATTTCAGGCGCCCCCCAAAACGGGCAAGCCGAAATACGGGGGCCGTCGTACCACGTGACAGCGCCGAGAGAGGAACAATATTGTGAGGGCAACCGCTCGCAGTAGGCGTGTAATGAAACACAAGCTGCATCTCAATCCTACACTGCAATGGCAAGGATAACTTTTTGCTCCTTCTCCTCCTCCTTGAGACTTTGGAATATCTTCACACCGTTCTTCTGTCAAAATGCGCACATTTCACGAATTGCCCGAGCATGTATTACATGATACAATTTCCGTGGTCGTAGATTTCACACAATCCAAAGGCTGGCAGTTATCGTTAAGATTGGTCAATCGTAAGTACAACGGGAATCTCTGCTTGGCTCTCACTAATACAACTTGCCTGATGTAGGCCAGTTCAATGAAGCTGTGCTCCATGTTTACTACTTGCGGCAAAGACTTGTGGCATCTGATGGAGACCACTCACTCGATTGCATTAATCCATGTCACGATCAGTTCTGCCGAAGACTGGTGGCTTCCCAGCGGAAACAAATCTACGCGGCGCGCTTCAACTTCCAGAGCTTGCTCGCAAGCCGAGACCTAGCTGCTGACGCCATATTCGCTCATCAGCTCCTACAGCAGTGGAAAGCGGCACTTACGATGTTGCGAGGAGTAGGGAGCCTTGAACAGCTCGATCTAGACCAAGTCCGGTTCTACTCAACCTGCAGCGACAATCCGATCTTTAATGATGTTCCCAGCGCGATTCTGTCCAAGGCTGTTGATTCTCACCTGGGACCACAATTTTTATCAGTGCTGGTCCAAAGCAAATGGAATCTCTATCTTACAGATCGCTATCAAGTCGAACCTCCCGCGTTCTGGGTGGCTCTGAGTGCATGCGTGCTTGGAGACCTCCAACTGTTTGAGGCATACAGAAGCAAACTGACGCTACTTGATGAGAATTCCTCAGCCTTCAGCCCTCCGGCTCAGTTCATTGCGTCACAGCTTTTCGCTTTGTTGAATGTGGCGATAAAGCATGCCAAACTCGGCATTGTCAGTCGTTTGCTTAAACAACATCCAAACCTAGTATCAAAGGTACACACCAACTATGCATCTCTGCAAGCAGCCATTTTTTCCAACAACACAGAAGTCCTGAAAGCTCTACTTGCGTATACGCCGAATTTACCCGACTTGCTGACTGATGCCTCGAGTCGTTGCAGCACTGTTCTCACTCGGTCTAGTAGCGGTACAGAGACTATCAGATTATTGACACGGCATTTCAGCCCACTTTCTGCAGAAGCACGTACTTGGTTGATCATGCACTCATGTGCAGTAGGCGACACAGCGCTCTTGGAAGAGTTCTCGAAAACGGAATCGCTCTTCAGTAATCGCATTTACGACGCTAGCGGTCTAATACCAACATCCGTCCATTTCGCTATCCGCTGCGGCAATGTTGATACCTTGCGCTTCTTGCTCGATCATCGAGTTCTTGAAAATCAGAATCCACAATCATTGAGAATGGCGATGGAACAGGCTCTGTCATTCAACCAGATAGAATGCTATCGAGAACTGTACCAGCGGGTGGAGATATCTCAGTCGGCACGCTACTTCGAGTATCTCACTTGGGCAGACAACGCAGAAGAAGTCATGACCGAGTTTATCCGTAAATACAGGAGCCTCATTTTTGAACCGTTAGGGGATCCGGACGATCTAGTACCACCGCTTGCTCAAAGAGCACTGTGGAAAGCTATACAACGACTCAGAGCTGGAAACGTCCAGTTTCTCCTAGGCGCGGGAGTAAGCGTGTTCCCGTGGACGAAGTACAAGGACCCTTTTGAGGTCCAATGGCCATATTTCAATCAGAACCGAGATGCGTTCCTCCGCACTCAAGCGGTGCTTGATTCTTTTGACTTACCAAAGTTAAGGATAATTGTGTGAGGCGGAAGCTTGTTCGAATGGCCATACCAGCTATACTTTACTTGGATAGCGAGCTGGAAGACTGAGTAGGTGGAGATGACGCGGTGATTCAATCAGGAGTTCAAATCCGCTTGTGAATCTTGCATGATGGTAGAAGCGATATTTAAAGTGCATCAAGACGCAAGAGCAATATGGAACTACTCATAGTAGTGGTTGAAACAATGTCACTTTATTTTCGAGCTGCGTTGAACATCCTCCTCAATTTTACCCGGCCTTCTTTGGACGCCCTCTTGGGGTCAAAATTTTGATGGTTTACCTCGAACTAACAGAGGGGCTCCAGTCGGGCTGAGTAGTGAAAGATGCCGATCGTATTTGATCGGCAGTGCCAATACCATTGAGACATTATGGCGTACATCTTAGTTTCATTCTTTCATCAGCCGCGTAATCTTTCAGAGAGAGCAGAGGCCAGCCAACTACACGTCTAAGTCGAGTAGAAGATGGTCTTGTTCAAGTCATTGCCGTAAAATCAGTTCTTCGGGATGGGCTGATAAGCTATACGGTGATCTTCTCAACTAGCTTGTCCCTACTGGATTTAGGCTTAGGCTAGCCTAGGTGGACTATTCTTGGGCATCACTAGCATTCAAGGGGCGTGACCAAGTTGGAGTACGCAATAGCATGGGGGCGGACGGTGATGGTCACGCTCAGGTGCAATGTGAAACTACATCAGACCAGGATGTAGTAGAACGCGAGCAGTCATAAGGGATTATATGGTCAAGTGGAGGCTTAGAGAAATATCGAATGAACATAGTTGGTTTGCTACAGAACAGAATTAGTCGATTGGTAAATACACTCCGCATACTTATGAAGGCACACTCCGAGCAGTCCCATTGTTCCAATATATCATACGATGAGTAGTCCGACTATACAAGATAAGCTAATACTGGCATGCCTGATGGGTCTGTTGTTTGTTGCGAAAACAAGAAGACGCCTGGACGAAAGGGCCAGCAGAGACATAAAACAAATGCCATCACCACCTTTGTACGCTATCATAAACCATATCGCCTTTCATCCAGGATGAGTCGAGACCGGAGTTCGCCTGGCGGGTTCGAAGTGTAGATGGCAAAACCGAGGTGCCATTGACCTGGGTTACCGGCGGCCTGGTCGATGTCTTCTGACAAGCGCGGAAAGAAGCCTGGTCGGTGTCGAGGCAGCAGCTCATGACCTTGTCGCTGCAGGTGTAGTAGAGACTCTTGTCCGTCATGTCACAAAAAAGGGATTCCGGGAGCGACACAAACGAGTGGCCGAACGAGTTCCAGGACTCGCAGAGCTCACGCGCACTATTGAATTCGTGGGGCGAGATGATCAGAAGTTCGGCCAAGGGTCGTCGTGGTGGTGCTTGTGTTCCACTGGAACCGTCCGATCCGATGGTGCTGGTAGAAAGAGCCGGGCCGTGTTGGTGATAGCGGCGGATGACATCTCTCCGCCGTAGGATTCCGCTAAGTAAGCCCGAGATGAGATTTCCGCCCGCAACACCGGGATTTTCGATGATGAAACCGGGATCCTTGTCAGTTCCTATCAGTGATGGGTCGTCCGAGTCTGTGATGAACTCGGGGGGGTGGGGGAACACAAGAATGGACTCCTCCGTTATCAGCTGCGGGTACATGCGGAATCTTGGCCCGCTCTTGCACATAAGGTCGCGGTTGTCGGAATACGACGCTCCCAGGTTTTTGTTCGAGTTGCTGAAGCTCGGAAGATGAATGCCAAAACCTTGATAGGGGATACCATTAGAGCCATCTCTGTCGATCCAGACACATTTCGGGTTCTCGATCTCCCCGGTGGCCTGCTGCTGGAGCACTGGGGTGTTGCTGTTGGACCAAAATGCGCCGCAAGCAGCGGCAACGTTGGTGCTGAAGCCAGCCCTTCCTCCATCTGGAAATGTTAGTGCCAAGCCGGCGATGCATACTGCGTCCTTTCCACCATTCGTGATGGATACATACGCGGCTTGGATGTTGCCTGCCTCCGCATTAGGATTCACTGTGATGTCCACGAAGTTGCCCTGGGGTAAGATTTTGCTTGTGCCATCAGTGAATCCGATCGCACCGCCGTTGAAATCCCAAAGGGAGGCCCCTGGGGTGTTCCCTCCGAAGCTTGCTGCTGTATCAACAGATGATCCTAGAACGACACGAACATTGGTAGCATGTTGAGTTGCTGAACGTCCAGACTTCCCATACCAAGCAATACCCCCAACCAAGGTCACCTAGTACTTATTAGGATGGTGGGGTGATCAGCCTTAGCCTTTTCAGGCTAGCGTAGTTCCACAGGTGCCACGGTACGTGGTACTGGGTAGACATTACTGGTAGATGCTCCAACTTCCGTTTTTCGAGCTTTGTGTGTTGTTGACAATCATTCCAGGTTTGCAAGGGAAAGCCCTCTGTCTGTGAGGCTGGTAAAACGTGCTGTTCGCTTATTGCAACCCATATATTCAACCTCCTCCCCTGGGGACCGTTTGTACCCACGACAAGTCGCTGTCTTTGGAACGAGGTTCGTAATCAACAAGAACACACACGGAGATTTGACCTTAAAGCTCTTGATCATGTCATCATCAAGGCAGCCGGACCTACCACCAGTGACACGTCTTTCCGATTTAAGAAGCTCGCGGATGGTGGTTTCAACGAAGTCTTCCTCGCTGTTGTTGATGAAAGACGATTGATAGTCAAGATCCCTGACCCGGCCATCCCCCCACGTTTGGTCAGGCCAAGTGAAGTTGCGACACTTGAGTTCTTACTGTTCGAGCAGGAATTGCGGGTGCTCAAGGTGCTCTCATGGAGCGACAACAGTGACAATTCTGTCGGTTGCGAATGCATCATCATGGAAGAAGCCCAGCGCCGAGCTTTGAGCACCGTACGGGAGCGCCTTGGAATCGACGATAAATTCTCTGTTGTGAACGAAGTGCTATCAATGCAGAAGCGATTTGTTGCCACAAGGCATATATTCAATGGGTATGCGAGGGTATAGCTCCTTGATGATGCAGCAAGACTGGATTTTACGCAGCATCTTCCGGTATCATCCACTCCTATCCCACCACATTGCATTGGTTCATTGACAAATCGGCACTTCCTTGGGCCAGCGCTTACCGCCTCTGACTTGAATTGTGGCCCTTGTAAGTCCCCGTGGCGGATTCATGTTGTTTGGCTGCTGACAAGTCAGGGCCTACAGCGCAAGATTATCTCATATCCTTGCATGCTCATCAATGGCACAGATTGAAATGTACCGAGACAGAGATGTGGCTGCCGATAGAGCATTTTCCTTCCCGATAAACACAGCAAGCAACACGTCCGCTAATGCAATGTGTGACATGCTCAGAACACTTTGTACGGTCATACAAATTGTTAGCTATGTGATCAAACTCGTCCCTTCTTTCACCGTTCTTGATGTCGCCGTCATGCATAGCTGGCAAGCCGAATAGGAAAATAGGGAACACTCAAACAAAGTCCGCTGTTGGAATGGAGGTGGCCTTCACTGATAATGAGCATTCCGTCTACCTTGGAAATGGCGATCCTTTGTCATTCATCCTATACTGTCAATTATCTTCGATATAGCGGTCGCTTCGGCGTTATTGAGCACTCTTGAGGTACATGTTCCGTTACAGACTGTGTCACTTATTTTTGAATCGGCTTGCTGCGTGTGTAAATGTCCCCAACGCCCTTGCCCCTAGCTGGCCACTTTATGTTCATGGTTGGCTGAATCACAAAATCTGTCTCATTTGTAGTGCCACCATTCATGTATGCTCTGTTTACTTTTTGTGGGGAGCACAGCCATCCCATCAGATGGCAGAAGACGGTATAGTGGAGCTACGGCGCAAGGCTGGTGGCTGTGCCTGTACTGGGGTAATCTGCGCGGGTTGTTGTGCACCGGTAATAGTAACGCTTGCGGTTTGTTTGGGTAGTGTCCAAGGATCAGGAAGGGCCTTACGCGCTTTGAATGCTTCTCTGCGATCCTCCAGGGTTTGTCGGGCATTTGCCCATAAATCCGCCTCATCCTTTCGGAGTCTCCCAGGGAAAAAGGTCGTCAGCACTGCTAAACCAACACCAGGCCGATACTGCTCTGCATTTTTCAAAACCGCCATGACGTTCTCGCCACTGTTGGCCTTGATGCGCGTGCAGGATCTAAGGTCCTCTTCCGCCACAGGAACTCCATGAGCTGCGGGGCTGCGTACTGCATTGGCGGCATAAACGTTATGCACCATGCCGAGCCCGCCTACCCCCATGAGATACCAAGTATCCTGTTCAATCCCACCCGCGGTGATCAAGAAAAACACCCAAGAAGTTGCAAGTACAACAAGTGTGAACCTTGCCAACCTTGTGGATTGGGGCGACTGAATAGCCAAGTCTTCCATGTTGAGACTTGTTCCTATTTTCCTAGTCTTGCCATTCTCGAGTTTTTCTATCAATGTGGGCCCATTGTCTATAACAAAGACATGCTGATGGCCATTTCCTTTAGTCAAAATGTAAGTATCCTTTGAATCTTTTCGACAGGCGTACTTCTCCTCCATCCACTGGGGCAGTGAGCCTGTGATGATCGCGAGCAAAGACCCTGCCGCCGTGATCAAGAGAATTCCCCAGTTGCGCTGCGGCAGGATGGTAGGGATTGCAGCGATCAACAACTGTAGTGGCAGGAACACAACGAAGCTCCACCAAACCTTGTCAGCTTTTGGACAACCTGGGTTTTCCTTGGCCGTCAAAAAGGTGAAAACAGGCTTGGTGTACTTCTTTTTCGTCTTTTTTACCTTGCCGTCCTGGCCCGGTTCGACTACCTCTTCATCAGGGATTCTAAGATATTTATTGATCTCCAGGTCGCGCACCAGTCGGCCAATGATCCAGGATTCGTTTTCACGAGCGCCTTGGCTGCTCAACGGAATAATGCGGCACACTATGTCTGGGGGAGGCATGAGTGAGCCGTCACTGAGAGCCGAATTCAGTGCATTGAAAGCGTAGGCCACCCATCCAAAGCTAAACGCGGTGGGTGTGATGTAGAAGCCTCGCAGCTGGTGGCCTACTAGCTGAGCAATCGCTTTTTGGACAATGTCCCCGCCGATAAGCAGTAAGACGGAAAATGTCTCCGCCGGGTTTTCATATTGTTTCTTGAAGAAGACACTCGGATTGGAGGAAGTGGAGGTAGGTGTCACCGGGCCGGTGGCATTTGTCAAAGCTTCGGAGGCACGAACGTGGAGGGATCGAGAGGCAACGGGTTGCAGCAGGAAGAAAAGAATTGAGTAAAGAAGCATCTTCGAGGTTGCATGATAAGCAGTTCATCACATCTCACTCACCATCTGTCACGACTTTGAACTTCAGCTTGCGCTCTTGAGATGTGCAAGACGTGAGCCTGCATGCGCAACTCCACAAGTTTCCCAGCCTCGCCACGTGCAGCCACGTGCAGCCACGTGGTCACTAGTTGTCTCCTCGGACCCTGATCATCCAGCTACGATGAACTCAAAGGTATTGCGATTGGGCTGCCAGGACCCTTCTTGGCCTTGTTAGGGCCGTTAATCAATTCTATGCTGTCATGCATGGCCAATGCCCGGCTCTGATTTAGAACTTTGAGGAATTGCCTGCAAATATTATTGTGTAGCTCTTGTCGAACCTAACACCTCATCTTCCGTGTGAGTTCTAGTCCCTGGGGAGAGTGTGCAGACGGAGTTACGGTAAACATGAAAGAGGCTTGGGTAGAGAGCCATAGAGAGATAGAATCAATTTTTCGACGCAAGTAATTTACGAAAGCAAAATCTACTTACATCCCTTGCAAGATTAAAATAATATATTTCCTTTCCTAAACGATGAAGTGAATTCGCGGGCTGTATCTTTAGATTGTCCTTCGACAGCCTTCGAAATCTCTTACCTACCCATACACTATTCACGATGTCGCAATCTGGAAGCAGAAGCCCTGCTCCTGAGGTTGGGAAGAAACCTGCGAAGCCGATGAGTATCAAAACACACATGTGATCAGCCACAGAACGAGGTCATTTTTAAGGTCAAATGCTACAGGGATGGGAAGGATGTTTGATAGCTATTGTCGACGTGAACAGCGTATTCAAGATCATAGACCAAGACAAGAATGGTCTTCACTTCACGATCAAGATGGTGGTTTCGCCAGAAATCCTAGAACTTGAAGATGGAGAGCTGATCTAAAAAGGTTGGGAAGTCACGTGATCCAGCCCAGCCACCCAGTACTGTCTATATAGTCTACCGTAGTCCCCGTACTGAATAACGGAGGACAACCTTTTGATCATTCAACAGAGTGTAGACTACATCACTCGTCTTCTTCCCTTGTAGATTTCCCGAATGCGGTGTTTCGGTGTTCTCAATGCGGTTATGGTAATACCATGAATTAGTAGAGGTGTCATCACGGTTTGACGGCGTTCTTCCTCGACGGCGGACGCCAAGATCGCTGGCACCAGCCCTTGCCCTTTCCCTGTTGTCTCTTCGGACTGGATTGCCGACAACCACCATCTTACAAAACGTTATGTGGGATCATGTCCGTTCGACTTATCTACTCGGTCCTATTCTACTCTACCGCCGAACACACGGTACGCGATGTCTTGCCGTGTCCACATCTCTAATGGACGTGAAGACCATTGGCTTGAAGATTTGAGTTGGCGATGATGGAATGCGGCGAACCATGCCTGTGGATCTCGCTCGAAGCCCCATCTAAACCATGCGTTCCGCTCGACAGGCAAGTCGAAGCAGGAAGCAGCGCACCTGGATTCTCAGCAGTGCCCAGGTAGTACGAAAGGTCGCTACCATCGTACTCCCGAATAGTGAATCCATTGCCAAAGAATCCAAAGGGGTTGTCACCCTCGTAGCTGATGCTGTAGTCTTCATATCGCGGTTGTGACAGAGCGTCGAAGAAAAGAAGCCGTGAACCAGGCCAGATCGACAAGGGACCGTCCTCTTTGCCTTGCTTGAACCAGCTTCGGCAGCCTGACGACCATGCCGTACGCTTCAAGTACAAATCGGCATGCTCGATGAAGGCTTGGCACACTTCTTTCCGTGGTGCCATGGCACGGATGTTATGGGTTTGGATTTTCTTGATTAGCATCATGAAATGTCGCATGAGGTGCTCGATTATGGGCAGGAATGAGCCGTGGCCTACTGGACCGTATGCACCGGTCACAGTCCAGTAATTCGGAACTTTTTCAGGTCAGTAATGCGCGGCTTTCACAGAAATGGGATGCCGTTACTCACTCTCGGGTACACCGATGGAAAGGTACGAGACGGGTTTACCCTTTTGCATATCTTGGACATTCATTCCGCGTGCCTTAATTGGGAAACGAGGAACCCATGATGTGTCGAATCTGCCACAACATTGTCAGTTGTTTCTAATAGCCCTTCTCTCGCAGCGGGAACATACCCTGTCGCGCAGATGATAACATCAACTTCGTGCTCTAAACCCTGATGGTCGATGAAACCTCTGGGGGTGACTTTGATCATGTCCCTGGGAAAAGTCGTTACATGTGGAAGCGTCAAGGCTTCTAGGAAGCCATTTCCGGGCGTGGGGCGTCGGCAGCCAACGCCGAATTTGGTGGGTACCAGCATACTGATCAGATCCTGCCGGCCCTTTAATTTGTCCTGCATCTGTGTCGTGGAGAATTCCTTGGCTTCCCTCGCCTCGGGAGTGCCGTTGAGAATGAACTTGAACCTCTGGTTCAGTTCATCTTCGATCTCTTTGGTATACACGACATACTCGGGGAAGTTCTCTGCGAATTTGTGCTTCTGCTCCTCGGAGTATTCAAAATTTGCTCCGTCGGGCCCAGCATACTTCTGAGCAAACCCAGTCGTAATCCAGGTCGGTGACCTCACCCAGGTGTAAAGCTGTTTGACCTTTGACGCGATGTTGGCCGTGACTTGAATGCCACTGCTGCCAACGCCAATCACTGCTACACGCTTGTCATCAAGGTGGGTGCCGGCCGCATAATTTGCAGTGTGGCAAAGAGTGCCTTTGAAATCATGAAGACCGTAGATTGCTGGCCATTTCCAGCTGCTATTCGCGTGTCAGTTCACTGTATTTATATCCAAAGTGTAAGACCTCACTTCAAGATGCCTCCACCGTTGATGAAAATCTCGGCTCTATCGACAAACTCGGTTCCGTCAATGAGATTTTTGACCTTTAGGTGCCATATCCCTTCGTCCTCGTGCCATTCGGCGTCGATTATTTCATGGTTGAGTTTCATATATTTCTCAAGTTCGAGTGTGTCGACGATATCCTTGAAATACTGCCAGATCTCCTCCGAGTACGAATAGAAGTGTGACCAGTCGGCTTTGCGTGCCCAAGTAAACTTTGACATGGTAAGAATGAGATAAGGGAGCAAGGGCTGTTGGGTAACTAGTACCTGATAGTTTATAGAAGGAATATCACACGCGCAACCGGGATATCTGGATCCCAATGTCAGCCAAATTCCGAACGAACGAAACGTTCAGAATCCTCTAGACCTGTTTTCCAGCCAGGTACCGCCAATGTCGGGATTCTTATCGTAGCAGCAGAAGTCAATATTCTCCAACGTCTCCGAAGCAAACTTGGAAAAGCAAATGCCGGAAGCTCTAGCGCCAAGGTGAACGACCCGAATAGGCCTTTCTGTGCTAGAGAGTTGTTCTTTGATACGATACCCTCGGGCGTTCGTAGTCGGCCATCCATACCGCTCTGGGAGGTATTGAAGGTTCTCGCTGACGACGGAAGCTGTCGTTCCAGTCTTTGATTTTACAGGTAAAGAGGTCATATCCCTCAAAGTCATCGACGTGACAAGAGTCGTGGCAGGGGGATGGTTGCTGCGGTACTCAGAGTCCCGACTGCGATGCAACGAAAAGGCGTGTCTTTATAACCAACTCACAATTGGGCATAAATCCCACAAGAGCGCTGGGTAGTCGAGCCCGGCCTTTTCACAAACTCGGGCCATACGGAGTAACCGGAGGCAACAGCAGCCCTAGTGCACTTGCAAGGCTGTGGCTGCGCACTGTGATAACACATTTTGATAAACCTTGTGCAATCCCGAGATAGTTAGGAAAGTGATGGTAAGACGGCATCTTGTGGTAGCAGTGGAGCGTGCTCCATCTGGAAGACAGCGTTTTCAACACGCCGTCTTGTGTGAATGGGGAAGCATGCTGCTTAGCGGTCACGGCGTTCCTATGGGTTGCCCATCTCGATATCTTCTTCAGCTTAGCTAAAGATGATGGTTGCTTTGTCCTCGGATGCCGAGACTGACCCGATTGATGATTGTTGTACCTAGTGGTCATCGAAATAAAGGGCTTACTCTGGACGCAGCCTGTGGCTTTGGGGTAAGAATCTCGGCTCACCCGACTGAGCCCCTTAGCCCACCAGCCTGGCTTGAGCTGCTGAATACTCCGTACACGTACGATCTCGTGGGCTTTCCAAGTTAAGCCTCCCAAGCCTCCTGGGTCAACTTGGCAAATTAATAATACCCGGTCTCATTCGTCGCCATGATAGGCTACGCCGTACTTACACCTCGGCAAACTGCTACGAGAGGCCCAGGTCCAGCTTTACCCCAGGATTGCCACAGTCAAGGGCGTGTGGAGTGGGACATCAAGCGACTGGTGGCCATCCCAAATGCGGTGCACCTTCGCGGTGCCCGACATTAAATGTTGACATAGCCAACGTCGACCTGGAAAGTGTTAGTCAGGTTGCTACCGTTGAGTGGCCATCGATTCTTTGAATGTCTCCTAGTCTCAGTCCCTTGGATCTCTGTACCAGTATCCCCGCAACAATGGATGCACCAACAACTAGTGGCGGAACAGGGCCAGTAGACCGACAATCTTTAGAACCGCGAGCTCGACGTATAGGACGCGTTGCTTGTTCATACTGCCATCACCGACGAATTCGCTGCGATGCGTCCCAGTCTCAACCCTGCTCTAATTGCGCCATGGCGCAGATCTCGTGCCATCTGATTGAGTCCAAAAGGGGGAAGTAAGTCAACCGTGGTCAACCTCTGACCGGACGCCTATCCGATACAGCGATGATCTGACGACTTCGAACAGATACCCAAGAACACGTTTGAAAGCCAATTCAAAGCCTCCGACTCCGGCAATAGGTCGTCGCGATCACAGCCAGCATTCCTTGGTAAGAGGCACCACTCCTGTGACGCCACTCACGCCTCTGCGGCAGGAAGCCTTGTTGCCCAACCGATCCGCAGGGCAAGATGTTGCTGCCGAGAACATCGAGCTTGATCCGCCGGAGGAATCTCCATCGCACGGGGTTCAAGAGCCCCACGCCCGAGGATGGCTCAGACGACCTCTATGCCAGATTATCACAGCTGCGCTCATCAACGCTACGGGATCGCAACCTGCTAGGAATGCACACGATCTATCTGGGAGAGTCATTTTTACTCACCTATGTAGTCCGAAACAGTATTGATGCAGAAGCAACACCATCGTCCGTTTCTACGCTGCAACTGCCTTTGCCCACAGCTGCCAGCAACAAGGACAGGCTGAGACCGGATTCGCATCTCAGTGAGGAGGACCTGGAGGTTTTGAGATTGAGAAACGCTTTCACATTACCCGAGAAAGAGGCCTGCGATGCGCTCGTAGCAACATTCTTTCAGATTGTCTATCCGGCTTTTCCGATATTCGACAGACGAGACTTTGCTCTGCTGTATGAAACAAACCAAATCTCATTACTTGTTCTCAACTCAATATTCGCGTTGGCAAGCACCTTATGCGATGCAAAGGTGCTCAAAATGGCCGGCTTTGACTGTCGAAGGTCCGCTCGAAAGACGTTCCTCAAACGCACCAAGGCGTTGTATGATGCAGATTACGACAGAGACAAGGTTTCTTTAATCCAAGCGACCTTTATCATCAGCTTTCTCTGGGATGGCGCAAACGACGCGAAAGACATGTGGCATTGGCTTGGCATCGCGATCAGCATTGCTCAGACGAAAGGACTGCACAGATCGTGAGTGGTGCATTTATCCACCAGATGCTCTGGAGCCCTGACAGAGAAGCAGCACGAGGCATTCGATTCTACGATTACGCGACCGCAAGCTGTGGAAGCGGCTATGGTGGTCGCTTTATGTATGAGATCGGAAAGAACAGTATTTGTAGAACAGTGAATCCTAACTTTGCCGCAGGTTCGCGACCGCCACTGCGCAGGTACCGTTGGTCGTCCATTGCGGATCCGTGACGACGACTGCGACGTCGAGCCGTTGGACGAAACAGACTTTATTGATGCCGATGACGATGAGTTTGGCGACAGCGACCCGGTCGTCCGCTCAAGTGTCTGCACGAGGATTAACGTTAACTTTGCACATATTCAATACACTATCTCAATGTCCAGACTTACTGTGATTTGTAAGTACAGCAATTGGTGGTCCCTCTTTTGCCCCCCGACTGACTGCGTCCGCTTCTGAAGTCGGCAATATCATCTCAAGCAAATTTCCTATTTCCCCTTCAAGAGACACTCTCAGTTCGGCAGAACTGGTCGAACACCTGAAAATATGGCGGCAACAATTGTTGCTTAGGGTTAGTGATGATGATGAAGACCAGAACACATGGTTTTGGGCACGAATGCTGGATTTGAGCTACAAGTACTTCACTCACCGTCGCCCGCCCCGGGGCGACAAGAGATGGCTTATGGATGCTGATCTTTTCTAGTCACCTGCTCATTCTGCTTCATCGTCCCGAGCACGGAAAGGTTCCGGGGACCGTTATCTCGCCGCACCATAAGGCACTCATGGCTGCAAATAGGATCTCCAGGATCGTTGATGAGTTCCTAGGTATGGGGGCGATGCAACAAACCCAGCTTCAGATGTAAGCTCATTGTTCGGGCCCGTTCAAATAGTGCTGCCACGATTTTAGGTGCTCAGCAGCTAAACCTGTGAGATGTAGATGCCCAAGCGTTTTCGCCGCACTAACCATTTATGCATCAATGGTTCGGTATTCAGACAAGATCCAACGAGAGCTTGCAGAGAACAGGGCTAGCCTTGTGATGCTTGGCCTCAGCCAAATTGCGGAGACATGGCCTGCGAGCAGCTGGATACTGCGCCTTTTCGAGACACTGTTCAATAATTAACAAATGGTACGGTCATGGAGCACGAGAGATCATCGAGAAATCGCATCTTCGTTGTCAGCAGGCGGCCGTATTACACAAGAAGAAACTCCGGATCGTGGTGTGGCAGCAGCAAACAAGCAGCAACAAGAGTTTACAGCATCCTACGGCCAGGCTTCTCTTCAGGTAGTAGAGGGTGTTTTCAAGGACGGCAATGGGCAGATGCAGAGGGACCCTTCATACGCTCAAACGCAACAAGCGCCGCTTTCCGCGAACGAGTCTTTCGATGCAGAGTTGCTGACATGGTTCCCAGACGATTGGTTAGACTTTAGATTTCCAGATGGCTTCTGAAGGCTTCTTGTCCGGCCGTGGTGTGTGAGTGCAGAGCGGACCAATAAGTGTTCAGGCAGAATTCCCAAGACTAACAAACTCTACTTGCATAGGGCGCTATATCGCATGTAAGCACACTCGACGCTATCTCGCACTGACCGTAACCCTGACTTATCTTTACCTATAACTGACTCTTCGAATGTCAAGTTCACTTACTATCGCCATCCAGCATGCCTCTCTCCTGCTTCTCGACCTTTCCCTGGATTTTGATCGTGGCTATCTAGATCTTGGTCAGAGTCGTAAATGCATATTCGTAGTGACTATGGTCCTGATCCGCAGACTCCTTCGCCGGCTGACCTATCCCAACTTCTGCATTGGCGGTGGCACGGACATTGGATTCAACTACCATATCCAGTTCAGCTTTCTCCTTGGTTGTGATGTGGGTCAAGTGGATCTCGACGTGATCGCCGAACTTCTCGTTGATCTCTTCCAAGGAGAATCCCCTCGTCTGAATGTCGTCAGCTTTCGCCTGACGGGAGACGAAATTTAGGCATACCTCGGGAAAAGTCATCCAGATGATAGGAATACAAACCGTCGTCAAACAGATGAAGACAAGATAGTACTTCCAGCCGATCGTTGCAAAAGCGTAAGGAGCGGCCTGGAGGTAAGGAATAGTGCATAAGTAGAGCACGATGATCGAGAAAGCCATGCCTTTGGCTCGGATATGTGTCGGAAAGATCTCGGCGCAGTAGACGTAAGTGTTGGCATCGATGCAGCCTCCGTAGCTTTAGATCATTAGAGGGAACATCAACGGGTAAGGGTGATGGTAGCCTTACAAAAAGATATAAAAGAAGAGCATGAATACGCCTGCGCTTAGACCGGCTTTGTTCTGCGTCCCGGCATATTCAGCAACGAGCGCTGATTCGATTGCGAGACAGAGAACACAGCCTGAGAGACCGATAACTAAACCATGTCAATCAGAGTCACACTTGATGTCCGTGGACTTACTCATCAGCCGAACCCTTCCGACTCTGTCGATCAGCACTGCACAAACGTAGTTGAGGAATGCAGCGATAGTGCAGTATGCCGCTCCCAATATGAGCGGCACGCCACCTGTCTGTCCCAAACCCTGGTATAGGATGACGCTGTAGTCGTCGAGGACCTTAGCATGAGTGAGAATTTAGTCCAAGAGAGGACCTACTATAGATGACAAGATTGCCGGAAGCCTGTGCAGCGAACATGGTGACGAAAGCACAAAACATTCTTTTGCGGTAGCTCGGCTTGCGGAACAGGTCAAGCAGACTCTCGTGAGAGCTCAACAGTTTGTCAGCGTCCGCTTGTCGCGAAATCTGGTAAAATTCCTCCCGGGCAAAGAGTTGTTGGTTATCAGTGGCGCCATGCAGCTTGGAGATGATGGCCCAGGCTTCGTCACGCCGGTCTTGGAACAGCACTAGAGTGGCTTGTCAGCACACGAGAAGAAAATTGTTAAGTGAGAAGGGCAGGGATTACACCAACGAGGCGACTCAGGAATCACCGGCAGAGTGACGAGCATCAAGAGTGGCCACAAACACTGCAGAGCCAGGGGAAACCGCTATTGAAAGGCTGCGTTGGTGGCATAGTAGCAGCCCACACCAACCCAAGCCGCAATCGAATACGCAACTACGATAATAACACCTGTTCAGATGTGCGTCAGTGGGTGTATTGGGCTGAAGCGTGATTGTAGGTGTATACCATTCTGTGCTACGAGGAACCCTCGAGTCGAAGGAGGTGCAATCTCGGCTTGGAAGACAGGGACCAGTGTAATGAGCATGCCTACCGGAAAGGTCAGTACTTAAACGCATGTGCGATCATACAACTGACCTGCACCCAGGCCGGTGACAAATCTAGCCACCAGAAACATGGCAATATGGACTGAAGCAGTTTGCAGAATGCACCCGATCAGAGTGACGACTGTTGCAACCACAAGCGAAGGCTTGCGGCCACGAGCCTCGCTCATCCATGCCACGAAACATGAACCAAACACCCCACCCGCTGACAAAAGGCCATTGATAGCCCCGACAATGCTGGCAGTGTAAGAATAGTTGCTGGCCATGGTATCGGCAGTCAAGCCAAAATAGGCATAAAAGTTGGGTTGGCCGAGAGTAGTCGAGATGATGCTGAGAACGTAGCCATATGTCATGCTCCCGAGACATATAGCAAAAATGGCCTGGCAGTCGGCGGTAAGCATAGACCACACTCAATGAGAAGGGGGCTTACAGAGGTGTTGGACCACGAGATTTTCGCTTCTCTGGCCATTCTGTTCTCTGTTGACAGACGGGCAGGTGCTGTATAAATGAAACGGACGTGTGCAAATTCGAGGCAGTACTTGGGGGTTTGAGCAAGAAATTTGACCTTGGAACCAGGAGATATGGTCCGTGAATAAGTACTTTGGATAACGACCCCAGACTCAGCCAGTCAACCTGGTTCTGCGGGAAAATAGTCCGGGGAGAGCTCTGTGGGGGCCCGAGGCTTGCGCAGTTCTTGCATGGACCGCGTCTCCATTTAAGAGAGACAAATCATGGGCCGACCGAGAGGGGCATGCATCTCAGGATATCCAAACTCAAGACTACGTGCTGCAGAATCCAAGGTGAGGTTGGACAGCATGAACAAAGACGCCGTTTTGAGTTCCGTCAGGGACGGCTTCCTGTAAGACGCCGTCTTGGCTCCTCAACAGCAGAAAGGGGAGAATTACTGGACCGTTAAATATTCGTCTCAATATCGCGAAGCCGTAGACAAAGCATGACATTCACAGCCAGCATGATCGTATCAAACAGCAACCAAGAAACAACACGATCCGCGTTCTCATGGCGCAAACGAGGCCTGGTCTCATATGGCGTACCGTTTCCCCAGCTTGTCGCGACGCATGTCGAGAGATTAGGGAAATTGCGGGTATATACGTTGGTTTCTTGGTCGCTTGCGAGGAACACAGATACTGTATCCAGATTGAAGGAGGCACTGGGTCCAAAACTCGTGGGAGAGCGCATTGGGTTTCCCAGCCATGTGCCTTGGAACGATCTGCTTCGTTTGGCACAGGAAATGTAAGTCGACTTTCACATTCGAGTACCGACGCCAACGGCCCACTGCACCTTTTCTTGAAAGATCTGGTACGATGGATAACCAAGCTGTGGTGCGCAATTAGGTGCCAGGACCAGAGGCTAATAATGTCGCAGAAATGAGTCGGCCGCTGAGCTGGTCGTGACCGTAGGTGGGTTGTGCTGCACCCCTTGGGCGTAATGCCTATCTTCCAAAGACATGGACTAATCTGAACACTCCACCAGGAGGAGGGTCCATCACTGATGCTGTCAAGCTCGCCGGCCTCATCCTCGCAAACGATCTCCATGATTTCAAAGCCCTTGATGCAATGAGCTCGAGACTAAAAGCAGCCATGCAGCATGATATCGACTATAAACATGCCTCGGATCCCCAGGACGTAAATCCTCCACCATTCGTCAGGATCAATGTACCTACAACATTGTCCGCTGGAGAGTATTCTCCGTACGCAGGGGGGATCGATCCGACGGAAGGCGTAAAGAAAATCTTCATACTTCAAAGCCTAGCATGCGACATCGTGATATTAGACCCGGAGCTCGCACGGCACTCTCCAGAATGGGTATGGATGAGCTCAGGTGTCAGGTCGATAGATCACTGTGTCGAATTGCTGGGCAGTTTGAGCAAGATTGATCCGGAGACAGAGGACGCTGCAGAGAAAGGTCTTGTGTTGGTGGCGCGAGGTCTTCTGAAATTGAGGAATGACCCCAGCGACCTTCAGGCTCGCCTTGAGACTCAGCTGGGCTCAAACTTTGCAATGGACGGCAAGTTCACACATCATCCGCGCGATTTTTATGAATCATCCCTGATATCATGGCATCTAGGTCTTTGCCGAGGTGTACATCTTGGTGGCTCCCACGCTATCGGACATCAGCTCGGTACCATGAACGTGGCGCATGGTGGGTTCATCAAATCGCCAACAAGCAGGCATTCTATACTTGTACTAACGTTCTCAAAGGATACACATCCTGTATATTATGTCCTTCAGTCATGAAGTGCAATGCGAAGGTCAATGCAGCTCGGCAACAACGGGCTATTGACATCTTGTGGTCCGACTCGTATATCCGACAGGCGCTATCGAAACGAGGTCTCACGGCCCAGAATGACTTGGGAGATCTCTTGGACGGGTTGTTCCGAGAATATGGAATGCCCAGGACTCTGAAGGAAGTTGGAGTTGAAGGGGAAGCGAACTTACAAACGTTGGCCGTTCGAAGCCTGAAGGATCCTTGGTGTAGAACAAACCCAATACCCCTGACGACACTAGAACAGGTGATCAATATCCTGAACACTGTAGAAATATGATCCCACAGTGAACACAAGTCTTCATCGAGTGTACCTCGTATGTGGGCCGGAAGTTAAGAACTGAACTTTCAACGAGTGAACTTGACTTGTGCACAAGGCCCTCGAGCTCTGAGGTTACATATATTCCGTACGGAGTAGTCAATGGTCTAGATGCTGGTGCCGGGGTGGAGGGGGTTCTTTTCGCTGCTAAAAGTGGTGGAGTCCGACGCCCACGGCTTAGTGACGGGCGCGCCAAGGGGCTAAGCTGGCTAGCGGGGATTCGGCTTGGCAGATTTCTTCAAAGGCTTGGCAACTCAGGCAGATCTTGGTTCGCTTGCTTGTCCACATCACGAGACGAAGAGGTGACCACATCCAAGCCCTGTCCAACTCTCTCTTGGCCACAACACCGATCTCTAAATGGCACTGTAATAATGTACCCATAAGCTATCCGCATGGACTACCTACCAAGGATACTAGTCCGGCCATCGCATGATAGACTACAAATATCAACTCTGGAAGGCCTGATCGCCGCGAAACTGTCAGACTCGGACGGATCGCGCGCTGTCTCCTTCTCCTTCGAGGCCGCCCCAAATGGCGGTGTCGAGGAGAAACGGGAAGAGACTGGAATGCTATGCGACTTATTTTCCCACACTTTGACCCAATTCTTGACCGTCACACACAGCGAGGGTAAACGACTTATCCCGGTTCCCACCAAGTCCCACGGCGCTGAGACCATTCCCATTGCGGCGCTCTCCAGCGTTCTGGCAAGCCTTGTGAAAGAACACCTCCAGAATAGAAAGGAAACAGCCATCAACAACTCTGTTCAGAACGAGAAAGTTTTGGAATCTTTGCAGAGAGCCGCGACAACTTTGCAGACATTCAAAGACGTCTTGACAATTCAGAATGGCGCCAGCCAAATATCCCAATTCCAACTGGCAGCATTGTCTTTGCAGTGTCTTATCGAGACACTATACGACTTGACACTACCCCAATTTCATTTGCCCACCATATATTCGATTGCTAATCCGTACCCTTTCTGGATCGACAACGTATTAGTCAACAAATTGTTGCTCGACTCCGGCTGGGACGAGAGCAAAATAAGGGCTCTGCCCAAAGACGTCCGATTCCGTTACTATGTCAGCTTTTTGAGCAGTGGTGGCCCGGAGCTCAAACGGAGACGGTCTTCTGCATATTTTAAGGAACGCTACTCCCCAGCTCATGTGTCTGGAAATTGCCGCTGCATCAGGTTAAACGCAGACCTCGACATCGGAAACAAAGAAATCACTAATCCTTATTTCAATCTGGTGACATTTTCTGCAGTCAGCAGCCACCATCATTGCCTCAAATTAGAGAAACAAAAGCTTCCGTCTGAGAAAGATGTAAGCTTGACGTTTGTGGCATTCTCACACTTGAGGTCAGATGGTCTTGGATCCAGCGAAGAGAACGCTTTGCCTCGATGTCAAGTGGAGTACCTTCAAGATCTGAGCAATCGACTACTACCAGAAGAGGATCATCCAGTTCCGTTTTACATCGATACTCTGTGCGTCCCAACGCAAGGCTCTGCGAAAGCCGCTGCTCTCCGAAATATGCAACGTATTTTCGGAAGTGCGCGTAAGGTGCTTGCGCTCGACATTGGGCTTTCCGCCACAGCAGTGTCTCCCCTCCCCCAAGAAAACTTAACACGAATACGTTACTCCTCCTTCATGCAGAGGTTGTATACAGTGGCGGAATGCGCAGTGTCTTTAGACATGTACTTCCATTTTCAGGGTGGCACCTTTGTTTCCTTGACCGATCTTATCTCGACATACGACGCCAACGAGGAATTCCCCTTGCTAAGCATGGTCAGCTTCAAGGACCGCAGGCGAAACACATTGACGTTGCAAGATTTTGAAGATTTGTCACTTGCATTGGTATGGCTGAGTGACGATCTCCATGTCCTGAAAATGTATTCAAGAGGACAATTAGACGGGCCGTTGCCTAAAATTGACGTTGACTCAGTCTTCCCTCTGGTCTCTGGAGAGCGGTCTCCTAGCCACGAGGTATGTGGCATGCATTTCTTGCGAAGACTCCTTCGACTTGGCTTCCTAGCACTCCCTCATATGAGGTATTTTGCACAAGCCGATGAAGCTGCAAATCTGGATGAAGTCGCCCATAAAATACTCGACGCATACAGGGACATCTTGGGCGAGTCCGAGTCTGCAGCAAAGACCAATAACCGGAGGCTGCTCCCCGGCCAGGTTCCTGAACGCTCTACCGTCGATTGCGTCTTGAGTCGCCTAGGGAAGGTATACAAACTGAACAGCTCAATGAAGGTATAGCCTAGGTCTGAAATATCTTACTTGCATTATTAGACTCGATATCATATAGAGAAGGCGGTCGGGGTTTATTTATTCTATCAGATTACTTTCAAAGTTCAGATTTCCAATGAATGGACCACCGTGGCCGTTAAAAATTTCAGCACCGTGGATCCTGCTGTGCTGACAGCAGTAACCGTTAACCATTGTAACGAGGTATCATGACCACCAGTCATGATGGCTTTGGATGGGTGTGGCGGTGCTCAGTAGCAAACGCCGCATGCGGCGTCATCGGCCAAAGCTACCAGGCTCGATCTTGGTCTTTTGAAGGGGCCGAAACCGGCGCCAATCTTGCCCAGTGTTTCGTGCTTCTCTCGCCTCCCAACTCTGAAACGCTGTAGTTCAAGCTCCGACATTTGAGCGTCTCGCCCAAGGCTGTCTGGGCTGTGCATACGCTGCTCCTGACCCGACCTTGAGCCTGCATTTGTTATTATTTTCAACCAAGTGACCGGGCAAGCCACAGGACATCACGGTTCCTATCAATGACGGAGCTTGTTGATATCGTTCAACGAGAGAGACCCAAGCTTGCCCCAACGCGAGTTGCGGCCAAGGCGAAGCAACATAGCATCGCCCTGTCCAGTTCGGAGGCTCTGAGACACGAAGCTGTCTCGAGAAGCAACTTTATTTATACAATTAATTAGCCCCATATGAGACCTCGATGTGCTCCATGGGCCGATCTCCATCCAGCGCCATGACTCTTGAGTAAGGAGTAAGTACATAACGAACGCCCCCAAACCCGGATCGGTGAACGGAAGAGTGTCTCTGTTTCAACTTGCATTCCTTCTACACACACACGTTTGTTCGTTGAGAATTTGGTGTTGGTCATCGAGTCTCTCATTATTATGAATACCTCACGCTCTTTTCTATTGTTCGTCCTTGCGGCGTTGGCCAACGCTCAGTCCGCTCCGGACTTCCCTGTCCAAGTGACGACGAATCTGCGGGTCGATTTCCAGAGTTCTTTTACCATCGTCGACCCGGCTGGTATGTTAATGTCTCGTAATGGTGAGTGCCTTTTTAATTCCTTCCTTTGACCCTGCATTGATCTATGTTTAAATATAACATACTTGAGCTCGGAGATGAGTTGACGTCGAGCAAACACTAGACATCCTCAATGAGCCTACGGTCAACGGGCCCAAAGATGCATCTCAAACACTGGATTTCATGATCTTCATGATCGACCAAGACGCCGCTTCGCCCGATAACAGCAATGAACGCGTGCAGTACCTCCAGTGGTACCAGCCGAATCTCGCCGGCGCATCAGAGGTGCTCTTTGACTTTGGTAGCGATGCGCAGAACTTCACCTCCGCGCCGGCTGCATCGTACGTCCCGCCGACGCCGCCGGCCGGGGACAAAGCACACCGCTACACCCTGCTGCTGTATTCGCAGCCAAAGGACTTCAGCATCCCGTCGTCCTTCGGCTCGTTCTTCGGGTCCTCGGACCTGAACGCCAGGCTGGGCTTCGACATGGCTGGGTTCGCCGATGCCGCGGGCATCGGGCAACCGGTCGGGGCGAACTGGTTCCAGGTCCAGAACGATTCGCAGCCTCCGACGTCAAGCAGCAGTACCACGGCATCACCATCAACTTCGAGCACGACATCCAGCAGCTCGACCGATACATCCACTTCTACAACCACAATCACAACCACGTCCTCATCCTCTTCTACCGATAGCTCTACCGATAGCTCCAGTTCGACGCCCGCACCTACCACCATGACAGTCGCCACGGTTACAGCCGACTCCAGCTCCTTCTTTGTCCAAACCTCTACGGGACCGTCGACAATAACGACGGTGACCACGGCAGGAATCCCCACCCTTACAGACTCGCCCAGCCCCAGCGCCCAGCAGAGCACAAGCGCGAGCGCGAGCGTCAGTCTCGGCATCGGCTCTGGCGCAGGAACGATCGACGCGCGCGACAGCATAAGAGGGCTGGTCGTTGGGCTGGTGCTCGGCGTTGCTAGCGCGGGGCTGCCGTGGCTACTGTGAAAAACGAACTAACTGTAACCCTGTGGTTCCGGGTTTTCACCATGACGTTGTGTTGTATATGACCTGTATCATAAAACATTTGTACAAAAGGCGGTTCCGCTCTGTTGGATTTAGAGTACGGATTTGGATGGAATCAATCATCAACCCAATGCTGTCAGCTTCAACTAGATGGTAGCGACGACAATGCAATTATTTCCTCTTTCCTTGTCGAAGGTCCCCTGATCCTGGAATGGCTTTTGCTCGAGCATATGAACACTTTGTTATACATCCTACATTGACACCAATCCATCCCAGGAGCCTTGTTCACCACTTCGTGGAAGAGTCACGATCCAGAAGAAGGCCCATCTTCGCAAGCCGATTCATGGACGCACTCCGCTGCTTTCCCAACTAGTGCTAACACCCTCCAATCCCTTCCCACACGCTTGGGGAAATGACGCTGGTTCAAAAAAGGCCTGTTGCCACCCAGAGCCTCTTGCAGCCTCAAACTACTCTGTGCATCCTGCTACGACTATTCTTCCTCCCGGTCCAAATCAAAACCGCACCCATGATAGCACTGATGAGAAAGACGGCCATACCCGCGAAATTCACCCATACTTTGTGCCTCATCGCCAACATGTGGTCCAAGTATAATCCGTAATTCGACGGGTCTTTGGTGTTGAACCGTTCCTTGTCAAGTTTGGCATTGATGGCTCTCATATAACCGAAGGCAGCCGAGTACATGAAGAACATGATCAGATCCCATGGACAGGCCAGGGCAACGGGGCGATAGGACGTCTTCAAGGGTATAATGCCGAGGACGAGACCTGTCATGACAGCGAAAGACCCGAGCACTAACTCGAAGTTCTGGACCAAGGACATCAGCCTGAAACCGCAAGTTCCCTTTCAGATGAAGACTTACGAGCTTGCCGGGGAGGCCATTGCCTAACCAATATCCTTTCTCGGACGCGTACAAGAAGATGGTGAGGACTCCGACGCTCAGCTGGATGAAGCGAACAACGCCATTGACAACGATGACGATCTTTTGACCGTTTGTCGCGTCTGAGTAGGCCATGGTGAGGGCGAGTGTGGGTGCAGTCAGGAGCGGTCAATGAGCATCTAGGCGGGCGCCGAACAGTGTGTCGAACAATGAATCGCCGCGATGATCGAGTATTTGTACGCAGAGCTCAACTGCGGCAGGCGTCCGGTCTGCGGACGCCGAGATTTGTCAACGAGCACAAGGCAGACCTGAAGCTGCTGGCTGCCGCGATTGGATTGACGAGGAGGACCCATGGTGACCATTCTGCTTCACGGCGTCCGACAGTCAAGGGAAGCGGCAAGGAGCAGCAAGAGTCGAGTCCTTGCCGCTTCCGTAGCTACAGCTTACAGCTCGCGAGCGTCTGCAACGTGCATAACATAAAAGTCGACGCAGATCCGTTGCACCCATCCTGACCTGGACCATCGAAGCAAATGGAGGCATCCCTTCAGGTATTCCAGCATCTCGAACAGTGGGACCTGGCTCATGTTGTTCTGTACATCTTGAGATTGCCGTTGTCCTTCCGAACGACACGCGCACAATACGAGTCTTTTCGAATGCTGGCACTCATATCTTTCCTCTCGTTCGAAAAGTTCAAGAAACCCTCCCACGGCGCATTGACCACTGAACGCATCGGTCGCCTGGCCGTTCTAATAGCTTTGACCGCCCATCTCCTAGCGGACAGCGATCGGGGAGAGAATGACGCACAAGACTTTCCACATTGCAACGGATATGATTGTGGAAGGGAGATGAGATCTTGCCCAAAGGAGGAAAAAGTCAAATGCTACCGTGACACCGGCCGGGTACCTACCTGCTGGGGTGAACAACAGGGTTTTGAGGCGCAAACGTGTGGTACATCTAGATACATCTACCTGCAAAAGAGCAAGAGGTAGTTTGGGGGGAGGGGAGCCGGGGGCGAAGAGAGAGAGAGTTACTTAGCAGTGACACAGGATGGGAAAGCTTAGCTAGAAAGAGCAAATAGCAATGACCACCACGACCGACAAACGCCTCGACCGCCTCGCAGACCCAAGCGGAATGCCGTCCGTCCTTTTTCCACGAGCGCTCCTATTGCATGGTGGTCGTTCAGCCTTACCTCGTCTCGCGGGCACCAGATCACGACGCTGAATACTCCATCCACATTGTGCATCAGGATGCTGAGCCCTGTTATATCATGACACTATCAACACCAATAGAGTAACAAGTAGAGTAGAACCTTTTTCCTGAATATCGACGCTAAATTAAGAAACCACAAAGACGAAAAGCAAGCCAACTCGGCTTCAGTCGATACACACTGGATTTGCAAGGCTCGCCTCTCCTTCTTCCCCCGGATGTAATATCTGTCGAAGGTATCCTTTATTTCCTCGCAAAGGGATAACTATGCCCGAATACTTGCCTATTACTCGCATTGCCATTGAAGAAAGCGGAAGCATTTGCAACAGAGCCCAAGTCAACCGTTGGAGAGGTGCTTTCGCTCGGCGTCACATAGTGATTGAAAAGGGACATTCGAGGGTTATCCTCAGTAGAATTGGCCGAACTAATTGGCGGGTTTGCACTTGGTCTTGAGGATCCGATACCAGAGTCTGAAGCATGCGCACCAGGTATCGGACAGCCCAATGTCTGTGCCGGCTGGTCGTACCACTGTTCGTGTCCCCAGGAGTTAATAGTGTTAGAATGAGCAGCAGGATCCATAGCCATGTCAGTACGCATCATGACCTCATCGAGGGATTGTTGTGTTGCGGAAAAGGTGTTGCCGTAAAACACCCGAGGTTCTGTCTGCGCCATCACACTGCCAGGATCCGGCAAGGGGCCAATAAGTTGTGAATCGAGATTATTCATATCCATGTCTGGGCCTCTGCCGCTGTACGACCGTTGCATTGACATTCCAGTCGGCGTCGCGAGCCCCAGAAGGGTGTCATGCTGACTGGCGCTGGGTATCGTGGGATTGGATGCCGTTTCCGGATCACCCCGAACGAGCGCCTCGAACTCGGATTTGAACATTGATTGAGATGCTTGTAACTCTTCAAGTTCTTGCCTTGTTGCAGCTGCCGTCACTTCCTGCCATTTGAGTCTGATGTTAATGTCTCTCTGCTTCCTAACCATCAACATATCGTAGTATCGGTGAATCTTTCTCAAAGCCTGTATTGATTCTGGATCGGACCTCGATTGGTCTATCGTGTTCCTCAAGAAATCAATTACCTGATCTTCCGGATCTGCATTGACCCAATATGGGTGATTCATTTGATCATTCTCGGTCCCAGCATTGAAAATAACAAAGTATCGTCTCCAGCGTTCTTGCGGGCTGAGTTTCGCCGAAGACAGCTCCTTGATCTTGTGCCACTTGACTGAACCTTCTCCCGCATCGTTCAACGCATGTCGAGTCACAGCTGCTATGGAGCAGTTACGCCAATGGCTGCACCTTATGTGGCTGCGGGCATACATCCGAGGATTAGTGCAATACATTGGACAGCGAAAGAACAAGTCTCTCGCCTTCCTATCTGGTGTTGTTTTGTCATTCCGGTCCGGATCCAGGTCTCGGTGCTCGTGGTCAGATTCGGATTCATCCTCCCACGGAAGGTTTGGACATTCCTCATTCCCGTTGGTGTTTTGCGCACTGGCTGCGTTGCCTTGGGGCCGCGACGAGCCTGGGCCTCCTCTGCTTCTCTTTCTATCTCCTCCGACATGGATGATTCCATCTGGCTCGGCATCAAACGGAGGTCGAGTTTGCGTGGGTCTGAGGTGTCCACCAGTTTCGAAAGAGGGTCGAGGGTGTTTCAGGGAGAGATTAAGCTCGGTTCGCTGAGGTTGTTCACGTCGAGAGGTATCGGCGAGAGGAAGGCTACGCAAAATGTGAATCTCTGGTTGCTTTGAACTGGGCCTCGATTGGCTCGTCCTTCTCTGGACCTTTGGTGAGTCCCTACCAGTTGAGGAAGGAGGCCAAACCACAGGCCGAGGTGCCGCAGCTGGCAATAAATGGTATTTGGGCGCCGATGGAACTGAGGGGGGGCGTGGCGTTTCGGGCGGGGTGGGCAGCTGAATGTGACAAGGCTGACTAGGATGCAATGAGCACGGATGGCGTCCTTTACAACGCAGCCCTTGCGACGACTGGCCAGTGAAGCAGTCGGGACCTTGAATAGGAAGGTGGGATTGTTGTTGGAGCTGTGGACTTGGTGTGTGATATGGGAGGAACGGTGATTCATGATCGCCGCCTCCAGCTGCACGCCAACCGGATGGGAAACTGTCTTCACCGCGCTTTGGCCTCTTGTTCTTTTGCGCCGGGTTGTAAGATAAGCAGTAATCATGCGATCCCCGCTGCGCCTTGAGAGACCTAGGAGCCGGCAACTGTTGGCGATGCTCGGGACTATGCAACCGCTTTGGCGATGGCCTTTGAGGTTCACCAAATCTTTCCTCCCCATTGATCATTCGTAGAACTATCTCAACGAGCCTGATCGGACACACAAGCTGGCAGTGCAGATTTGCGTGCAGGTGTGCCTCAAGAAACTGGAGCGCCAGTTGGATCTTCTCCATGCTGGTCAGGTGGATCATTCGCCTCTGCTGTCTATCCGGACTTCTGGGACGGAGCCGCAAGCACAGGGCAAGAACCGTGACACTGAAAACGCTTGTACCCGAGACAAAGACTATCAGGGCTAGACAAGCCAGAAACACAAGTGCATCGAGTCCTCGTAGGATGGCCAATTGAACGAAACCAAGAAGGTTGTTGTCCTCTCGAGGCAGAGCCCGGGGGAGTCTCGCTAACGAGAGGGTTGCCTCGCCGCTTGCCATAGAGAAGCAAAAATGTTTGATTGAGATGGATTTGATGGTGGTGCGCAAAAGGGACGCAAAAGGGACGCAAAAAGGACAGAGCCAGGGGACTCGGGGAGGATTAGAAGGCAGGAAGGCAAAGCGGAGGTGTGATTTAACACGGGATCCTTGAATATCCCATGGCTATATCCTGGTGGAAAGGGACCGAGTGGGCTTAATAAGGCAGGGCCGTCGGAGTATAAAGGAGAGCAGGTTTTCCATAGTCTGATATTGTCGGGCTGTGCATCTTCTAGATACACAGGATGGAGGGATGGGCGGCGTGTGACTTCCCTAGAGCTGCTCTTTGCAAAGTACTGCGTAGCTCGCAACATGCAATGTGCTTCTTATGGGAACTGAAGCAATTGGTGTCGTCTGGACGATCAGTGCCCAAGCTGCATCTTTCCCTGCCGTGGCGGAGCCATGAGGCTCAACGGCCCAGAGTATCGCCATTGACCTGATCCGTGTCGTCGTAAACATGAAAGATGCCTGGCGAATGCAGTCCGACCACGAATCATGCGGGCAGCTTTCAGCGCTGGCATGGCTGCAAGGTCCAGTCCAGTGTCTAGCATCACCAAGCTCTCGCTAACCGGTGAGCACTCGGGAGACAGTCTAAGCACCAATCGTTGGGGAGTGTCGACTCCCAGCCCGGCATTGCCTTCATGACATTGTCCCAATGGCGGAAGCTGTTGTTGAACATGAGGCAGCCATTTCACCGCCTCTCATCGCTAGTACTCAATGACCTGGCCAAGGTGACAGGAAATCAACAAGGTGGTCCGATAAGAACAGGACTCGATGGAACTCTGGGAGTCTAAACACCCACAGTGCTCTCATTTTCCATCGCTCGGCTCGCAGGGCGCGTCTTTGGACGGTGTCTCGAATACATTGTCCAGTTCGGGCCTGCATATGCTGGCAAGTGGGGAGCAAGTTTGGTTGAATCAAGGACCAAAAAGTGCCCCCTGTCGCAAACGGGGTCATTAGGCTGGTTGTCGCCTCCAACTGGCGCCGAGGTGCCCTGGAGTCCTGGTGCCATCTCGGGATTCCTAGCGCCAAAGGATCAAGCCCTATCTGCTCTGGCGCCGTGCTTAAAGCGACAGGCGAATCGATTGATTTCTTTGAAAGCTTCCGTGGGCGGACCGTGCTCTGGAATACCATTGTATTGCCATAACCACGACTAGGTGGCTCAGACCCGGGTAGGATGATCCAAGAGACATCAGAGTTCCAATAAATGTCGAGAACATCATTGCCAATATCGCACCTGCGCCCTTTGACATGCACAACTGGTATCCAAGGTGAATTGAAAAGATGTGATCGCGGCGCTCGCGGCAGACAAAGCACTTCATTCGGTCTGGCCACTCAAGTTCTCCACCCACACGCTGACTCCTTGCCCTTGCGACAACTTCTTGCAATAATCGCACGGATACTCCAGACGGACCGACTCCGTGGTCGCTTACTTGCTTCCTTCGGCACCTTTAGGTTGCCCAGAAGGCGTTTTCGAAGCTCTCTCAGCAGGACCCCATGGCAATCGGACCACGGACCTACTGTACCAAGCTCTCTGACTTTGGAAATACGCCTAACCATCATCGTGTAGGTTTAGACTGGCACAGCCAGTCTAAGAGTCAAGCAAATCCAAATAGTGTTGTCTGGGTACCGGTCCTCTTTTGCCGGTGAGCTTCTTTAACCATGCACAGCCGGAGACCTGTTTTTGCGAGGCGTAGGCGTCAGCAACGGTATTAATTTCTGCTGCCGGCACATCTTTTCCATCGTGGCGTCAAATTCCGCTTGCCAGTTCTGTTTGTGTCCTCCACGGGTTTCCATTCCTTTGATGCGCTGGGGAATCAAGACCTGCCGCGTTGTCCCGCTGGGTCTTTGTTACTCGGATGCCAATTGGTGCTCGGCCCACAGCAAAGACCCAGACCCCCCTTGTCGATGATGGGCTTCGCTTTCCAGACCGCAGAGTTCACCGTGGAGTGGCACGGCCATGCACAGAACTGATGTGCAAGGGATGTAACAGAGACAGCATGACAGCAGTGGGTTTGCTGGCCCTGTTCTGTTATTGAGTGACAATCGAGGCATCTGGCAATTCGCTGGGGTTGAACCGTCTGAGAGGCAGGCTCTTCGTAAGTCGACGGTCAAAGACACCATATTCAAGAGAGCAGCATAGCTGGACCCTGTAAACTAGGGAATACAGCGCTTCATATCGAACATCGATGGAATCTCAACAATCTCCGACATCGACGTTTCACAAATCACACAAATCACATCCGGACCCGGACAGCCTGATGTCTTCGCCCCGTTGCAGCTTCCCTGATACCCAATCCGGGGTTTCCGACATTGATTGGATCTGCCTTGATTTCTACTTGGAGCTTGGAGCGCAAATTCTTCCAACAGGGTCTTGGTTCCTGGAAACGGATGCCTAAGCTAGATGTGGTGCCATTTGTTTATGACTCAATTACGGCTTGCAGACCTCTGCGGGAACATCTCCCGCGAATTGACTCCTAAGTATATGACGCCGAAGCCTTTGAAGCCTGCTTTGAGATCAGCCTTGGTACCTTTCTTGACTGGCTAGATGGATTCGAGCTGCATGATTCGCAGAGGAGGTCATCGAAGTACTCTCGTGGACGCCTCACTTTCAACCACCTAGCCTTTTTCGTTGTAGGAAAAGTCGGTGAGAGAAGGGGTCGCCTTGTACATCGATAACGCCAACAACACAAGAACACGACATTTACGCATTGAAAACTAAGAGAATGGCAATGACAGCCCGCGGAAACCATGGGAGGACTATTCAAATACTTCCCAAGGCACTACGAAACAACAAGGCCAACATTCGTATCCTCAAATACATGCCTTCAAGTTGGAACAGCCATGTCCAACCTGCGACTCATGCGGCTCAGTCTCGTGTTCCAACAGTGAACTGAGTGATACAAAGCTCATCTAATTTACATACCGTTCCGACATGGAACTGTGCGTCGCTAGCGGTCAAGCGTAGCGGCCCAAAGACATGTTCACGAATGCAACCTCCGGGAACTGCGAGCTCGGTCCTTCGAGAAGTTTGACTCTTTGAGACTCTAGCGTCTCCTGGAAAAACCCTCCGATGTATCTGCGCAAGATATTCATCATTCTAATTCCGTTAATAGTCCCAATCAACTCCTTAATCGGTGGAAGGACAGTGGCATTGATCCCAATGCTACCAGCCAGAATGGGATAGTCGGTGAAGGTGCCGTGTTTGGTATTGTTGACTTGCAGCTGCAGTCTCAGTCCCTTCAGCTCCTGCCAAAACGCAGTCCATGTTGCATCAGTGCTTTGATTATGTTCTTGTGCCGCAAAGATAGTGAAAGGATCTTTGTTAGTTTTATTCATGGCCTGACCATATACACTGCCATCCATGTTCAGGCCACCAGCAAGTCTCGGTTCAACCAGCATTGCGTTTGCAGCAGTTGCGCCACCGAGGGAGTGCCCGAGTATCCCCACACGCTTGGTGTTGAAAGACGGGATGGCAAGTTGTTCCATCGTGGTTGAGTTGGACAAAGCGTTCAGCACAGACATAACGTCGGCAACTCTGAGTGACAGCACTTGTGGCAAGTCATCCGGCAGGGTGATGTTGGCACCCTGAATGACCGTCCCGTCTGGAAACTCCACAACTGGGGCGTCGTAGGTATGATCGATTGAAATAACATTGAAGCCCATCGAAGCAACCCACTGACAGAGCACGCTGTAAGTCAAGCGAGAAGTTCCAGCTCCTGTGGAGAAGAGTAACACTGGAAAGTCGGTGTGGTTTGGTGGTAAAGGACATGTCTGCAGGCGGAATGCTTCAAATGTTCCGTTGGGGATGCCATATGGGCCGAACATGGCATCATGGAAAGCAGCTGTAACTGGCGGCATATATGAAATTCCATGGGTCTTGGTGCAATTGGTTGGTTGGAAAAGGGACAGCATCAAGCGGCGAGGCTGATTGCAACATGGTGCAAACCGGTCGACACGGGATGTGTCCGTCAGAGGAAAGGTGGTGATATAGACATTGGTGGAAACCGGAGGAGGAGGCAAAGCAACTGTTTGGCACGATACCCTAAGGGACATGCTCAGGAAGAAGAGGAGGAAGGAGACAATCATCCTCGCGGTAGGTGGAACTTATTTTCTCAAGGTGGAGTCCAGGAACCGTCTTTCGTGAAGAACTACTGCCAGCGAAGTCTTGTGTTGGAATGTCTAAAGACTTATAAACACCCCGAGTCTCGAGACAAGGCAAACCTTTGCGACTAGAATGGTGGTACAACGTACCTAGGTAGTATTAGGGAAGCCTAAAAGAGGCAAGTCGATGAGAAGGTATTCGAGAACCTGGCGAAAGAACAGCACCTTGGTTGCAATGGAGCAACTCCTCGTATCCGTATTCCTCAAAATTGTATTCTCCTCATATGATATGTTGCTGAAGCAATGAACCGTCAAGCGAGGGCTATCATGCTCCCAGCCACGAATGTGATATGGGTTGGGAGTGGGGTTAACCATATAGGGAGGGGGGAATATTGTAAGTATGCTTAATATAGATTGCGGCTGTTGTCATGCAAGCATGATTTGTGCACCATGTTACACCATAACAAGCGATTCGCTGAATGACGTCCATCAGAAGCCCTTCTAGAAGAAGTAAAGCCTTCAAATGATATTCGCCTCTTGATCCATGCGTCAGCGACCTGGCCTGGCATAGGAGAGCAGGCACGTGAGACTACCTTGTACGAGTCGGGTTGGTGCAGTATCCAGCTACATGGGTGGTAGAATGTGTCTGTAGGGATATGTGGGACGGCTTGCCGTCGAAGCGTATCGTCGTTGAAGTCAGCAGCACCAGCGGATCTACAAGAGGCCCCCAACCTCGTCGATGTGGAGGAGAAGTTAAAGACCGAGCCCGGCCGCAAAGGGTCGTTTAGCTTCTGCCAAGTATCAGCCGTGGTGGGCGCCAGATCTTCCACCATGGTGGTTGTAGGGTAATGTGCAGACCTTCTCAGTGAATTGTCAGCCCACAGCTTCTTGTGCTTGACTGAACCGGACTGAGGTACTGAAAGAAAGTTTAGCCTGGTAGCCTTGCGCTACTGCAGACCATAACTTGCCTTGGTGCATTGTCCCAGGCTTGGCAACAATTTGTCTCGATTGAACTGTGACTTAGCTCGTCTGGTCAACCTGCAAAGCTTCAATCATAACACAACCAACACGTCCATCTCGCGTAAGTCTGGCCAGTCTCTGCAGCAATGACTGCTGCGCGTCTGTCACCAGCAGCGAACCTGCTTCGCAACTCCAGACTCTTCGCCATTCCTGCTGCTGTATCTCTGCCTGCGGTAGAACCTTCATCAGAACCGATATCATACTCTGATTCTGCCACCACTCCATACCCGACTCGAGCTGCCCTTGAAACTCCATTGACATCCTTAAATCAGGGAGATTGGGGTTTGAAAAGGCCGCTACCGATCAAAACTACTACAAAGTCCAGCACGCCTCTTGTGCGGTTCCAAAGAGGAATCGACACCCCCGAACACGTTGTCGACTTTGAATCCGCAGCAGATCATGTCCTCACTTTGCGCAAGTACCAGGAGCTAAATCTTAGAGTGGTCTTGCCTGCGCCGCGGGATAGGAAGTCAACATTGAATCCACAACGAACAAGTGCCTTCGACCCGGAAGTAGATCATACTACCGACCAGCCTCCCCCGGTACTCAACGGAAATGCGTCCACGTCGTGGCTAGATGAGAGTGTATCAGAACGTGCAAAGAAGATGCCGCAGCATCTAAAAGATGCGCTTGAGAAGATTATAAAAGAAAGAGCAGATGCAACAAATCCTGGGGTTGAAGTACTTCCAACACAGGCGCAACCTTCTACCTCTGCAGCTCCGCAGTCTATGCAAACTGCTCGCAGGTGGCGCTACTCTGGACCGTATTTAGCAGGACTGAACGGGCTGGAATTCGATGGATTTTTGAAAGGCATCACCAGAGAGAAGAAAGCTGCGTTTAGGGAGTTGGTCAAGAGCCATTTGGCCGAGCAGCGAGCACAGGATCAGCGGTTGAAAGCTCTTGAAGAAGGTCAGGCTGACGCAGCTCCTGAGCCTCCGTCAGAGATCACGGACCAGGATGTCACAGCGCACCTCCGATATCTACGATCAGAACCCGGCAAATTTGGTCCCCTGATTGCAGAGTTCTTTGATCTAGCTGATGGTCCCAAGCCCTCATCGGACACAACTGATCCATGGTCGTATGGCCGTGACACCGTATCGGCGGATCTCTACAAAGAATCTGGACCACCCCGCACGCACCCATCTGCAGGGCTAGCCTACATTAAGACAGAAGTGTTCGCGAGCAACGACGCTGTCACTGGTCCCAGAGGAACGCGCGCACCCGTCGCAGCTCGCCTTCTTCGATCAATCCAATCTACCCACAACAAGCATATCCCCTTTGTGGGCGTGGCTGGATTTGTTGTTCCGCAACCCACAAACCCAGGCATTTCGGAGCAGAACTGGAAGTGGGCACCGGTCAAAGATGGACCTAAACTAGTGGTGACTCCAACCGCGGCCAACATCTCGCAGGCCGGCAAAGTCGAGATCCAAACAAGGATGCAGCCTGACTGGGTCGTGGAAGATGATGTACCCGTCAATGTCGCCGACAGACGGAACCCAAAAAATACGTCGGCTCCCATGAGAACCCTGTCCTCTCAACTCCCAACCTTGACCAGCTTTGGCCGCAAAGAGCTCCCTGTTAGACGACCGCGGCCAGCACCAGAACCTAGTCAGAATATTGATGAAGAGATAGGTTTGTTGTTGCGGGCGAACTCAAAATACAAGCCGAACAAGCTTACTTAGTGTACAAAACCTGTATAGACAAAATATTACCATCTCATCGCCGGTATGGTTCTCGCTTCTTGTCCCCCCTACAGAGTACATCGCTCTCTTATACCCAAACAACGGTCTGAGCCTTGCAGTACCAACGTCTTCCTCTGTCTCCTGTCGTTATTGAATCGTTCCATGAAGTAGCACCGCCCTGAAACCGTTGCCCACAAGGCATGAGTTTACGGCACTGAAAGATGGATGAAGTGGATGAGCCTTACGCCGCGGCCGCCTATATTTTCCGGCGAAGGAATTACGATTATCTGTCGATCATCAGTTGGTCGTCCACCCATATTATAGCCATTCTGCTGAAAAGTAATCTGGACAATATCTTGAAGGCCAGAAACCCAACGAAAGGATTAGCACCTCGTCCTCTGTAGGGGCATGGCGAGGATGGGTTCATGTATGTGTGCACATACTGTATGCATGTACAAATGTACATATGTATGTGTGTATGTACTGTACTGTATGTATGTAGGTGAGGGCGATCGAATCTTATCTCTTGGCATTATTCTTGCCAAGAAGCCACAACCTCCCAAAATTCATTCCACAATTGATTGTCGCGCACGATTTCTACACCTTCGCATCCCTGCTCACGACATCTTCAATCCAGCAGTCAACATGGGTCGCGTTCGCACGAAGGTGAGCTCGACACCGTTATTCTTGCTCTCAAAGTTATACTGACGAGTGCTGTGTACATCTAGACCGTCAAGAAGTCCGCCAAAGTCATCATCGAGCGGTACTACCCCAAACTCACCCTCGACTTCGAGACCAACAAGCGCATCTGCGATGAAATCGCCATTATCGCCTCGAAGCGCCTTCGCAACAAGGTACCGCTCTACACTCCCCCGGTCAACGCCGCCCACCATGTCAAGAACAAACATCTTCGGCTGCGAGTGGTCTTGTAAAACATCTCGATTGCTTTGATCTCCGTTGCTGACTTTTGATCGCCACGTAGATTGCAGGCTACACCACGCACTTGATGAAACGAATTCAACGCGGCCCCGTGCGCGGCATCTCGTTCAAACTCCAGGAAGAAGAGCGTGAGCGCAAGGATCAATACGTGCCCGAGATCTCCGCCCTCGACTTCACCCAGAACACCGAGTCCGGCCAGCTTGACGTGGACAACGACACCAAGGACCTGTTGAAGAGCATGGGCTTTGACAGCATCCCCGTCAACGTCGTCCCCGTGAGCCAGCAGGCGCCTCAAGAGAGGGGTGGCAGGAGAGTCTTTGGCACCGACCGGCCGGGTCGCCGCGATTAGATTTTGAGCCGGTGATCTACGAGGGCGCCGGGGGAGGCAAGAGTGCATGCAAACTCAAGCTATGAAACTCGATCGTCCTTTTTCAACCGCGACCTTCCCTTCCCCTCGCACCCCGATGTCGGTGACCACTCAAGTCCGAGGTCAAATGTCAAGCAAAGCCTCGTGATGCGGACCGTGGCAACGAAAGACGGCAGCCGCGGGCCCTATCTACCTCACTATGAGCCCTTTGCGGGACTGCCAACAGAGCTGAGAGACTCAAGGTATCGACGTAGGTGGAGCCGCCGCTGCCCTCAAAGTGCTGCTCCTGCAGCTGCAGCAGAGGGAGAAGAGAAAAACAAAAAGCATTGAACAAACCCAAGGTGTCGCCTAGTCCCCTTGGGACGAAGCTCGATTGCCAAAAACTTTCCTTCCCTCTTTCCCTTCCCCTCCCTCTTCATCTGGACGTAGCCTCCGGGAGGGTGGGACTTTATCCATCCAGCTCCTGCACAAAACACGTCTCAAGTGCCCACTCAACCTTCGTGCCTCGATCGAATCTATTGCACAAGGTCTGGTTGACTCTCAGTGATGTGACGCGAATTGATTATGATCGTATCGGAAATTTTTATCTCCTCCCATTACATAGGTGCCTATGAATAGCCAACATCGACCCCGAATTTCATGGCAACGCATGGTTGGTCCTTTCCCAACCTCATTGCTAACCTTCAGTCCATCCGAACGCCAATGCCATGCTCTGTACATGTAGAAGCTACCTCGCCTGCCACTTGAACGATATATTGTCTCATAATGTCCAGTAAGGAATCCTCAATCAGCCTTGCCATTCGTTGTTCCCAAAAGTCCCTCCTTCCCATCCAAGTGGAAGTAGCCCGAGCTATTCCGACCCAACGTCCTTTTAATAGTGGCACCATTCCTCAACACCCAGAACAACATCACAACACTTATAATCAACAACCCGAAAGACAGATATGGATGATACGTGCCAAAATTTCGGATCTGGAAGAAAACGTTCTCAAAGGCGCTGATGGTGGATTTCGGAGTGAGTTTTGGAGGGCTAGCCACGATTCGGGGTAATGTTTCGAGGATAGAGGTGCGGGAGGGCATGATATAGGCCCCGGAGTCAGTTACATCCCAGTAACGTCGGTTCTATGGTAGCTGTTAGGTCATCGATATGTCAGAGCCAGGGGAAGATAATACTCACATCCTCATCATTAATGATCACCCTCTCACCTTTGGAGACATCCACGCCGTATGTCGACCGAAGCCATCTCTCCCAGAAAACGCCATCCACCCAGGCGAATGCGACCTGTTTTCGGAAAGTCTCTTCAGTGATGCTAATTACACGGCTCTTCGCCTGGCGTAAGGCACGTTGGTCGTTGCGGTCCTCGGCCTCTTCGATACGCAATTGCTTTGAATCGCGCAATTCTTGTCTCTCGAGTTGGAAAGCTTGTGTTTGCTTATCCATCCATTCCAATGCGGCGTTCTTCAGTTCCCGCTTTGATTGAAGAAACTCGTCTGGTCGGTCTCTAGAGAGAATGCCCAGCACCACATATTTTCCGCTCATGATCTCCTTCGCATTAGAAGCGCTCAATTCAGGTACAATCGGCAGCCAAACCGATTGCATCCAAGTCAGGACACGCCGAAAGTCACGCATGTCCTTTGGAGCGAGGGCGTTGTAATAGCTTGGCCGTCCATCTCGAGACACAAGTAACCTTGGCCAAGTTGAAATTTTGAATCGGTTCGCCAGGATCTCGGAATCTGTCTTGACAATCTTTGCATGCCCGATTAGGCTCAAAGTTAGCCGATCGAGGGCGGCAAAATCTTCGGATGTTGTAGCATGGTCGAAGAAATAGACGAAGATTACTTCTTCCGTCTCTTCCATCTCTTTGAATGCAGCAGCGTCCACATACTTGACATCGCTGTCTAGCGCCTTGTTTGCAAAGGAAAGCAGGTCACCTAGGCCGCGAAGACCTTCATACTCAACACGCTCGCCACCACGGAAGAAGTAGATGGTGGGATAAGCGCTGACTTTGGCATCCTTGCATAATCGTGGAGACGCTTCACAATTGACCTCTCCGATGTTGAGTTTGCCTTCCATTTCTTTCGCCAACTGAGCCCACGTTGGCGCCAGATGCTGACAATGTGGACACCATGGCACATAGAATTTAACGAACCATGGATCCTGAGATGTAGTAACAAGCTTCTGGAACGACTCTGGCGTTAGAGGAAGTGAAACTCCTTTGAGATTCGGCCGGGGACCGGTCTTTGCATTCAGGGACTTTCCGAGTTTTGCAGTCTCAGAGGCCAACATTGCGGATGTGGTTTCAGTGGACAGTGCGGCGGCTTTGTTCTGTTTCTCGCCAGCGGCGGCACCAGCTGCGATATCTTTGTCCTTCGCCAGTGGCTTCTCGGGTTCGGCTGTTCGGTCGACACCCTTTGCCCCCGCTTTGGGAACGTGCACTCCTCCCCTTGGTCTGGAGCCGGGTTTTATCTGTTCCAGCTTCTCTTCGACGTAGTTGCTGAAATCCTCCATGGACCGGCCTCCGGTATATTTCTCGACAAATTCGCCATCTTTGTACAATAGGAATGTTGGCCAAGCTCTTACTCCATTCTTATCGCAGACATCCCCAAAAGCGATACAATTTATCGAGGCAAAGTGAAAGTTGTAGTATCCGTGAAAGCTGTTTGGCGAGAACAAATCGGGCTGACCAGACTTTGTCATGCCCTGTAAGGGATCGGAGGTCGCATAGAACTCGTACAATGTCTGCCAGAGCGGCGCGATTGCTTTACAGTGGCCGCAATAAGGCGAGTAATGTTTGACCCACCAGTATCCGTCTTTTATCGTCTCCGCGAACTCATCGCCTTGTATTTCTTTCATCGGTGGCACCTTGATACCATTGAAAACAGTATAATCAGCACCTTCTCCTCCCTCGGCTGGAGTATCTCCCTGGACGGCCTCATCTGCTGTTACTGCGGTCCCTCTCTGTGGGCCTGGTGGCGCTGCAATTGAGGTAGAGAAGAGGGCTGCGAAGGCGCACGCCAGCAAAGCTGGCCTCATCTTGTAAATTGGCTCGGAAATGTCCTAATTAGGGCGACAATTGAACTTCTCGACCAGAGTAGGCGGATCGACAGTAGGGATACCTGTGCGATTTTGGTCAATCGCCTGGCAGTCGTCGCTTGGAGAAAGAGAAACGAGTGTGAGAATCGAAGCGGAAAACAACTGTAATGGCTGCCAAAGGTCTGCCCGCTCAACGAGACTAGACGACAACTCTTGAAGGTACGGAGCGGAGACCGAGCCAGGTCTGTGATCAGACGTGAGGCGATGGGGATCTGCATCAGGAGTCCTTGGCAGCCCCCTGCCTTTTCCGGAGGCGGACTTCTTGGAGGAGTGCATGCCACCCTCTACATGGTGCTCCGTACGACAAGTACTCTGAAGTATTTTGTGCACAAGTGCATTGATCCGGCCTAGTGACGCAATAGGCTTATATAATCTTCGGCACACCTGCCGCCATTCGTGCCAACCCGCCTCGAGAAAAGCAAGTCATGCGCCTGCGCCACCCGAATCACCCAATCCCATCACCGTCACGTCAACCTGCCGACAAAAGCCTCTTGATTGTGCCGCTCTCCTCCTCTTCTTCTTCGCTGCGATATCGACGACGACCACCCTCAATTGTGCAAGCTATTCTCCAGGACGGCCACAATTTATTCTTCTTTGAGTACGTCGTGTGATCATCGAGACTCGTCACCATGAAGGTCGCAGCCATCCTCTTGTCGCTCCTTACCGTCGCCTCTGCTGTATCTTCACGCTCTCTTTTTGGAGGGCAGAATGCCCTCGTAGACGAGGAGCCCAAGTTCAAGGTGCCAGGCAAGAATCCTCTATATGTTAGTTGTCTACTGTCAAATTTGTGGACCTTCTTCTCACAAATATCCAGTTCTGCGCCGATCCCAAGGAGCATATCCTCACTGTCGACTATGTTGATCTGACACCCAATCCACCTCTCCCGTACGTCTTCCGGAACCTCTCTAAGCCAAAAAATTTCCTAATCTAATATGTGGTAGAGGCCAAAAATTAATGATCACCGCAAATGGAACCTTTTCAAAGGATGTCGACCCGGGTGCTACTGTCTTCCTCCAAGTCAAATATGGGCTCATCACCTTGATCAAGCAAGAGGCAGACCTCTGTGATAACCTGCCCAAGATTGATATTACTTGTCCTCTCAAGGAGGGTGTCATGTCTCTGAAGAAGGAAGTTGATATCCCAAAGCAAGTGGTGAGTTTGCATGACCTCCAATCCTGCAAAGATAAGCTGTTAACATGTCCTCCAGCCTCCTGGGAAGTACACTGTTCTTGCCGATGTCAACACGGTTGACAAGGAGAAGATCTCATGCATGGAGAGCACTGTCTTCTTCAACAGACCCTAGTGATGGATGCTGAATGCAGACAGAAGGCCATTGGCATGGCAGTTGGAACGCCTCGATGGGATCGACGTGTTGCTGTCAAAACTGTGTGCAAATATCTGTTTGAGCTGCGTCTTTCATGCCAGGCGTTTATCCGGGATCTTTTAGCACCAGGCACAGTCTAGGGGCGCTGCTAGTAATGAAGGTTGACTTACATGTGGAGTTTTCCAATGCAACAAATGCGCAAACCGTATTGTCCTCAAGAATCTCATTCTTCGTGTGAATATGCCATCTTTATATTACGAAAAGGTTACTCTAGCTCACGCATCCAAAGATGTGACCCAACAGCGTCCAAACCCACCGTTGCCATGAGATGAAACAGATCATGGAGGTTGACTGAAACCTGACTCATCCTTATATGCCCGAAGACACATCCCAAAGTTTCTCAGCATTGGTTCGAAATAGCTTCTCGACCAAAGCAGGGTCATCGTTACACCATTCATAGCATTTCTCAATAAATGGTTCCGAGTCAATATTCTCAAACCTTGTATGCGGCCAATCCGTTGCATAGACAACACGATCCGCACCCTTGATGACCAACTCCCTGCCTACGGGATCCAAATCTCTCATCTCCGGGTCTTTGGAAAGTCGGTATGGTGCTGAGAGCTTCACCCACGTCCTTCCATCCTGAAGTAGGTTCACTAGGGACGCAAAGCCCTTCATGTCGTATGGATAGATGGTCACCGATGGGTCAAATTGTTGAGGAAGAACGGGCGATCCGAAATGATCGATGCAGACCTTGACCCCCAGATCTGGGACAATATGCACCAGTGGCAATGCCAACTTCAACGGGACATAGAGCTGCAGAACCCAATTGAAGGGCCTTAAGGCCTTTGCATAACTCTGGAGTTCGGCTCGCAGTTCATCCTCATTGACTTCCCTCGATACGCTGACGAGATTCAGCCTCGCCCCACGCACGCCAATGGCGTGCCACTTTTCCAGCGTTTCCGTGTCGATGGTCTCTGGATTCAAGCCCACCACGGCGCGTCCGTGTTGAGGAGTCAATTCATCAAGTGCTTCCAACATACACGAGTTGTCGTCTCCATAAATCGACGGCTGGACGAGCACCATGTTCTCGATGCCGTATTTGGAGTAAAAGGCTTTGGCATCTGCAAGCGTATGCGGATGTGGTTTATATTGTGCATTGGCGGTCAGAGGGAAGCGAGTCGGGTCGACAACGTGCATGTGGCTGTCCCAGGTGCCTTTTGGCAGAGGACGGGAGAGGGTGGATTGCTTGGGTTGAGATGAGTGGACACTACGGAAACGAACATGGTGATGGATCACAGAAGCACCACCAAGGCAGACTCCTGGCCGAGAACATAGACTGGAGCTCCCTCGAAGAGATAGCATCCTACCAACCGAGAAGGGGGCTTACTCCATCCAGGGGACCCTCCCTCAACAGGGCATGTTGAAAGGGAAAGACGGAAAGATGGAAAGGTCAGAAGTTGATATCGTTCGGAAGCACATTTCGCCGACACCGAGATATTGGAGCGAGGCTACATCAGTTTGATCAGTACTGTAGGTACGAAATACGGAGTATGGGGGTTCATCTTTCTTCCCACACACACACACAGCTACTTTGCTTCTGCCTCCTAAATAGCGAACTTCGGCCGAATGCTTCGGCATAGTGATCAACATCACCATACTCCTCCGGAACGTTAATCGATCGGCCTACGACGCCCGGATTGGCCTTCTAACGAATTTTCGTCTGCTTATGACTCGTCCAATCGTCTTGCCGGCCTCCCTTTCCTAATACCGGGTTCTCGATCCCCTCTCTGAATAAGCTACCGAAGGAGGCGTACGGTATGGATTCCCCATCAATCAGAAGTGATGGTTAGCGAGATCAAAGCCCGCGAACTGGGTCCTGAGTTCGAGGTAAACCTTGGTGCTTCGTCATAATTTTCTAATGCGGATGAATTAGCATTCCCCATTATGGTTCGGATGCTGCCAGACTCGCTCTTGCCCTCAGCCGATGGTTCTGGTCCCATTAGAAACACACTATAGGATCATGGCTAGGCGAATTGGGGCGATGCTTTTTCGCCTCGCAGCCCCGGAAAACGCATGGGGGCAATGTGGGGTATATTCCGAATATACTCCCTCGATGTTCTATCCGGGGCATTCTGGAGATAGCATCCAATGTATGCTTCTCCATGTCGGGTCTGGACGCTTTGTGGATGAATTGCAGGTCTTGCCCTGGTCTGGAGAAATGGCCACCAATCCACCCTAGAGAGCGCTTTTGTGTCTTGATAAGAACAATCCGCGCCCCCAGATGGAGTTTATTTTCTTCCTCCCCAGCTTCTTGGAGGTATTGGTTGTGGGAGGCAATACGCTGACGACCTTCGAAACACAAGACTGCTTCTCTCATCCGTCACAATGACAGTCATGGCAGAAGAGAAAGAAATTGGCCAACCTACGGCTGTTGAGAACGTAACGGAGCTGCACGAATTCAAGAATGCCGAAGGCTATGTTATCGACGCCAGCGATCCTGAGCATGCAAATCTCAAACGAGCGCGCGATGGCCATACCATCCTTCTACCTCAGCCCTCCACCGATCCCAACGACCCTCTTAATTGGAGCCGCGTCAAAAAGCACATCATCTTGATCATTATCTCCATGACAGCATTTTTGCCAGACTATGGCAGCGCGACAGGAGCCGTTACGCTGCTTCCGCAAGCCGCAATTTGGAATATGACCCCTGACCACGTCAATCATTCCCAAGTTGGCAACGTCTTCATGTTGGGTGCCGGCGGTGTCGTTGTCGTGGCGTTGTCGGCATACTTCGGTCGTCTTCCTGTGCTGTTTTACTTCGTGGTACTTGCCACAGCCACTGCGATCTGGTGTGCGGCTGCACAAACATTCGAGTCGTTCATGGCTGCACGGATTCTCAATGGCTTTTTCAGCACTGTTGCTCAAGGCGGTGGTCTCATGTTCATCTACGACATGTTCTTCTTCCACGAACGAGCGAGGAAAATCAATGTCTGGGCAGCTTTCATCATCCTTTCACCGTGAGTTCCAGTTTCCCTGGAGGCATCTCAAGACTCCACCAAATTCGAGAGACTGACAGGTTGTTATAGGTACTTCGGTCCGTTGTTTGCAGCTTTCATAATCAGCACCCAACCCTGGCAAGTGCCTTTCTGGGTGTACGTTGCAGAGGTAAGACCACATCTACCAGAGATATGTCTACGCGCTGACATGTATACGATTCAGACCTCCCTCTGCCTTGTTTTGATCATCTTGTTCGTTGAAGAGACCTACTACGACCGCCGAATTCCCCAGTCCTCCCAGCCACCCCGCGGGAGCCATTTCTCCCGCCTCGTTGGCATTTCCCAATGGAAATCCCGCCACTTGCGTAACACCCTCTCCCAGGCACTCATGCGACCCGTCAGAGTCATCTTGAAGCCCACTGTCTTCATCTCATGTTTCTATTACCTCCTCACCTTCGCGTGGGTTGTCGGCATAAACACCACTCTCTCCATCTTCCTCACACCGCTCTACAACTTTGGCCCCAAACAAATCGGATACTTTTATTTCACTCCCATCGTGGCCGCTCTGCTGGGTGAGATCACAGGCCACTGGCTCCACGACTTCATCGCCACAAGTTACATCCACAAGCACAAGGGCCACTTCGAGCCCGAGGTGCGGTTGCGCGCCATGTGGGTGTCCACGCCCTTTATGCTCGCCGGTCTCGTGGGGTTAGGCTTCTCCCTCGAAGACGGGTACCACTACATGGTGACATCTGTCTTCTGGGGCCTCTACGTCTTCGGCATCATGATCACCACCGTCGGCCTGAACGCGTACAATCTCGACAGCTACCCCGAAGCCTCGGGCGAGACGGCCTCGTGGGTCAACTTCTGTCGCACTACCGGCGGCTTTATCATCTCATACTTCCAAGTCACATGGGCAAACGCGCAAGGCACAAAGGTCAGCTTCGGCATCCAGGCGGCCATCTGTGCTTTTGCCTTTTGCCTGATTGTCTTCTTACAGTTCTTCGGCAAGAGGCTGCGTGTCAAGGCTGGCGGTCTGAACTTTGCCACGTCTTAGACTATATTTTTTCTTTTCTTTTTTCTCCAAAAGGCCAAAACTAGGTTCCCCTCCAAAGGCATGGGCCTTCATCCATGATACATGGATGAGAGGAGCGCAGCGTAGCTGATGTATGTTCTATCATTGTGTGCGCCCAACAAAATAGAACTACTCCGTGACTTTTTTACTTTTTTTCTATCTCGCTGTGCAACCCTGAATCGATGCCGAACAGTACAGGGTCCAAAATTACGAGTATCTCCTCCCACAGCACGCTAATTCCAATGCCAGGGCTATGACTAGTTGTATGAAGAACAGAACATGGAGGTTTCATGAACCAACTAGCTGCGCTACCTTCCCATGCAGGGTGTTGAAAAGTGATACTAGGTACCTGGTACCTCTGTACTCTACGCGTGACACGCAAATAGTACGGCGTAGGTGACATACATTCCAAAGTAGCGCTGTGTGCTCGGTGTTGCGGCATCATGTACCACTATCCTCTTTCGCGGATTCCGTCCTCCGTGCTCCGTAGGCGGGACGAAGAATAAATCATTTCGGTGATATGGGTAGAAGGAAAGAGTAGAAAAAAGGGCAAGGCAGATATCATGATTCATGATGGAGTTGGCGTTCTACCTAGCTACATACGTCAACTTTGGACGCAGTTGTCAAGTACCAAGCGAATAGCCACTGTTTCTGTGGCCGAGCAGCCTTAGACGCAGTGAGGCAGTCTGTGCCCTCTGAGTGTTGCAGCCTTGCTGGCAGGTACATTTGGGTCGATACAACCACCTCATGAATGCAAATTTCCCTTTGCTCTCCCGCACAATACGTCGTCCTTACTTCGAAATAGCAGGCGCAAGAGGAGAGGCTATCCCCCCGGCTTATACCACGATCGCCAAAAGCCGTCTCGTGACATTCTGCTTGCAGTAGAGATATCTATGTGGGTCAACAGTAATGTCGCTGTCTGGCGAATTGACGCCTGTCTCTCTTCTTTCGCATCTGTTTTGCGTTGCGGTACATACCTCCAGTGCCACCCGTTTAATTCGCACAGACGGGAAAGGCCATCAAATCCGATTGCTGCTCTTGAAGTTGCAGCCTCGACCCTCCTGGAAGGGCTGCTGGTCACACGAGCCGAACATGCTAGGAAGGGCTCGGTAGGTACGTGAAGAAAGTCCTTCCTTTCTCTGAGGGAAGGTTTGGCTTGAATTTGGTGTCTCCGATGAACCAGAGAACACCTATGCTGTAAACCATGCTGTAAAAGCAGAAACTTCATGTTGACTCAATGTTCTTGTGAGCCTCCCAATTATTCAGAAGCTTGCCCACCTCTTTGAAGCTCACAGGCTTCGTCATGTAGATGTCACATCCGCTGCTGAAAACTTCAGTTTGGTCTCTGGCACTCGCCAATCCGGTCAAAGCGATGATCATAGCACCAGGCTTGGAGCCTCGACGATCTTCGAACTGACGAATGGCACGAGTAGCCTCGAATCCGTCCAACACCGGCATGGAGATGTCCATAAAGATGATATCAAACGGATCTTCCGCCAATTTGACTGCATCAACGGCCTGCTGACCATCCTCCGCTTGTTCAATTCTGCCATATTTCCGCTTTGTCTTGAGGAATGTTTCGAGCAGCTTCAAGTTGATTCTATTGTCGTCCACCAGAAGAATATGCGGATCAACTCTACCGGTTTTCGGCTGTGGTATAGAGGGAATTCTTGAGTGAGCATTTGGCGCTTCTTGGGGTGAGGCTGGATTGCTTGGGCTCATGTGGACAGACCAACGATCGCTCTCGCGACGCATCCTCGAACTCTCTTGACTATGTGAGGGAAAGGGGAAAGAATCTCCTTCGCTCACATGATTTCTCGGCGTCCGCAAAGCAGTTATTGGATCATGGATTGCCATCTGCGCGTTATGGCTGCCTTGAGATGCGGCAAAAGTCTCCGTCGCCTGAACCACCTTGGTGTTAACTGTTTCGCCGGGCGCATTTAGATCCATCTCGGCCAATTCTTCTGTCACCAACTCTGTTTCTGCTGTGACAGAGGTTGTATGTTCAAGGCTCGGAAAGGCGTCTCGCTGGTTGGTCGTCAGCGAAAACCGTGATCGCACAGCCGCTTGCTTTTCAAGAGCCAGCCGTATACTACGAGCCAGTTTGTGAGGACCACAAGGCTCTGATACAAATTCCACCGCACTGCAAATGCGTTCTTCCAAAGACTGCACGAGTGCCACGCTGTGCCTGGACAGAACCGAACACATTATCACTAATGCAGGACGTCGTCCAGGTGTTGCCACCAATCTGCTAAGCAAGAGCTCCAAGTCCTCCTCCTCTGCAATGACAACAGCGCAGCTATCACATAGTCGCTGGTCTAAGAACTCAAGATTGTACCAATCCTGTATATATGATTCGACAATGCGTGCCAATTCGTCATCAGGCTGCAGTTGTGATTGCCAGAACGTCACCGTCGCGTCCGACCATTCATCCCTCAGCAATGAAATCGAGTTATCGGCAGTGGAGCTTCCTGAAGAATTTATGCCACCAGTGCCGTCAGAATAAGGTGTAGTCTGAGTCGAAGTCTGACCTGGTAGAGGTCTCTTGATGGGTAGAACAACCTCGACCGTCGTCCCTTCGTTCAATTTGCTCTTCACATCGATCGAACCCCCCAGCATCAGGACAATGCTGCGGACAATGCTTAACCCAAGTCCAGTGCCCGGTGCCAGAGCATTTTCTTGCGCGAATGGTACAAAGAGCTTGGTAGATAAGAACTCCTGCGAGATACCCTGTCCAGTATCTGCCACCGTCAACACCATTACATCGCTGTCTTTCTCCTGAGAGCTCTGCAGCCGGAGCCGGACCTTGATAGTTCCTCGACTCGTGTATTTGATGGCATTTCCGGTTAAATTCATGATGATGCGGCGGACCGCACCCGGCTGGGTTAAGAACGTCCAATCGGCCTTCTGCACGTCCAACGTGATCTTGACAGCGTCTACGGAATGGTGTTCGAGCCGTTCTTTTTTCCCTCGGCCTGGTGCCTCACGCGGCATATCCGTAAGGTCCAATCCAGACGTGTAAGTGTAACCCAGAACCAAACCATCAACCACTTCCTCCAACACGGCCGACACGTCTATAACGCCAAGGAGCTGTAGGAGTGCAGGAGCACCATGAGAGATAGTTTTTGAAGAATTCTCGGGGCCTAGAAAGTTGGTGCGTCGTGATCCATGCGTGTGCTTCTTGTTCGAGGCCTGCCAGTGCTTTTGAAAAGAGTTGATTTTTGAGAAGTCTAGAACGTGGTTGATGGTGTCCAGAAGTGTTCGCCCACAAGAATCGATTGTGGAAATAAGAGATCTCTGGAAACCAGAGAGATCTGTTTCGGCCAGGAACTCGACACTGGCAAGAAGCCCATGTAGAGGGCTTCGCATTTCGTGAGATATCGTACCGACAAAATCGGATTTTTGCTTGTCCGCGATCATTGTGTCTAGGCGTGAGCACTCACCCATCAATGTGCTGCAGAAAGAGTTGAGGAAGGGCAGTTCAATGGAAGAGTTAAAGGGTCGCGTCTCCAATGCTGTTGCAACGAAACAAGCATAGGCAAAAGATCCCGTTGTTGCATCCCAGAGAGGTGTGAAGAGGACTTGTCCCGCACAGGGAAAGGCGGTCCGGATGGCCTTAACTTCCAGTTGTCTCCGACGGCTAGGTATGCGCGCCTGGCTTGACAAACTCCTGAGTCTCCTCGACGGGTCTATATCATCTTCAGACGAAGAGGATGCATTCCATTCCAAGGTGAACAATCGACCCCCAGGATATCGTTTGACAAGATCCTGGATTAATTCAATGTCCAAAGCTTTTACTCTATCATCCAATCCTTTTTCGGGAATGATCGGGTTGGATTGCGTCGAGTACGCGACAAATGAAGACTTCGCCGCCGACTGAGGCGCTCCGTTGTTGGGTCCCAGAGTCTGGCCAAGAGCATTTCCATTCTTTTTGTTCGTGTTACGCAGGCGAGCACCCACGTTGACAAATGCGACAGCACCCTCCTCGCCGAGGTCTCCTAGGCATTCTCGCAACAGATTCGCAGCTCTTGCAAATGTTTTCGTGTGAGTCCTTGATTCGCCATCGCTCTCCGAGTTTCCCTTCAAGTCATCCGTGTCCGAGGACTGTTCCGACGCGCTGAGATCTTCGGCATGTTCAAGGGGGACGGCGGTCTGGCTTCGCAAGTTCGGCTCACTCTGGCCGATCAACTTTTGCCATGTTTGAGAAGCGTCGATTTCGAGGGGCACTGTCAGGCCATATGCGGTCTTGGACCTCCTCTTAAAAACGGCGTTGTAGAGGTATCCGGTTTTCTCACCATGAATACTCTTGCGGCCGGCAATGAAAGCCTCGAGACCTTCGGCCATTCGGCGAGACTGACGTCCTTCTATTGCTTGTCTGTTCGTCTCGAGAAAGAACATTATCTGCTGCGCGGTAGACGCGAGGAACGATTCTTCGGCAGGGGTCAAACCGTTTGGACGAGTCAGAGTGTCCAGCTTTCGTTTCCTCGAGTCAGTACCGTTGTTGAGGATAGATTCCAAAGAGCATTCACGGATCTTGAGGTGCATGCAGAAGAGCCAAGACCAAAAGAAGGAAGATATGAACGCAATGGGGGGAGAGACTTACGACGGCGAGACTGCCGATACTGACGCCATCTCTTGTTGTGATCGGGACGCCTGCGTAAAATCTGTAATATGGAGGGCCCGAGACAATTTCCATGTGGGCAAATTCAGACTTGGACAGGTCGTTGATTACAAACTTGGGCACAGTGTTATCATCTTTATTGTCGAGCCGGATAGTCAATTCACAGATTTTCCCCTTGAGCGGCACTGAGCTGCAGTCTAAGAAGATGGGATCCTCAACGAACTCATACGTCTCGTCACCCTCTTCCGTGGAGATTTTTGTGGCTTCACTCAGGAAATACATGACATCCCGATCCATGACATTGACCATTGCTTTTCTGGCTTTCAAGCGGAGCGCTGTCAATTGACAGAGGGGAGAGAGAGCCTTGCACAGGTTGGGGACGTCATCGCTGGAGATATGGAAACCGGAGGGTGGACGGCGTAGGTGAGGCTGGAGAAGATTGTCTGGTTGAAAGTAGTGGTAGAACTCTCGAGCCCTCCGTGCGGCGTCCATCTGATGGTCTGTAGGTTGGGCAAAAGCCGCACCATCTTCTGTCGAAACCACCATGGCGCGTGTAATGTAGGCTCTGCTGTTCTCTGGCCCCTCTTGCTCCTCACAGGGCTGAATGCTCTCTCCCCAAGGATAGGCGGTGATCAACTTCTCAACATAGCGAAAGGCGCAGGGAAGGGGGGGTGCAGTGTAGGCAAGGAAGTTGGAACAAGTCAGATAACAACAGTCAATTCTCTAAGTGTTAGTGATACAGCAGGTTCGAGACCCAGAAAGCCCGCCCCACCTGAAAGGAAAGAATTGTGATCAAAACATCGAGAAGGTGTTCCTTATTGTCAACGGACGCCGGCGAGCGCAGAGGGAACCCGTTGCAAGGGCCATGAGAGGACTCTGTCCCGGGTCTGGAACGCCCAAAAAGCTTCGGATCCCGCTCGAGTTACTTTACGTACCCAGTAGGGTCCCTGATGTGCGTGGGTTCAATGTGGCGGCCAGGGCAACACAAGGGTTGTGCACTGCAGATCGAGGCTAGGAGGCCGGGGAGGTCCAAGGGAGGCCACATAGGTCACTAGCCTCACTTGTCCGCAGCTTTTGGGTAGCTTCCGGCAACCAGATCCGAGGGCTTGCAGGGCTCCAGGGGCTTGTCAAGGGCTGTCTTGGGGCAATTGGGGCTGTCTCGCTGGCTGCGGGGCGCAATTTGCACTCCGCAGTAGAATTACGGATAACCATATGGCCACCTGTCGCTGAAAGTGCGATGCTCCTCGACGTCAATAATTGATTGAAGCTTGAAGCTCACCATACCCTGGCAATCAGCCACGCTTGAGCGAAGTTGTGGAACGCCTATCTCTTTTACCCCATATACGTTCCTGATCTCTTCACGATGCGAGCGACGTCGCGGCTTTTCGCAACCGTCAAATCAGCCTCGAAATACCTTGAACCCAATACGCCCACAGGCCTAACAGGTCTCACAACACACCCTTCCCCCCGTCCTGCCCTCATCTACACCTACCGGCAGACCCTCAATAAACTCGCTCAACTGCCCAAAAGCTCCGTTTACCGCCAATCCACCGAGGCTCTCACAAAACAACGCCTGCAGATCATCGAGTCTACAAAGCCAGAAGGATACGAGCAATGGCTGGAACGAGTGCGCAAGCAGATTGAAGCCAGTCCTGCGGCCTTTAGTAAACTGCTGAATGAAGACGGATCGTTGGGTAGCGAGAAACTGCATGTGGAGCCCGTGGATAATTGGGACGGCAAGATCTCAAGACAAGATGCAAAGTATGAGGGACCAAATACGATGGCCCAGGCAGAGGCGAAAGTAAGAGCTGTCAGTGACGAAGTGCAAGAAAAGGACCTGGAGGACAAGCAAGGGCATCAGCCAACTGTAGAGGACCTGGAGGTGGAACCACCGTTGACGCGAGAGCAGTACGTATCCCGTGTTCGGGCTAGGCGGTTCATTGTATTCATGGCTGATTTACTACAGGATCGAGGGAATCGAGCAAAAGATTGGTGCTGGACTGATTGAAGAGGTCATCCAAGTTGCCGAGGGAGAGCTGGAACTGGTGGCTGAGATGCTACGACATCAAGTGTATGTCTTCCCCAATCACCCTATTATTCTTACCTTTTGCCGCTTACGCTTGCTTTTAGATGGGAAGATCTGGAAGAACATACCCCGACGGGTCAATGGGTGTACTTTGAGCGTGCGGATAGAGTCTAAAACTTCTCAACAGGCCTTACGCTCAAGGGGTCTCAGGACTTGTACATATGATTCCGGAAACACGAAAAGGGCATCTAGAGCATTAACATACTGTGGTCCCGCATCTGAGGGTGCTTGATGCAAGCTGTGAAAACGGAGCTCTTCGTTGATTTTATCGCGCGGTCTTGTTGTGTCTTCCTCTCCAGGACAAGCGTCCTTCCAACCCCAAGCATTCGCCCAGTCGTTGCAGCAGGCCCTCCCCAATCTAATATGTACAATCATCCCCCACAGCTCTTCCCGCCTCTTACGCGCACATCCCCCAATATGCTCGAACTCCCTTTTCTCAAGCTTCCCAGCGGATCTTGTGCAACTCCTTAAAAAGGGTTGTCCTCCGGCGGCACCTCCCTGATCCAGTAACTGCCGATGACTGGAAGCTTGGACAGGATATCTTGCCTCACGCGGGGAACTTCACCAAAGAAAAAGACTGCAAATACACCTGCTGCAACGCCGAAACCCGATGCGATGTAACCGTAACGGAAGGCCTTGCCCATGCTCAAGCCCATGAGGTTAGGGACGTGTTTAATTCTGCCAGGGAAAATTCAAAGTTAGCTCAACACCAAAATAGAGGGCATGCATCTGTCTGCGAGACAGGCGCAGATCAGAGGGCCAAAATGAACATCCGTACTTTGGTCCATAGGGTGAAACGTAGGTCTCGTATGTCGGCTGCGGTTTATAGACACGCAGAGGCGTCCGCCCAGAGCTTTGGAAGTGTTCGTATGCAGGCATACTGCCTTTCGTCGAAGAGAGAAGGGCGGAGTGGTGTCGAGGTGCTGGGGTTGGTGGGTTCAAGTTGCCGGAAGAAGTTCAATGTCGTCGTTGGATGCTACAAAATGAGCTTTGAGCTCCGAAGATGCAGTTCTACGGCTGCGGGGATGATGCAAGAGCGCAGTCTCGGCACCTGAGCCAATGAGATGAAAGGCAATTTAGAGCCAAAATCTGCGCTTTCAGGCCGCAAGGCAACTCTACTAACTCGTCCTGCTCGTCTTGCTCGCCCCGCGTCCTATTTATAATATCACTTTGCGTTCATCATCACACTTTTAACAGGCAATTCTACGCTGCGGTATTGTGTCAGCTGCGCCATGAGGTCGCGAAGAGCAAGGCGGCCTCTTAGTCCTGCCCTCCGTCCTGCGGCATTTCCACCGCGACGTCTTAACATCTCCCGACCTCGCGCGCACAATCACTCGTCGTATCCTTGTGAATTTTGAATTCAAAAGCGGGAACTCTTTTTGACGAGACTCGAAATCAGAGCCAGTAGGTACGCGAACAGCGCTCTAACGAAAGCATGCAGTGTAGTATGACTCAATGAAGGGCAACCAAACGCCCCCCGAAATCAAAGAAGTATTCATCGCCTATTCGCTCCCGCATCTGTTCGATTTGAAGCCGTCCGAAGCTGTGGTCCGATCTTGGTGCCGCTGCTTTCGCACGTTGTCTAGAGTTTTTTGTGATAGTTTCGGCCTTTGTATGATCGAATGGGCGAGTCTCTTGCTCAGGGAACCGGGTGACGTCCTCCGCCTTGTGAGGCGTTGCAATACCAATGACACCGTATCCGTTCTCCTTTTTGATGACTTGCTTGACATTTCAGCTTGTTAATTGCTGCTCAAGGTGCTGGCTCGCGTCGAGAGAACGGGTCTCTTGTGCAGAGTGTATGCCATCGCCATGGTCCATGAGTTGTTTCGATTCGCGTTTGCGCCACGGCCTTTCCTCGAGAACGTTGAGAACCTGGTCAGCATGTCCCGCGAAACCCCAAAGCTCGACTTGTCTAAGGTATGCATCACTGTTCAAGACCGTTCTGAAGAGTCGCGAGGACTCTTCATCTTCATCACCAAGAGGTAGCTCTGGATGCCAATCATCAACCAGAGACTCGATATCCCATTTAGCGAGTTCGATGCCCGTGCTGGGAGGCAATTGCGACACCTCATCTTCCTCACCCTCTATAGCCGTTGGTCCTCGAACGTCAGGGACTAGGCATGACTCAACCACGGGCTCCGAGAGTTGAGACGATGTGTTCGTGATCTGACGGGATTCTGCAGAATTTCGAGAAGACCAACCAAAAGGGAGGGTAGGTCGTCTGAGTTGTAAGTATCAAGGGTTTTGTTCAAGCCACCGAGATGTGTACGCAGCCTGTCGCCCTCCTCCTCGAGACTTCACAGCATTTCTTCGTTCATTGCGTGGCCACCTTTACTGCAACCTTTCCCAAGAGATACCCAGACACTTTTGTGTGCTCTTGATTCGAGCCACAACACCGTGCAATGCCAGTATGTCACTGTCCGTGCTCCTGGTCAGAACAACTTACGCGTGAGTTGAACAAATGTCCACTTCTGTCGCTCTCCGGAAAAAGATCTTCGCGGAATGACTCGGGCTCTTCTGCTCAACAAACTGCCGAAAATACCTAATTGTACCTCTAATGGACTGGATCCGACTGGTGGGTTCTGACGGTCCTCAGTCTGCGACTTTTAGTTGCTTGGTGGTGGAGCGGCGTGGAGTCATCAGTGTCACTTTCATCAAGTGGGACATATTGTCAGACATTTTATGGGAGAATCGCCACCCCAGAAAGGGTACAAGGGGATTTCAACATTTCGAATTTCTCTTCACGAACATCAGGTCAGCTTCTTCTTCTCGCGCACGGCATACAAGTTCTCCTCGACAATGGCGTCTGGCTTCTTCACAGGCCGACATGCAGCTTCTTCTCTCACAACGGTCTCGCGCTGAAGACGTCCCAACTGGTGGTCCCAAATGTTGCTGATTTCCACACGTATGGCTCCAGGATTGTTATCCCCAGGGTGACAATTGCCGAAACCAAACGCGAGAAGACGCTGCTCCATATCCATCCAATCATCGGGGTGGAAAAACGAGGGGACACATCGGCTCGTCAGGCACACTGCCAGGCAAGTCATACTGAGAGGCGCCCACTGGAGGCGATACCCCCTCAACAGAAGAGGTATCACAAGTAGTAGTCGCGGTCGAAAGAGATTGGCCGGTGGGGCAAGCAGGTCCTAGAGAGCTCCTAGCTGACTCCTGGGTCTCCAGGCGATGGTAATAAGCTTGGAGGCTTGTATGTGTAGCGGGAATCGGACGAGAGTCATCGGGTATGTGCAGCGCATTGACTTGTGGTCGACCAACAAGCACCACATGGGGGAGTCTTGTCTCCCCACAGCGGCCGGATATTCAAAGTCAACTGCTTTACGGCCGTCTTTATCCTCACACTCGTCACCCCAAGTCATTTACCGCCCCCACCGAGTCGAATTATATTTCGATCTTCTGCTGAGAGGATGGCCAAAATCCACTTCTAGTACCCTAGGCCCAAGCGCCTTAAGCACCTTTTTTCATTCGGCCAAAGACATGACCAATCCAGTCGAAGAGGCGTTGGAGGAGTCCAGCGATGAATACTGTGGAGATTTCAACTGTTTCCCCGACAACGATCAACATATTAATCCTTTTTTATGCCATGTCTCCTTCTCTAATATCAAGTACAGACTATCAGTCCAGTTCTCGCCAACCTTGTATGTCTTCTACTTGAACCCATTCACCACAAATCCGACCTTTTTCAACAACCCAACGCACGCCTCATTCCTTGGGTCTGTGTCGGCCGTGATTTCGCTCATTCCTACCTCGCCAAACAAGTACGGAATCAGCGCAATGAGCGCCTCCTGCGCGATGCCTTTACCCCAGTACTGGCGAGCCAAGAAGAACCCAACCTCATTGTCTCGCCAGACGCCGATCTTGCCGACAGTGACGGGATGATGTGGCGTCGTCGAAGAGTTTAGTAGAGTGATGATGAAGTCCGTGACGCCGTTTTGCGGAGCTGAGACCATCGTGAGAAGCCATCTCCTCGTCCGAGCGCGGCGGGTGTGCGGATCTGAGCCCCTTTTACAAGATGGTCTGTTACGGCGACGTTCGAGGGGGAGAAGATTGGGCGATTAAGGCTGGATGTCAAGGGTAAAAATGACAAAACACTCACATATATTCCATCACTTCGGGATCTGAAAATGCCTCGTACAGACCTATCAGGTCGGCGGCAATCTTTCTGGCGCCTTGTAGAAGGAGCCTGGGTGTTGAGATTTCGACTTTTCCGTCTTCTAGATGTGAGATTGTTGCCATGTATAGATATGTCCTCAATGTTCTCGAATTTCCGCTTAGGGAAAAGTATTTGTTTCTGGAGTTAGCAAAATCCTATGAACGCCCGCAGCGCCGTCCATCTATCGCGGAATAGAAATTAATTCCAGCAGGTCTTCGAGGAGATTGGCCCTGCTGAGGTGAAGAGTCATATTACAACATGTCGTGGCGAAGTCAATTGCGGTGCAGCCATCGAGGTTCCACCCCATTTAGACCGGATCGGGAAGGCATAGCCCACTTTGCTCCTCCAACCCCCTAAACGGGAAGCGCAAAGGAGTCCCAGCCTCGTCTTGCTTGCTTCTTTCATTCTCTCGACTCCGTTTCCTACAAATAAATATGACACCATTCATGTCGACACCCTCTTCAGCTGTCATTATTTGCAAGCTGAACTACCAATCGTTTTTGGGTCTTGGACTTGAGCAGATCCCCTGAAGGAAGGAAAGGGCGCATTGCTTGGAATCTAAAGTGCTCTCGATTGTGATTGTACTCGATATACATCATCTGGCACGCTCGTAGAAAAGCTGATCGCAAGAACACGGCGTGTCTGGCTCGCTCATCCGTTGTCTACGGCCTGGGGTCAAAATACCTTGATTTTCTCCTTTCCTTTGGTGTGGGCTAATGCATTTCCGTACAGGATGGAATGGGTGTAGCGGATTTGCGGATATTTGCCCCATACTCTTCTAGGGGAATGAATAGTGTCATTCAGAAGCTGGGCGCTCGCTTGTGGTCGGCGAGAGTTGTGTCGGTCACGCGAAATTAGATACCTGGAGACGATAATGTCCAAGCTACTGAAGACGAGGGGGGGATTTGTATAGATACCGCTCGGAGCGCCCTGTCGGAGAGACATCTGGCCAGATGTGGACGGCGGCCGCCTGCCGCCTGGTTCTTTGTCGCTCGACCGCAGCCGAAGTCAAGGAATCAGGGGCGGACTCTCCTCGAGCAATAGACAGGATTCACGTCTAGATTCATCAAGAACAAGGCAATGCCGCACAATGAATATTTCAACAGCTGAATTTGTGTCAACATTCGACTTGCAAAGTGGTGTGCAAAAAAGTCTTGTCCACAGCCCCATACTCATCTCCCTAGCTCGCTGGAGCTCTAGTCTAGGATAAGCTGTCATGTGGGAGCAACGCATCATCCAGCTAATCGAGTGGAACCCCCCTTCCCTTTTTTCCCTTTCTTCAACCCCTCCAAAAACCCTTGACCAGGTTTTTCTCACAAGCTGAGTGAGTTTTTTGCGGCTTTGGAAAGATGCAGGAAATAAAAGGTTTTGTATCGTGGGCCTCGCCGCCAGTTCTCTGATTTCGCCAAGCTAAAAGAAAATAAGGGATGTATAGGTGGTGGGTGTATGCAAGTTTTCGGAGCCAGCGGCTCAACGTTTGGCCGGGCATCAGGGAAGGTGGCTGAGGAATCCCTGCCTTGAAGAGGATTCTTGAAAATACTATGACTTGGTGAGCCGCTCATTGACAGTCTCAACTCTGATGTCTGGATTGGCATTAATAAAAAAACATGACCCAAGATCTTGGCCCAGAAGGAATCCTTTTATTGTTATTGATGGACTTCACCGGTGCTCTTCGACAACTCGACAAATGTGATCGGCAAGGTCCCAATTGGTTTCCGGTAATCAGTATTCTCGCCGAATAGCCATAATCGTGAATCTATCACATCAGTCCGCACAAGATAGTAACTTGGAGCGCAGTTCCGCCATTTGCCTCGGACCATTTCGGGGAGGTGACCCAGACTCTGTGATTTATCGTCGCCTCAAAGGATGTACAAACATTATGAATGTATGAATGCACAACGTATGCTTGACCTATTCGCCGAAAAGTCTCCTCACACGCCGTAGAACGCTGTCCTTCTCTGGGTCATAAGGATGATCTTTAGCTGGGATTTCGAGAACAGCAGGGAACGGATCTTGGAATCTGTCGACGGTGTCTCGAATTTGCTCCGCAATCTAAAGCCATGTTAGCATCATGATTCTGCTGTAGGACCAGAGCCTTGTCATACATGCTGGTTTATTAGGACTATTCCAATGTCCTTCCGCTCTTTGGTAAATCTGTTGAATGTTTGCTCAATCTGGGACTTTTCTGTCTTTGCATCGCACACGAGAAAGTTTTTCTGAGAATCCGGAGGGTCGGTGATGTGTCCAATGCCAGCAAGTAATAGACCGGTAACCGAGCTGGAGCAGGAGGGTGAGTTGAGAGTGGCAGCTGTCTTGCGGTTGGCGGGGAACTTACTCTTCGTCCCCAATGACTGCTATGAATTGCCGGTCCTGCACAGCGATCATAAGCTGAAGTCTAGTTGCGGGAGGAGTCTGGGTACCTTGTATGCCGACGCTGGCGCTGCCATGATTGCGAAATGTCGGAGCCTGTGCTTTGAAAATAGATTGAAGCTGGCTCGAAGCTCGGAGATGTGAACGAGGTGCAGCAGGCGCAGTCATGTACGAGGTACCTGAGCGCAGTGCACCAGTCTTGACCAGTGCCATCGACGGGCCACTGACGTCTCCGATTGGCTGCCATTTCGTCATTGTTTACGCCCTCTTCCACCCTCCTGCGCCCATCTCGCCAAACATCTTTGCTCACCTGCGTTCTGCATCAATCGTTCCTCTGCCCTTCAATCCCTTGCTGGAGATGTCGTCTGAGCCATCGAAACTCGCTCCACCGACACAATGCCCAAGTTTGTGAGGCGCCAGCCTCTCGCAGAACGCATCAAGGGCTACCTCAACCCCTACGACTTCCTCCTGTGGCTGTCAGAAGAGCTTGAGTCCAGTGGCTGGGATCAGCTGGAAAAGGAATGGGCCACGCCTATTGGTATTGCGTTGAATGTCATCTTCATCATCGCAAGAGCCAATTCAAAGTCCAAAACGACCAGTTATGATGATGTGTTTGGCGAAATCCCCGGAGTGGCCTGGACCACCTGGCTGGTAAAAGCTGTCGCGATCATGGAAGACCAATTGAAGACTAAAACTCTCGCAGGCCACCTTCATTGTCCACTTCCTGACTTTGTTCTGCGTCGTCAACGCCGCCTACACCTTCTGGCGAAAAAGACATTACCGCCTGTTCGAAACTTCCATCGACGACGTGCCGAGCACCCCTTCGGCCAAACGGGTCCGAGTCGACTCCTCCCCCATTTCCTCCTCGCCTCTACAGTTTCTTTCACGTATCATTGGGACAGAGACAGCACAGTCAAGGGCACACCCTGATCCCACAAGAGATGTCTGGGAAGTCGCCGTCTGGGATCCCTTGCCTATATCTCTACGCTTGTTTTGCTACTTCAGTCCCGGCCATATCCTCGTTTACTGGCTCTTCCTGCCTACTCTCTCTTCTGATCCTAGACCCAGCGTGACCATTGCGACAGCCATGTTCGTAGCTCTGCTCCTCTCCGCGCAACTACTCTTCCTTCAATCAAGCTACTCGACGCAGGTTAAAGACTCTGCCTTGATCTCCAAAGAAGTACTGCACGAGTACGATACAAAATACGTCAGACCACGGACTCAACCCTTGTACCGGGATGTGGGCACTCAGTTCAGCGAGCAAGCCTCATACAGCCCAATTCGCGATGAGAAGTACAACAAGGTCGATGTCTACACGCCCATGGTGGTCATCAATCGCGGTTTCAGACCAAATCCAAACCCCAACTATGCGAAATATGCGGATCCTGATGCAGCACCATCTGGCACCAATCTCCGACAACGAGCAACTACACCAAACTTCCGTTCACCAATTCAAAATGCACACCCTGGCACAGCCGTGAGACCTCTGGCTGGAATGCGCCAACCAAACTTTCGACCAACGGCCACCGGGGGTGAGGGCGGGAGTCTTGGGGTATACTCTCATGCTGCCTCCCCCCTCCGGAAAAGTGCGTCTGCCAATTTTTCCCGCGAGAATAGGATGATGAGCCCAGAAAAGCGTGGGTCAAGTCCAGACAAGAGATTGAGTGTGCCTGCTGGTACTGCCCCTCAAAGATGGGCTCAGTTCCTGCCTGATAAATACCGAAGAGAGAGCGGTCGCTTTTGATAGATGTATCATCATCCGAGATTCCCTTTTTTGTGTGTGTGAATGACTCCTGCAGAGCTCCCAGTCCCTGCCCTCGGGAAAATCCGTATGAGTTGTTCCTTCCACAACTGCAGCATGACGCCCTGCACGGATGCTCCGCCGTCATGGCAACCATCTGTCAAGACACCATCCCTCTTGTGATGCGGCGTCCTCACTACCAGGCTTGGTGCACAGACCAGCATATGGTATGAAGTACCTGTCGTAGCAACCACCTCCATTTCCCACGATGCCTGTGAAGCATCCACATTTTTCAGACGACGTTTTACCTTCCTTTATATCTCGTCTCGTCGATACAGTCTCATCCTCACTAGGAACATTCAATGTCAGGAAGCAGGCATCATCTGATAGAGAAGAAATTGGCCGCCTCCGAAATCAGCGTTCGTTACCACACACCACAAAGTTTTGCTACAATGAAACTATCTGTAACCGAGAGTCCGTGAAACAATCTGTGGCTTTCCACACTGACGGTCCCAACGACCGACGAGCACGACGTTCAACGGAGCGGAGCGGTGAATTCGAACCATTCTTCGACGGAGAGACTCCCCCCCAAAGAGGTTTTCGGTCGCATACATTGAAGGCTGTGCCAGAGCTCGATGCTTCGCCGATTGCCCCAGACCGGTTGAGGCGAAAAACTATCGTCTTTGTCGGCAATCGTTTAGATCAAGAAGTCAAACAAGTCAGGGCGGACACCACACCGGTGAAGCAACCGCGTGGGGAGAGTTCTGCCACTTGCTTGGATATGCATCGTGTTGTCGACAGTGACGACTACCTTCTAGCACGAGGGGCAAACCCACGGACTGGAGTCGTTACACCAGGATCGCACAGTGCTAGTAGCTCAATTGATCGGAACCAAAACGACTTGTCCCGAGTCGGGCGTCAAGTTCCCTCGAGTCGATGGCGACAACGAGGTGACCAATGGATCAGCCTGGATCTAGATGAGCCCACGCCTCTTTCAACGTTTCCGACGGATAGACCTCTAGAGCATCAATACCATGCCCTGAGGACTCCGCAAAAACTTGCGACCCGGGGAGAACGAGACTCATTGCTTGACCTTGGCAGAACGCAGAGTGACCACCCGGTTAATCTATCGTACAGCCCTGGAGCGACAGCCCAATTCCATCAACATCACCTGGGAGCTAGCGTGAAGGCGGAAAGACTTCAGAGTGGAGTTGAACAAGCTATTTCGCAGGACAATATAAGACTCAACAAACCAATCAAGCGGAAGCCTGTTGGGAGTCCTCCGGGTAGAGGCACTGCAGAGCCAGTTTGCCATCCTCAGCGAGGTACCAATGAAAGTACGGACACCGTCCTAAGACATCCCAAATTCAACAGCGAGGTACGCTCCTCCTCGGCGCCTGATCATCTAAAAGGACACTTGTTTCCGCCTCATACTGTCAAGAAAACTCTACCGAGGATTCCCACTGATGGTTCAGAGAATGGAAGTCAAACGGCGGACCATTCTTTTTTAGGATTATCTCGGACGGACCAGCAAGTAGACGTCCCAAATTCAAAAATCTCAAACATCTCTGGCCGTCACATACTCGAAAAAGAACTACCATGTCTGCCGACGAACAATGGCCAATACCAGTCGACATCGGACATGACCCCATACCCAACGACTCCGAAGGGAGAGAACGAAGCGACAATGTCAATGACGGAGTCTCCAACCTTGCGTATCGCAGCTTCCCAGGGGCCGGGAGGAGGCGACCTGTTGTACCCATACCTTCGAACGGCGAGGCCGATATACCCGGCCATTCCCATAGCGAGACACATCAAGCCGCTCGGAGAAAGAGTGATGCCAATTCCAATTTACGACAACCCTCCGAGGCGCCTATCGCCATTGATGCGGACAACTGGTCTAAAAGTCGAGGGCCCAAGGGTCCCGCCCCCGCGACAAATGATGGTTTCAAGCAGGACGAGACCGGGTCTCGACCCGTTTCCGAATATCACTACCATAGCCACAGACATATCCACCGGCGATCCTCATCCCCTAAGGCCACTCCGCCTCCGCCCAAGACCTCAGCCGCCCGATCAACGGATGATGACTCGTGGCCAATATGGTTTCCGCCCGAGACCGCCTCCGTCAGATGGTACAGACATCATCATGAACACTGCCATGAATATGAATACCGACACCATGATGTCGATTCCAATACCAAGGATCACGCCCAGAGCAATGACCCGTCCTCCACTGCCCACAAGAGCAGAAGGGATCTACGGTGTACCCCGGACCGCGCCTACCTGCAATCGGTCAGACCCGATAGACGTGGATGCTCGACGTCTATGGATGCCGTCGGGCGTAGAGATTGTGACAAGAGAAGACCTCGGCGTAGCAGAGAAGAATCTCATTCCGAAACCCCTAAAATCACGTTTACAGCCCTTCCAAGGCCCAACAATGTTGAACGACATAAAACTGGAGCAGGCAGAAATGAATCCAGGCGGCCTTGGCCTGATGAGGAAATGCAGCAATTGCAATCATGGCTTCGTGGGCGTCGAGCTTCACAATACCGATAGTGTCACCCCTACGTCCGCCCTCCAGAAGAACGTCGACAAACCAAGCGAGGGTACTAAGTATTTGCATCCTAAAGGAAGCCTGCTTCCAAGACTACCCCAAGACAGAGCTCCACAACAAAATTCACAGGCCCAACACGAGATATTGACTCACTTACATAAGAGTGTCGCAATCGACGATGAACGCGATCATACCATTTGTTGTCCCGAATGCTGCAAACTGGATTGTCATGAAGGTTGCCTCGGACATCCCAGCCCAACACGCGCAACTAGTCCTACAAAGAGTCTTTGGTCAGGGGCCCAAAGCTCAACCAGTTCCAGTGCACCAGAAGCACAGGAAGAGGTAAAGGCGGGGGGAACTGAAGAGAAGGGCAAGTTCACCCAGCTGGCTGCCATCAAGTCTGTCCTAAAGCGGTCGCCAAAAAAGGAAGAGGAACCCAAGTCTGGCAATCATATTCAGGTAGCCTTGTCCAAAGTTGCTCCTGTTGAGTTGTCCATGCAGCCGCCGCTTCCTGCAATATCCGCGCGTTACAACTCGGTCAAACGGTTGCCTGACGCGGTATCTGCAGCATTGAGCGCCATGGAGCTGTTATCGCCTAAAAGAACGAAAGAGACACTGACGGCAGCATTCAGTGACATCGGACCCTCACAACGAAAAGCTTCTGCGTCGCGCCCCATAATCCACAGAAGGCAGAGAAGTTCAAGCTTGCCCATTCTGGGGATTGGCGTCACTTCACGCAGCGGCAGTGGAAACGCTCAATATCAGCGTGCCACAAGCGGAGGGTCTCGGCTCCGCGTCCCATCACCTCTTGGGTTCGTGATGTCTTGCTCTAACTTCAGTAAGGATGGCTCTTGGAGAAGCCGCAATGTCAGTAGTGCGAGTATCACGACCATCGAGCTGCAAGTCCCGAGTCTTGCGTCTCTCACTGCCTGCGGCAGTTATGCTGCCGTTGGAGATGTGCTTCTCATACCCCTTCAGGCTGCTATGATGTGGATTCGCAACCACCCCTGTATCCTCACCTTTGGCAGGGAAATGGTCCAAAGAGCTTGGATCATGGCGCAACTCATGATGAGGACCGGATGGCGACTTTGGGCAATGGTATTTGTGTACTCCAAAACTGGAAAAGTCAAATTTCACGTCAGTAAAGGCGAAACGGCGGGTGGATTTGTATTGGACGTGGCGAGGAGTCTGCTTTACTTAATCACCTTTGCTGCGATGAGTACCCTTGTTATCAGGATATTGGGGCTGGTGATGGGGTTGTTGGGGATCATTGGATGGTTTGTACGGGCTGTATTGTGGGTGTTGAAGGGTATTATGGGGGTTGGGCAGGCGAAGTAAAAGGGCCGATACGAGAAGATTGACGCATGGCAAAGACCGAGGGGCTGTGATGAAGAGGACTCTGGTGGAGGGTAACATCATTATCCACGAAGCAGATAGATGTCTCGATAGAACAACAGTATCAGCAGCGCAGACAAGGTGCATTCCGATATGCCCTGGTAAATCAATTTGTGGTGTTTTGACGACACCGACTGTGACCCTCCTCTCCCGTCGTCCTCCGTTCGTCATGCCAGAGTTCTGCGGCACTCAAATTCCATTTGCATTGAGCCTCACTAGCCAGGCTCCTTCTCAAGGCCGAGCCTGAGCTGGAACGGACCGGGCTGGCCATGAAATCTTTTTGGAGAACTTTGAGACTAATCGGAGCACATTGGCGCCGGCTGTCAAACCTGCGGCAGATCTCAACATCCTTGAAGTCTGTCGCCAGGTCCATATCGAGGCGTATGCCGCGTTGTTCAGCCTTGCAACTTTCAGACTTGATACGGATGGAGAACACGTCGCTTTCACACAGCCACACGAGCTTCCGAACTTGAATCGCTTCTGGGATCTAAGCAACACCGTGCCCTTGCTATCAGAATGGTCGACCCTAATCCGCCTCGTCTGTTTCACGACATACTCACCTACGTGAGACAATATTGCAGGGAGGCTATCCAAAGTCATTTTGAGGAGATTGAGGTATGGGATGCATTAGTCTTGCATCTTCAACTGCGCTGTCTGGACCCGGACCAAAGGTCTGGTCCGCATGCTCCATGTAATCACACTTCAAACCCGTCTGCGTTAACCTTCTGAAGACAAGAACTGGTGGCTATAATAGGTGACGCGAACTTGGCATTCCCTATCATATCTATTTGACAAGACAAATGTCGTCAGGAGCCTCCAGTATCCTTCATAAAGGCACGTGATTGATCGGGCTGATCTCTTTCTCGAGCTGGAAGGAAGAACGTGAAGAGGGCATACTTCGGCGTGACAGACATGGAAGTCTACAGATGACAACCGGACTACGAATGCCGTCGAGCATTTGACCCGCGGAATCGGAATGCGCAGTCCTCAACAAGTCCCAATTGAGCTGGCGCTGGATGCATGCAACGCTTGAGAAGCTGGGCTAGAAAGAATCCATTTTTGAAACATTGAGGCGCGGCATGGAGGGTGTCATGCTCAAGGATCTGAATTGGGGAATATCTCGATCCTCAATGCGAATCATGTTCAGATCCGACAAACGGCAAGGGCGCGTAGTTGGTGGTTTCTTTTGCGTGCGCCATTTTCAGGATCGATCGGCAACAGGCAAATAATGTCACGCGGATCTGAGTTCAGACCCCCTGTTTATTTGTTGGTTTTTGGTTCCGTTGAGCCGGATCTTCGAAATAGGGGTCCAGTGGAGGAACCAGAATCTTGACTCACTGTTTACAGATCTCGCACTTGTGCATGTCATTATACAACACCACGGTTGCGGAAACCAAACGTCCTGAAATAACATCGATTGATTAATGCCTCTGTCTGCTGACGCTCCGTATGCCCAAACTGCTAATAAGATCACCTGGCGGAAGAAGAGCAGCGATGAGATGGGAGGGGAAGACAAAGTAACAGTTTGAGGAGCATAAGCAAGACATGACTGGAGGAGAGGAGAAGAGAGGAATGGAAAGGAAGTCGCTAAAAGGTCAAAGGTCAAAAGAGGCGAGAAGGGGGAAATGTGCGTTCTCCCAGACCTACGGATATAGAGGTCCTTATACTTGATATTTGATACTTTTGTCGCATGTATGTATGTATGTACATATGTATGTACTATATAGCCTTTTCTTCTTTTCTGAGAAACAGCATGCCATGGAATATTTCTCCACCTACTTAGTACTTCCTACACAAGTACCAAGTATAGAACAAGAGGAATATGTACATGCGCCCAGACCTTCGTCGTAAACAAATATGAGATGGGGGTTCATTCGACATCTCCTGCTCTCTTGCTCTCCATCTTTCGGGAGTCTTGTGGGTTTCTGTACCGGGACGGTGGCCATGTCTTGCGCCGTGTGTCAAGTATGTGCGTGCCGAGACAGTAGTCGTGCTGCTCTGCTGCTCCTTGTCTTTGTCCTTGTCCTATGCCTGTGTATCCGACCGTGCCGGCGGGGCGGGCCAACCGATTCCCATCCGGCCGGCGATAGGGCACACACGAGACAAGTACAAGCACAAGGACAGGGCAAGGCAGGCACGGGCCTAGTGCATCGGGCTTCAGGCATCAAGCACCACACCAGGCGCTAGGCATTAGGCACCAAGCAATCGGGCATCTTTCGTAAGAATACTATGTAAGCCGATGCCTTTTCCCGTCATGGGCAGTACATGTACCGAGGAAATCACAGGAGATGCGGATGGGGATCGGGATGGGGAAATAAGTTGCGAATGTGGTGGAAATGCCCGGCGGGTTTTGCTGACAGATGATGCCAATGTCGATGCTGATGCCAACGCTAAGCCGAAGTGGGTGGGTGCGTGGGTGGATACGAGGTACACAAATGCCATTATGCATGCATGTGGCCCCTAAATATGCTACTTCCTGCCCTGGCGCAGTGCTGTGCTGTGCTGTTCTGTGCCTTTCCTTGCTGTGCTGTGCCGTGCTGTGCCCACACGGTGCCTTTGAGCCATCCTAGGCAAAATGCCATGCCACGCTATGCATGTGCGGATCGAAGTATGTAAATATGTACATGAAAAACAAACGTCCAACGGCCCAAGCAACGCCTTGGGGGACCTGTGTAAAGTCCACCCTTTCCGGTGTCGTCAATGCGGTTTGGTCATCAAAAAAAGAAAGAACATAAATTATTCCAGCCAAACAACTCTTGATGGCTCAAGTCAATGGCCCAAGAGATTTTGCCACCCGACCCGCTCGTACACCACGACGGCCAGACAGCTGGTCACGACGACCTCGAGAGGGATTCTCTCCTCGTGGTGCCCTGCATTTCCATTCCCATGTCCATGTCCGTGTCCATTCCCGTTCCCACTCATGTGGTTCCCGACGCTTGGTCCGCCGGCGACATTGGCCAGAAACACCGTCAAGGCGCCCAAGACCTGATGGTCCCGTCGTTGCTTGTACACGGCCACGAGGGTCCCCTTTGAGTCTTCCAGCAGGAGATTCCCATTCGCCAGGTCAAAGCCGTCGTCCACGGCCGGCATCGAAAGGACCTGGCTGTTGTGGCTTGGAGGCGAATGCCATTTGTAGCTCGGCGATGATAACGAGGAGCTGGTCAAGATGTACTCGCGCTTCCAGCCGCGCCGGGCGATGGTATATTGGGACCGGGTGTCGGGGGTGGCGTGGTGGAGTTCTTGCGGCGCCGAGGGAGAGTAGTGCATGTCGGGAGTGATGTTGTAGACGGTCAGTGAGATGGACATGCGAGTGAAGCCTTGCCAGCCCTGGTACTTGATCTCCGCTAAAGGGTATGGTTCGTCCTTTTTGGAGTTGGTTCTCCTGAGGACATCGACAGGCTCTGCGCTAGGGTTGGCGTAGATATGGTTGACTGTTTCGTGCGGAGGCGTCGGCGGCAGCCCACTGACCTCGCTTCCCGGCGGAGGAACTTCCCTCCCTCGCAGCCACTTGTGCTGCGGGTGCCGCTGGTGGGCAGCGCCAGGGAAGATCTGAAACGAAGGCGGAAGAAATGGCTTCTGCTTCCACCACTTCATGTCACTGGTCACAAACACCGGTTCATGACGGGAAGTCGGTAGCGTCGAGAGATCGGCGGGAGGGCCCCTATGGACGATCCCGGCATCGACATCGACGACGCTCAGATCGAGGTTCTGCGGGCAAACCAGTCCCAAGGTCGTGCTTTTGAGGATTTCGAATCGGCGGACGGGGCCGTGCCACTCGTGTTGGAACTGTTCGTGTTCGTCGAATTTGAAGAGCTGCTGCTGCTGCTGCTGCTGCTGCTGCTGTTGTCGCTGCTGGTCGACCGACTCGAACTCTCGCTGCTCTGACTCGCTGACCGTTCGGCAATGGTCGGTCGGGCGTGTCCTAGCCATAGGCAGTCGTGCAGCGGATCTGGCTCGAATGTATTCGGCGGTCGCGGAGGTTCTTGTTTTGACTTTCGCTTTTTGGACAGTTTCTTCTCCTTGGGATGACACGGACACCCGCCGGGATAGTAGATCTCACGTAGAGTGATGGTCGTGTAGCGTCTTCGGCCATTGACGACGATGTTAGCCTCTTCCTCCGGGAACAACGCATTATAGGAAGGGAGCAAGTCGGCGTCAGCCATTTTGCGACTGTGGGTGTGAAGGCTGAATTCGATCTCTTCAGTGTCTTGGAAAAATCTGGGGAAAGAGAACAAATTCGAAAGGGGGACGGTTCCTGGAGACTTGGGGCTGACTGAGGGATATAACAGCAACGTGACCCTGACTGACCTTTTACAATATAAAGGGCGTCAAGGACTCAGGATCGTAATAATTGTGGATAAACGCTGAAAAAAGGGGTCCCGGTGTTTTGGTTGCCGGAACGTTGACGGTTGGCTCGGCCGTCTCGGATGCAGACGGAAGGCTGAGCGCACCTGGAAACTCGAAATCCTCAGGCCTGTGAAGGCGCCTCCGCCAGATGGTGGCTGAGACTTTTGCTGATGTGGAGTGCTGCGTCAGCGTTAGACGGCTGCTTTGCTCCTCGGACTGCTTTTGGAAGTTGTGCGTCAGAAATTCGGGGCTGCCTGAGGCCCGGAAACGCGTCGTGTATCGCCTTATCCACGGTTTGCACGTTTGTTTGGTTCGGGAAAAGTCTGAGGGACTGGCGAAAATTGCGGTGAGGTTATGTAAGATTGTTGACGCTGAGACATGCATATAACAAAGCAATTAAGTGTGCTTTGCGCCCCGAATTCACCTCGAGCCAAAGACACCTCCTGTTTTATATATATGTATTGCATGCAAAGCATGAGACAGGAATCTGCCTTGCTCTCGAAAGATGCTTTGCACTTCCTTGGGAAGAGTCACGCGATCGCAGATCAGCTGGAGCATTATGGTAAATCGCATGAGGTCCTATGCAGTCTTCTCACCTAAATCCGGGGTAAATTTAGACATACGACCGTCTCATGTTCTTCACCAACTGGCTCCGATTCGCTTCTGCCCAGACTGAGCCCGCGTATCCGTATTCTTGCGGTTCTCGATTCCAGTAAGTTGCCGAGGCATCATAGAAAGTGCTAGGCTCTTGGTGGCGGCTGTCAGCCAATGACCTGCGGGCTTGGAAGAGGACATACGAGCCTCGTCCAAGAAGACCAAGACCTGGACCTCGTCAGTCGTGGTATGATGTTCGGGCTCCTCATGACCGGGATCTTGGAAGTCGAACAGGTTGGAAATTGTGGCAAACATCCACCCCGCAGGATCAACTGATCATGTTACAGACGAACCATTAAGAGTAAGCCCACACATAATTGTCGGTATGTGCGTGCTTGTACTTGTTAAAATGCCTTCTGCGCGGTTCGTTACTCCATGCAAATAGCAGTCTGGTCCGCATTCCCATTTGCGCACATATCAACTGAGATTCAAAATTGCGCCAGAATATTTTCAGTGACTGTAGCAGAGTGGACCAGCTTAGCACATGCCTCTCCGGATTGCCGATTGCCCGCAGGCTCCGAGGCCGCTTTGCAATCATATAGATCTCGATTCAATTGCAAAGCGCGCCTTCAATTGAAAAATTTCGGGCTCTTTGACATTCTGCGGTTGTCTGTCGAGGAGATGACGTTTATCCTCTGATCTAGCACGCTTTTGAAACATGGTCATCGTCCTTCCAAAGTTGTCACCTGAGCGCCCGGCTAGTGCCGGGTCGTTGGTCGCTGCTCTGTGGAAGGGAACCTTCAAGTTTTGAATTGTGACAAGAAGCGTCAGACCAAAATGTACCTCCTAAGTATTTGTGTTCCGGTAGTGGTATCAAATTGGTCGGCGTTCCTGATCCTCTGGTATACTCGATCAGCAACATATTCATTTCTAATGGGCATAATGACTCTGCAGTTTTGCTGAACATGGTCGTTTTCAACTGGAAAAGCTCAGTGGCTTAGCATGCTCTTTCGTACACTCGATCTGCTTCACATGCTCGCTACGCCATGCCTTGTTCTCATCAAACTCAGAGCCTGTATGAGTCCTCACTTGGGCCATACGCTTTGGCCTAGATGGAAGAGCGATGGCGCCTTGGGTCGACCATTACGAGGTGCTCAATAGCCCGACGAATCTAGTAGAGTTTACCTTCATTTCGCTTTGGATTTTGCAGAGATGTTGAGGGTGGGAGCTGCATGTCTTGCCCGCAGAATGAGTTGCATTGATATTCTGCAGTGGCGCTGAGTGCCCTTGTACCACCTTAAATCGAATCCCGGCGGGTCTGCGCTGTTGTGACCGAGGCTGCATAACATGGCATTGTTGGCAACAAAGAAGAAGGAAGAAACTACAACCTCAGCTGAAACCCAGGGCTGCTCCTCGGGTTCATAATAGTCGCTATCTTCGTTCTCAAGGAGGCCACAGGGAAACAAAGAGTTAGGAAGACGGGCACATACTGGCTGAATTGTCAGGGGACCTTTTTGGGGGTGAAGCAGAGACACGGGATTAGAGGTGGGAGCTAGAGACATACTCCGTACTTATACTTGTAACGAGTACACACCATCCAATTTCGCAGCTTCAAGAAAAGAAAAAAACGCGTTCATTAAAATATCTCGCGTACTAGTGGTGCTGGAAGTCGAGTTTCAGAAAGGCAGGTCTGACGAGATCAGGCACGTGGCCAATCAGCGTCGGCCAGTTTTTTTATTACAGCATCTTCCGACAGCTTGAATTTTCGAAGCTCCTTTTCTGTCGTGAACGACTTCAATCTCCTGTACGAAAATGTCCTGACCCGAACGACCTGGGAAGTGACTCTCTCTCAAATAACTGACTTTTTCTGATTGACAATTTCAACACTCTCTCCGACGCCCATGGTGTCGTTGCCAAGTCAATCATGAGACAATCAGCTACGAAGTTTCTCCTGAGAGCTCCGCGACCTCGTTTACCAGCTCATTCATCACTCATCCGTCCTCGAATCTCTAATCCTTCAGTTCGTAGACATGCTTCCACCTCTGAAGAGAAACCAACATTTACGTCTCGACTGGTCGATGTACTCTACGGCGCCACGCTTGTTTTCGGCCTCGGCATCATCTACTTCTATGTCACCGACACTCGAGCAAGCATTCATCGTTACGTTGTCATTCCAGCTCTGAGGCTGGTATATCGAGATCCCGAAGATGCCCACCACGCTGGCAATGCAATTCTCAAATCACTCTGGGAGCTCGGCCTCCATCCACGTGAACGAGGGGATCCCGATCAGAAGCATGATCTTGAAGTCGAGGTCTTCGGGCAACGTCTCCGGAATCCAATTGCCACTTCTGCAGGTATAGACAAGCATGCCGACATCCCGGACGTGCTGTTTGACATCGGTCCCGCAATCGTCGAGATTGGAGGAACGACTCCGTTGCCGCAAGAGGGAAATGCAAAACCTCGAGTTTTCCGTTTGACTTCACAACAAGCTATGATCAACAGGTATGGATTAAATTCCGAAGGTGCCGACCATGTGGCCATGAGACTACGAAATCGGGTGAGAAAGTTTGCCCACTCCCTTGGCCTTGGTGATGATGAGATTGCGGAAAAGGCTGTGCTTGATGGCATCGCAGGCGTCCCTCCAGGCAGCTTGATCCCAGGCAAATTGCTCGCCGTGAACATTGCCAAGAATAAGTTCACTCCCGAGAATGACGTCGAGGCTGTCACCAACGACTACGTTTACTGTGTTGACAAACTTGGGCCGTATGCTGATATCCTAGTCGTCAACGTTTCCAGTCCCAATACTCCTGGTCTTCGCTCACTGCAACAGTCTGATAAGCTGCAAAAGATTCTGAGTGGGGTAGTAAATGCAGCTAGATCTGTAGAGAGGCGAACGCGGCCATATGTGATGGTTAAAGTGAGCCCGGACGAGGATTCAGAGTCGGAGATCACGGGAATATGTGACGCGGTCTGGGCTGCCGGTGTGGATGGAGTCATCGTGGGCAACACTACCAATCGTCGACCCGAGCCTCTTCCTCACTTGAAAGACCTATCTCGGCGCGAGCAAGAAAATATGCTTGAACAGGGAGGGTTTTCTGGGCCCCATCTCTTTGACAAAACGGTTGATTTGGTGAAAAAGTACAGAAAGCTTTTGGCAGAGAAGCCTGCGTCGGTCGATAGGTCAAACACTTCGACGAGGAGGAAAGGGGCCCTGGAAGCTGAAGCGGATCGGATCAAGGCCGCTCTGGAATCCAGCTCTCAAGAGCCCAGCCCTGCCAGCGAACCCACCTCGGGCTCTGACAAAATCACGGCATCCGTAGAGACTAGTGTTGTGCCCGTTTCTGGCATGCTTGAACAGCGTGGCCCGGAGGAGCGACCTCTGATCAACCCTCCAACAGAACGCCAATATGACATGCCACAGGCGGAGACAGGAACCGCCGAGGTCGAAGAAGCACCCGCACTTGATCCAGAGGTACGTTTGGTGGAAGAAAAAAAGCAGCTGAAGTCAATTCAAGAAGCCATTGAGCGACTTCCTCCTCGGGCACAGCGTGACGCCATCGACCGACTTGAATCTGGTCCAGCACACCTGGAATCCGTCGATCAACCGAAGGTAATTTTTGCAACTGGAGGAATCACCAACGGCAAACAAGCTCTCGACGTCCTCAACGCGGGAGCCAACGTGGCCATGGTTTATACTGCCTTGGTGTACGGAGGCATTGGTACGATATCACGAATCAAGGACGAGATGCGGAAAGAAATGAAACGGCAGGACGAAGAAAAGCGCGCGAAGGCCCAAAAATAGAGTGGTGATTCTGAACCCTATTCTGGCCGAGCGAGTTCGAAAGTGATCAGTTTGATGGCTATGCAATCCTCTTCAATCAACTCCTCCGACACCGGGCGAAATCCACATTTAGCCAAGATTTTGGCGCTTGCAACGTTTCTGCCATCTATATCTGCCCTGAGGACCTCGGGCACCGTTGTAATTCCATCATCGGGCCCCGATCCCACGTCTTCCTCTTCGATCATCATTTCTTTTCGAGGCAACTCCCACCAAGCTTGAAGCCATCGCTGAAGTGCTTCTGTAGCATAACCTCGACGCCAGAACTCTGTGCGCAACATATAACCACACTCGGGTGGTTCCGAGATATGACAGCCCAACACACCGATTGCCTTGCCGGGGCTCGCACGCTCCTCAATGGCAAAGTTGAAAGTGGTGGCATCGTTTGGCGGAAGATATCTGTTCATCCAGACTTGTGTGGCCTCCTTATCAATGTCGACTTTCCCGGTCGAAGTCCACTTCATTACTTCAATCTCTGTGCGAAGGACATGAAAGTCTTCTAGATCTGATTGTTGGATGGGTCGAAGGAGCAAGCGAGCAGTGGCTATAGGCGACGCAGGGACCGGAAATTCTGGACGTGTGGTTTTCTTCATCTTTTACGGCTTCGATGGAGTTGGGGAGAACATAAGACGGAAGGTCACAAAAAAAAAGACACTTGGGTAACATCATTAAGAAGTTAGATAACCGTTTGCAACCGCTCTACCAAGTACAAGCACCTAAGCTAGGAGACAGTTCGAGACTCACCTCAAGAGCTTTTCGTGACTCAGCCGTGGTCTGGCCAATGGGAGAACGTCTGGTCAACATCTTGGCATTCGGCAAAGTTGCCTTTTCACCGATAAGCGATAAGCGAATTTCGAGTTTGCGAAATTTTGTGCCGCCCGCGTTCGAACATCTGCAACTCTCACGACCTCTTTCTCCCCTCTCATCGCCGCCTTGAGCGCTTACCTTCAAGATGAAGACGACTTGGAAGGATATTGCACCGGTCCCAACCTCCCAAGAATTCATTGACATCGTCCTCAGCCGGACCCAGCGGCGGCTGCCTACTCAGATTCGTGCGGGTTTCAAAATTAGCAGAATTAGAGGTTTGTACCATGTTGATGGTTTGTGTGGGGAGGAGAGAGCCCGGCTAAGACAAATTTACAGGTTTCTATACGCGAAAAGTCAAGTTCACCTCCGAAACGTTCTGCGAAAAGCTGCAAGCTATCCTCGAAGGATTTCCTCGACTCCAAGACATTCATCCTTTCCACAAAGACCTCCTCAACACCCTTTACGATGCCGACCATTTCAAAATTGCTCTGGGCACGCTATCTACTGCCAAAAGGCTGATAGAAACTGTGTCCCGGGACTATGTCAGGCTCCTCAAGTATGCCCAGTCATTGTTTCAATGCAAATCCCTCAAGCGGGCCGCTTTAGGTCGAATGGCCACAATCTGCAAGAGACTGAAAGACCCTCTCGTGTATCTGGAGCAGGTGCGACAACACCTCGGGCGCCTCCCAAGCATCGACCCAAATACTCGAACACTTCTCATCTGCGGTTATCCGAACGTTGGGAAATCCAGTTTCTTAAAGTCAATCACTCGAGCCGATGTTGACGTTCAACCCTATGCTTTCACCACCAAATCGCTCTTTGTTGGACATTTCGACTACAAATATCTCAGATTTCAAGCTATTGACACACCCGGTATTCTCGATCACCCACTTGAGGAGATGAACACAATCGAAATGCAATCCATTACAGCAATCGCGCATTTAAGATCCGCCATTCTGTACTTTATGGATCTGTCAGAACAGTGCGGCTACTCAGTCTCCGCGCAGATGGCGCTTTTCAACTCAATTAAACCACTTTTTGCCAACAAGCTTGTCTTCATTGTGGTGAACAAGACCGACGTCATGAAGCCGGAGGACTTGGACCCTGAAACCCAGCAACAATTGAAGGATTTGCTGACCCAAAACTCCAACACTGAGCTTCTTCAATTGTCGTGCGTCACAAACGAAGGCGTTCAAGAGGTAAAAAACACAGTTTGTGATCGATTGATTGCAGACCGTGTGGCGGCGAAACTAAAGGCTGGACAAGCGGCACAATCTGCCACCGCAGATGCGCCAACAGGCCGCCTGGGTGATCTCATGGCCAGAATACATGTGGCCAGACCCTTGGAAGGCACTGTGATCGAGACTCACATCCCAGAAGCCGTCAGAAATGGCACGCACAAGAAGTACGATAAATCAGATCCAGAAAAACGAAAATTAGAGCGTGACATTGAGGAAGAAAATGGAGGTGCAGGCGTCTACAACATTGATCTGAAGAAATTCTACGATCTCGCCATTCCGGAATGGAATCATGATAAGATTCCCGAATTCTTCAATGGCAAGAACATTGCTGACTATGTCGACCCGGATATTGAGCAGAGACTCGCGGAGCTGGAAGCTGAGGAGGAGAAGTTGACGGCAGAAGGTTTCTACGACGAGAGTGACAGCATGGAAGATGAAGATGACGCAGAAATTCGCATGAAAGCAGACCTTATCCGCAACAAGAGGACGCTCATGATGAACGAGGCACGCATGAAGAAGAGTTTGAAGAACAAAGCTCAGATACCACGGGCGAAGAAGACGAGGACACTTGGGCAAATGGAGAAGCATTTCACCTCGATCGGCCTTGACGCACCCGCACCTGCTGGCCGAGCGAGAGCAGAAATTCGCAACGCCAGGCCTGTTTCAGTTGCCGGCGACCAAATGGAGCTCGACGAAACAGCCTCTGCGAGACTGGCGAAGTCTCTGTCCAGAACCCCGAAGACCAACAGGCTCACTGATGGACTGGGCATGAGTGCAACAGGGGTCACGGATCCTGTGAAGCGGGACAAAGCAGAGCGTATGGCGAAGCTGAGTCAGCGGAAGATGAACCGTATGGCCAGACAGGGCGAGGCAGATCGACACGAGACGGCTTCGTTACCAGCTCATTTGATCAAGGGCAAGAGGAAGATGGGCAAGACGCGATCGAGATGATTGAACGAAAAGGGAGAGTTCTGGAAGTGGTATTGATTCGGCGCTAGCCGTTCTGGTTTATGACCCGGCGTTGTCGAATTGTCAATCGCACAATGAAGATGCAACGAGGTTTAAGACAAGGAGTTACTGGTTGAGAAAGTTCCATGACATTGATCGGCATCCTCGTGGCCAAGAAAAGATCCCTGTTCTTTTTCCAAAGAGAATATTTTTTGGCTGTTGCCGTACAAGGAGTGACCAGGATGGCTGTCACCCATGTCTGTCGTCTCTCGTTTTTGATGAGTTGCAAGACTTGATGTGTGGTGTGTCCCGTGCCTGTTCTCTTGCTTGTCCCGTTTCTAGCTGGCACTCCCTTTGTCGTTGAAGCATTTGTTCGACTCGGCTGTGCTTAGCAACGGAGTTGAACTTGGAATATTAATCATCTACCCAACACGACTCGGTAAAAGAAGTGGACTGATCCCGAGTGGATTTCTCAGCCACCAACATGATCGGCAACCTTTACTCCGTATTACCGGGTCATCAACTCGAAACGTTTTAGTATGTTGGGTTCCATGGCTTCGTCTACCACTGCAGCTTAGATTTGCACTTTCACTCCTTTGTAATAGCACCAGGCCTTGGGAGATGCCTCTGACTTCTTCAACGGTGTTTCGCCAGAGACACTACCTCGTAGTCTACACGGTAAACTCCGTTGCGAACGCTCCTTCTGTGAAATATGCCAAGACACTAGTAATTATGGCCATAAAAGCAGCCGCGTAGGCCACACTATTTAGCTAGTTCAAAGCAATTCAAAGTTAGTTCTTAGACACTTTTACGTCTCATTTCATTGCCCTATCGTATTTTTCTATTCCATTTGGGCCTAGCGCATTATGTCTTGGCATTGTGATACCTTTGTTCACGCCTTTGACTCTAGATGAACCTGTAACCAAGTTTTGATTCCAAACTGGTTCAACACTCCACCAAGGGAAACCTAAGCAGCCGTAGTATTCCCCTCAACTCATCCAGAAACATCCAAAGATGCTTTTGTCGAGACACCAACTGTCGAATCTGCCGCACTCTACTTCAACTATGACTGCGCTTCAGTTTTCTTCGCACTTGATCTCACGAAGCTTTCCTTGGGATGATCTGTGCTTCGATTATGACCATCACAGAGAGTGGCTTGTCGAAACTTTGAAGCTTGATGTTTAACTTGGTGCCAACTAGTTGGACGGCTCTCAGGAAACCATTCGTTCAACGCTTCCAAGAAACGATCCCGAGGAGGAAGCTCCTCAAAGAGGCGGAGGTGCTTCAAGAAGTGGAATCGTTCCTCGACTGACCAATGAGGAGCTCCTCGTTATGAATTTAGTGCATCTTAGCATGTTGAAGGCACCTTATTAAGTACACAGGTACACTGTGCTCGGAAAGCCCCAAGGATGGTGCGTCAGGAAGCGCATCCTTGAATCATTATATTTAGAGTTGTCGATGCCCGTTGCGCACATAATCCAGCCGCTTTCCGACGCTGGACACGATCGGGGCATGGCTGCTATTCAGCCGAACGAGGCTCAGACCCCCCTTTGGCCACCGCAACCCTCCCAGTCGCGCGACAAAGACCGCGGCAAATGCAATGTCAAAGATGAGACAGTGTCGGCCTTTGAGGTCTGATCTTGTTCAATGGGCAGGGCAGATAGAAGGAGCGAGATTGGCTCTATTATTGTTCAAATAGGCCAACTAAAGCCCTCATTCTGCAGACGCATAGCTAGGTTATTCCGGCAATGATATAATTTGAAAATTGAGACAGCATTACAACCGGGTACAGTATAGGCCACCTTGGGTTCGAATGTAAGAGAAGATGTACTGTTACACAAGACCCATGATCTAAGGCGTCGTAGCATTTACCAGCGCATATAGAGTTGAGAAAGTCCGCTGGTGATTTTATGGTTTTGCCTTTACAGTCCTCTCATTTGACATCGGAGTCCGTGGCTTGGACCCGAAGCGTTCCTCGCGTTGTTATTGGCGGTATATTATATTCATTTTCTCTAACATTACCATCATGGTATCTAATTCCAAAGAATGGGGCGAGATATAGAGTCAACTCAGGAAGCTCCAACAACGGCTGCTCTTATATAAACCTCTGTCTCCCATTATTTGATCTCGATGATCTAGGGTAGTCGTAGGGTCAATGCCTTCTCGTCCGCCAGCAGAGAGGTATGATGTCGGGGTATGGGGTAAAAATGGTATTGTCTATTCCGAGCAGAGTTGACATAGGGCTGATTTGAGTTACTAGCCGAGACATTCATGCACCTTAGGACGCATATTGGTCAATCATAGATGCTGCATCGACGACGACTCCCGTTGGCATCTTGCAGTCTGCGGACGCCACTCTCTTACCGGTATGCTACACCCCTCCATCTGGACTGAGCAGTCCTCTCCAAGCTACAGCATCCCAGTTGATCGACACTTTCTGTAATGATACCAAAGTCGCTGGCACGGTCGTCTCCAATAATAACCATACGTTGAGCTTCCATACCAAGCTGAGGGAGTTGATGGCCTGCTGAAATTCACCGTGAGCTGGAAACGCACAAACTGTGGCGGGTGGCGACAATTGACACGCCCACATGCACTTCCATGTTGAACCAGGTGCTGAGTGGCTGTAAAGGCTCTCCGGGCAATATCAAATCTGCTTGTGTTGTGTATAGCTACGATGTCACGGCGGCGTAGGGGCCAAATCCCCCGATTCCTAAGGAACAGATCTCGTGGAAAATTTTCATGTGTTGACACGTATGTACAGTTCCCCCTCTTAATTTCTCCAATCTCGCTGTTGCCAAAAAAAAAAAAAAAAAAAAAGCATTGCGAAATTAATGACTTGAACTGCTTTGTAGTGACACAAGCGGACTTGTTGTTAGTTCGTCTTTAGACGGAAATCGTACGTGCTCATCGTCTGCAAACCCATCCAAAAAGGAAGTTACAACAAGCCGAGCAACATTCAAAGCTGTACGGCCCTCGCGGATCTCCCAGAGGGAGGACAGATTGGGAGCCTCAGGAGAGAGGGTTTGGGATATCATGGGTTGGTTGAAATCGCAGAATTTTGGCTGCGGGGGCTGGCTGCATTAATCTGTTGTCAAGAAAGCTGTTATTGTAGGTGTATTATCGTCATCGGCGTTTTTGTGGGCATCGTGTTTACCTTGAAGGCTCTATCTCGTCCTAATGTGTACAATTACCTTCAACTTCTTGTCACCTGCCCTTGCCCCCATGTGCCAAAGCGACAGCTCTGGTGTGCATGTACAAGAATACCGGCCGTTTTCGCCATAGGCTTCCACCCGTGATGTGATACATTAATGGAAAATGAATGTCCCAGATGAACCCCTTGGGTTTGTGAGATGTGGAATACGTCAACGATGACGGACGGAGGAGGAATTTGGCCAGTTACGATAGCTGTTTGGTGGAGGTTGTAGTGATTTAACATTAGGGCCCATTTTAGAGGTAGTCTTGAAAAGTTGGTTGATCTGGAGGCAGGCTCGGCTGTATTAAAGTTCCCTCGAATCAGGCGTGGGATCCATCGCAAGCAACCAGGTGCTCATCAGTAGGATGTCTGTAGAAGAAGGTTCCTCCGCACATTTGAATAACCCAGCATCGATCTTGCATTGTCGTCTAAAACCCGATTCTCCCTGTCTTCTTTTGAAAAGTCTCGCTCTTGGTCACCTTCAATACCCATACACCGCCTTTATGCTCGTCGTCTTCGGGCCATCCGATCCGGGTATGAATTTCGTTATTGAGAAGCTCACCATGTCTTTCACCATCCTCATACTCGGAAGAAAAAAAAACTCCACCGGGACTCCGGAGCCTTTAGACGAAAGCATCTTCCTCCACAGAATCGGCAGGCTTATTGCACTCTGTAAAATGACCATGTATGCCAAGGACGTCGAGTTCAAATGCACTCGGATGTTGTAGTTCGAATCTTCCACCCGTGCTGGGCCAGGCATAGACAACAGCACTATCGTCAAAGACAGGTCGTTTATCCTTGAAAGGGAGATAAGCGCACTATGTAGGCACCGACCCTTCCAGTGCGGCACATATGCCTGTTACCACCAGGCTGTCTTTGCCTTGTAACAAGACCTACCAACGTTCGGCAAGATCAAGTGCTTAGCTGGCTCCTGTAGCAGGACAGCACGGGCTAGAGAGACCTAGGGGCTGGTTGAGCCCAAGCTTGCGTTTGCGGACCGGAATCAAGGCAGTGAGTGCGCCTTGCCGCTGGCCAGTGGCCATTGGCTGTAGCGCACTCCCTCTGCACAACCCCTGGCTCTGCTGTGGGCGCCCACAAGTATCTGATACAAGTACTCCGCAATGTGAGTAACCTAATCCTTTGGGGCTAGCATCGGCCCCTCCTTGTAAATCCACATGTTGCTTAGGAAGTATTTGACGAGGCTGGTGTCACGAGGCTCAGCTGGTGGATCAGTCACCGCTCAGGTTAAAGCGGCCTTTGGTCACCCTGTAGGAGGGATCGCCAAACATTTTTCTTTGCTTGCCAATGGCGTTAAATACCGTTTTGAGAATGAATATTTCGAGGGAGCGTATTTCAGCCAAGGCGCTAGGATTTTAGTGGTTGTGCTTGTACTCGGTACAAGTAAATTTATCACCTGGATAGGCGCCCTCTCCACCTAGGTCGGCATTCTCTACGCCTATAACTGGCCATCCATCACGCCTCACGAGCCTATAACTGCCCAGGTGGCCACCCATTACGCTTATTACTGATCATCTCTCACGTCTACGACGAAGCACTTTACGCGTTGAATGTGATCTCTATGGCGTGCTGAACTCGCGTTTTCGTGAGAAAGGAAGGTTTCTGACCATTATCCTAGCCCTATGTGCTAGTTTTATTTCTCATATAAATTACTAGGCGCTAGGAATATAGTGTAGACACAATGTGGTTTTTTTTTGTAGCTTAGCATCCAATTCTTCGTAACGAAAATGGATTTTCAGGTAAAGTATCTGTGCGCTTTCAATCAAGAATAGCTTTCGTGAAATAAACGAACTGTGCCATGCAGGAAATAAAACCGAACTGTAGAGTAATTAGCTAGGTAGCTTTTTCGTTCGCGAGTAATCTGGTCCACTTCCACATGCTCTTTGTTACCGACGGTACCTTTCCACCGCACCCAAGAGAGTCGGCATTCGGAAAGCCCGGTCATCCCGCTCATAAGGTACGGGCGTCTTAAGGCCGCGCTTATTCCAACCTGGCCCCAGATTGGCCTTTTGACCCGGGGAAGCTGTTCCTCTTCGTCCGATTTTCCAATTATTAAGCAGTCGAAGATCGCGACTTCGATTAGTGGAGACGAAGCATGACTCCTATGCCAGCCTTGTTTTACGAGTTGTGGTCTGATGGAACGGACATCGAACGGAGCAACGACGGTGACCAATGTGCGTATCGTTTCCGCTGATGGCAGGAGGCTTGAAAGGTATTTAAGAGCTGCTGGGTCGGCCCCCAACATACATGAGGAGGAGAAGCATATTGAGAGCTCTCAGTTGAAAACACCAAGGTTTTTGAAGTATCTCCTCTCAGACAATTTCCCATTAAACTCACCCACATTTCTTGCATTGCGTGCTCTGAACCAGACAAACAAGCCTAAACATGGTTCCCAAGACTCAAAAGGCTCTTCTCGTCACCGAGGTCGGCAAGCCTCTCGTCCTCAAGACAGATCATCCAGTCCCTCAACCAGGCCTAGGACAGGTCCTCGTGCGTGTCACCGTGGCTGGGCCGAACCCGCACGACGAAAAAGCCCGCGACCGCGGCCTCTTCATCGCCGAGAACTTACCCGCTATCCTCACTAACGACATCGTGGGCGAAGTCGTCGCCCTCGGTCCGAATGTGACAAAATACGCCATCGGCGACCACGTCGTCGGACATGCTGGCTTCGACAATAGTTATGCCCAGAACGGGTTCCAAGAGTACGCTGTCTTCGACGTCGACTTCTCGGCCAAGATCCCCGAAGGATTCACAGATGATGACGGGGCGACGTTGCCGACCAACGTCATTGCTCCCCTTGTTGCGCTCTTTCATGCCTCGACGCTGGCGATTCCTGCTCCCTGGACTCCTGCCGCGTCAAACTTTGACTATAAGGGCACCACGCTGCTTGTCATGGGCGGAGGGAGCAGCTGCGGAAGGTTCGGCGTTCAACTCGCCGCGTTTGCTGGGATCGGACGCATTGTCGTGGTCGGCGGCGACGAGGCCGAGTTGAGGTCCTACGGCGCCACGCATATCATTGACCGCCACGCCTCCCCAGAAGAACTCACCAAGCGGATCCGCGACGTCGTCGGCGACGAGCTTCTGTACGCCTACGACGCCATCAACCCGCCGGCCACCCAGACCATCGCCATCAACGCCCTCTCTTCGACCAAGAAGGGCAAGCTCGCCCGCCTGCTCCCCACGGGGCCGGTCGACGAGTCTCAGGTCCATGCGAAAAAGGAAGGCTATGAGTTGCTCAACACCTTTGGCAGTTCGCAGGCCAGGCCGGATTTGTGCAGGCCCTTCTGGGAACGGGTGCCGCAGTACCTGCTGGAGGGGAAGCTAAAGCCGAGTAAGTACGAGGTGGTCAAGGGGCTGGACGTGGACAAGGCGAACGAGCTGCTGGATCGATATAGGGATGGCAAGAGGGTGGTAAAGACGCATTTCCACGTCTCTGAGTAAAATCACACAGTTGAATGTGCAGCCGGCCTAGCAAAATGTAAGAATTCACTGCGGCTCCTATTTTCACCATCTTGCCACACCCCTTCAATGTGCTTCTATGAGCATGAGCTTAATCACCTTGCCATTCACTTAGATTCAGTCACTCCCATCACTGACCCCTGTCATTGTCTACTGTCATTGTCAGCTATCACTGCCTACTATGACTGCCCTCCTCCATTCACCTGAAAACCCTCTTTAACAGATCACCATCGCCATACGAGACTCTAACCCACCTCATATGTTCTAAACTCGTCTACTTAGATATCAACAACGCGTCTTAGGAGCATTTCATCAAAGGGACCACCACAATATCGAGTAGACTCGATCCAAGAAGATTAACAACCGCCAGCCACTACATTTGTCAAAATGGCGATGCTCAATGGGATTAAGGAGTTCTTGGGTGCCCAACTTTACGGCCCTTCTGCCAGCAGAGCAAAGTCTGAAGAATCGGGCAATGCAGGTGTGGATGATCTGCCTGCCACTACAGACCCTTGGGAAAAAGCTCGGAGGGAGTTGAAGGACGCTGGCGCCCAGTTAGCGCTATCCATTAACCACAGCAGATCGATGGAGACCGACAACCGACGATTTGACGACAAGTTTAGACGAATGTACAAGAGATTCCGAGAAGAACTCCGAACTTGCTCAGGCGCATGGCAGGAGGCTCCCTGGTTGGTCTTTGACTGGTTCAAATGTTCCGAAGTCCACAGTGAGAAAATGCAGCTAGGCCTGCTCTCTGAAGCTGAAGATCCTGGTCCGCTTCCGAAGCTCTGGAAGGTCTTGATGGCCATGAATCTCTACATCGTCCTGCTCGCGACGAGGCAAAGCCTGGACCGTATGATGAAGGGTGTTCAAAAAATGCTCAAAGACGACTTTCCACAGCTGACCAGAACTCGGATGCGATTCTGGACACCTGAGATGCGGCAACTCAAGAGTGAAGAAGCTATGACTGTGAGGGGATGGGAGACATTCAACCGGATGCTGGAAAACATGTCACTTGAGCTCTCGGTTGCTTTGAGGGAGATCAAAAAAGAGAATGGTGATGACCAAGCTGGAACAGGGGAAGGTAATCGGGAGCCAATATGCGAGGTGCTGCGTCGTGAGATCCACAAGGAGCATCCTCACTTGGACCTACCAGATCTTAGCCTGCATGTTGAACTGTGAAATGAAGCGCACACTGCAGGGCATGTATGTGGTCAAGTGAGGCAAAAGCTCATCCGCCAAGTACGTAGTCCGCTTCCGCCTCAGACAGTGTGAAAGCCCAACTGTCACAGCTCCAGAGGCTCCAAGTTTGTTGAATGCCTCACAAGCAGAACAAGTGAAGCTGTCCTTTGCTTGTGTTGCGGGCTGAAATGTCATACACCTCAATGTGAATGTCCGGGAAAGAGATTATTGGAAAAGAGATCCATGGAGAAGCGGGCAGCCAAGACAAAAGGCGACACGATGGTTTCAGCGCTGACTCTGCACCAGCCTTATGTAGCACTGGCGTGGGACCGTGGCCTTGCTCAATGGATTATTCTTCAGCACGAGTGCATCGCTACGGCCCCGAAGAATGCCTCCTTGCAGCAGGTCTTCGTCTGAACAGAAGACGATTGGATTAATTCAAGCAGCAGATGGGCTCTGGGCCAGCCCTGGACAACCTCCTCTCCTCCGTCGATGTCAATCAATTCCCGGACTTTACTTATCACCGACCGTTGAATAAGCAAGACAGGCGGGTATATAGAGAGGCAACAAGTGTGAGAGAAGAGTGAGCCAGGCGTTGCCGTGATGCGGATGGGCGAGGATTTCGGCAAAGTGGCCTTTCAGTACCCAGTATCATGAAGATGTTCAATAATCGTAGTCATGTTTTCTACTCTTTAAAATGGCTCTAGAATCCGAGACTGGCCTCGTACCATGAGATCCAACGACACGCAGTAATTGTCGGGCATTGGACTTCTGCTCTGCTCTAGGTAGGCCCAAGGCTGTGATATTTCTTGGTGGGGGCAGGGCAATGGGGGCTTGTGGGGATACCCAGTACTGAGTACTCCAGCTCAGCCTCGGCAAGCGGCCTTCTAGCCTCATGCCTGGAGCTCATGTCATCTACCCTCTCTTCCGTACTTTCCTCCCATAAATAACCACCAGGGAGACCTTTTCGTCCCTAAATATGGCCCCAGCACGGAGCCAGGTCATCTTCGCGCCTTCAAATGAGATTCCGCAAGGCGTGAAATCCGTCTTCCTCGCTGGCACCACCAGCAAAGTCGACACGACCGACTGGCGCGAAACCCTCTCCACCTCTCTCCTCGGCACACCCATCACGATTTATAATCCGTATCGCGCTGATTGGGACAGTTCGTGGCGAGAGGACATCAACTTTGCACCATACCGCGAGCAGGTGGAATGGGAGCTGGAAAAGCAGGACCAGGCTGACATTGTCGTTTTCTACTTCCACCCCGCCACACAAGCGCCCATTAGTTTGCTTGAGTTGGGGGTTTGTGCACGCGCTCCTGGCAAGGCTATCGTTGTCTGTCCAGAGGGATACTGGAAGAGGGGGAATGTGCAGATTGTGTGCAACAAATTTGGCTTTGAAATGGTGGACACGCTTGATGGACTGAAAGACGCGATTATAAAGAGGCTGCCTCTTGGCTGTTGACTCCCCAGCCTCGAAGACGAGAGCCAAACCTTTTTGCCGCCATCGAATCACTACTAGGACCTGTCATGGAGTCCCCTATTCTGTAGGTCTGTTTTGTCTTCGTTTGCTTCTTCCATATTCCAATCAGGCATATTCTAACGCGACAGTCTCAAGGAAGGACATCTTCGCCAAACAATGGACATTATTGACCAAGTCCTGTGTGGAACGTATGGAACCTCATGATCGCAGAACGATCAGAAGTTCCCGGGCATATGAGGACGTCTTAGAGGATATTTTTGTCAACCAAGACGAAGAGGTTGTCCTAGCATACCCACGATGCCACTACCACCATTCCTGTCGACGTTGGTGCCGCCATGGGGACTCTTCACCTTGCAGCATGGGACATGACTAAGTTCAACTGCCATCTCGTCGCTTACACTATGATATCTAATAACCTGGCGCAAACAATATACCTGGCCAACCTCGAGCAGCAAACCGAGTCAGATATTGCGAATGTTTTCCATACGGCTGAATGATTGGGGATCTGTGAGCGCAGGGCTTAATTGGTGCGCTCAGGCACGATTACAAAAGAAAACGGGGAGAACTTCCAGAGGGAATCTTCCATGAGTTGGCCAGACTCTACCATGAGCGATGCGGCGAGACCCTTGAGGATCTTCACAGACATGAGGAAGCTGCTGGCTGGATCGCAAATATCGAGGGAAAATGTAGAAGTCTTCGAGAGGAAGCCCGTCGTCTTGCCCAACTGGCCGCTCTGAGAAAAGCCACTCGGTCGACATGCATTCGCAGCTGATCAGAAGAGGCATCATCAAGTCACCAGGACTGTGCATGTCACTACAACTTCCGGATCCTGAATCTCCCAGGTGGTGGTGAGGCAGGCTCCAACCTTGAGCGCTGCACGGATACAACGAGAACAACAATATTAACAACATCCCCGGGGGAGCAAACATATCACATGAAGAATGCCATCCTCTGAACACAAGGTGTCACTGACAACCAATAAGGGTGACTTCATTCTCTGTACCTATTCTTCCACTGCTTGCTCGGAGTTTTTCTTCTTCGACCTCATCTCATCAACTTCCTTGAACCATTATCATAAGTATCGATCCCGCTTACGCGACCATACGCTCTTCTGACAGGTCAAAGTGCAACCCTCACGGCCCACGCGTCAGTCAACCCAGCATCTTTTTGTGGGGACTTGACTGCAGCGGCGACTACTCTTATACCCATATCCCACATCTGGGTCGCTTTGTTTGACGACATTCTTTGCTTTGCATCGACTTGGTAGGTAGGATTCTATATTGACATGAACTTTTGGCTCACTCTCGAGTTAGGTCACCCGACACTTATACCCGCTCCCCCTGATGGAGGTTCCCGACAGAGTGATTAAGAATCTGCTCAAGATAGCTCGCGAAGCTCTGGAGAAAAAGTCTGCTGAGCATCCGTCTCTGCCTGGGTCAGAAGAGGCCTCATGCACGGCGGAAGTGCTCCATGATTGTAACCTTCTCATTCGGCTTGCCAGCCAGCTCGCGGACTGGAAGGAGAAGCATGCGCAAAGAATGCACGCGATGGACGAAATGCAGGAGCTGGAGTCATACATGGAGGACTCGCTCTGGGACGGGGTCGATAAGCCGGAGGTCTTGCTTCTTTCAGTCTACTTTTTCCAAACGAAGACCGTTATTGCCCTGGGGCTCGAAGAGGAGACAATCTTGTCAGACATCAACCGCAAGCTCAAGGCATGCAAAGTGTTTTTCAGCGGTAGAGAAGAGAGGATGATTGGCGTTGTGGCCAACAATGAGCGTTTCGCGGCGAAGATTATCAAGGCACTCGAAATCGCGGCCGACTACGCCACATGTCCAGAGTGGAACGAAGACCTTGTAAATGAATTGTATTCTCTATCTAGAGAAGCTGCGGCTGCCTACATACCATAAACGACAGGTGTGTACCACATTGTCACATGTACAAGCATCTCTTTACGACCTTCTAAGGCTTCCAACCTCGATTTGCCGCCACCGCTTACCATGATCACTATGAGAGTTACTGGTAGAGGCAAGGAGCAAAATAAACAACTGCGAGAGTTCTCGAGGATGCATGAGTTGATGCATGAGTTGATGCTCTCGTCAGTGTCTCAGGAATCACGATGTTGCAGGCAACGTAATAAGCGGTTGGAATAGGTTCATCTTGGACAGGGTGGTCGGGACATGCTCGAAAAGGGGGCCAAGGCCCGGTATGTGATGGATATATCACCGCACATTTCTTTTCCCACATTCAAGAACGAAATGGCGTTTTTTTCGTGCAGCGTTGGAACACGATAAGTGAGGAACGCAAGGATGAGTGCATGCTCGTTGTTACCGACACGAATCTGTATATCTCCAAAAGCTTCTTTATTAGGATTATCAGCGAACGCCTATACTTCAACACTACAAGTCGGATTCGAACTCTCTGACAGCTTCATCCGCCTCATTTAACGCTTTGTGAGTCTCTCCCCGTTCCTTCGAGCCGGGTGGAAATTCCTTACATACCAGTTTAAAGTCCTTATAAGCTCTCTGCCGAGCATACAATAATTCTTTCTTTCGTGCTTGATACACCGGGTCTGTATCCTTCGCCTCCTGTTCAGTTACACTCTCTTCCATGTCGCATATTACCTTTTCCAGCAGCTGATCATATACGTCTTCCGGTTGCACGCCAAGATCTTGCGACATCTCCGCCTCCAGCTATTTCTGGCCGTCGTCTTGATTAAGCACCCTCTCACGTATAGAAAGATATACAATCTCATCGCCCGACAACGGCACCATCCATCCCTGACTGTCGCTGTCCTCAATGCCACTCCGATACTAGACGCCCTCGAGATTCAGCAGCGTCCACTGAGTAGCCCACACAAGATCGCCAGCCAGTGGCACTTCGGTCTCTATTCGCTTTACTACACTGATGTCCACCTCAGGGCCGACCGGGGGTCTATCAGCAGCAGCCACAAGGGCAGAGCTGAGCGCTGCTTCGGCACCGGCCGATGCATTCTCAATCTCGCTGCAGGTTGCGTCTCGGAAGAGGTACAGGCCTGTTAGCAGCTAGATGCGCGGCTTGCGTCTGAAGATGTTCATCCGGTCGCTGTGTGCGGCCGAGACCCACATGGCGAGGGTTTTACGCGCTTCATCATTCTTCAATACCTCGTGATGAAAGAACGACTCTGAACTGCGAACATGGGTTAGTCTAGCTTGGGGAGTAAGGTCTGGTGAATAGAGTGGTACTTCTTCAGCTCAATCTTCTGCCCGCTCGGCGTACTAATCAGCCGCGTGCGTGTTGAATTCCAAGGGAATTTGAGAGTGACAATATCGACAAAGTCGGCTCCGATGGAGATATTGAATCCTTCATTGACCTGGACCCTCGTTGTTTTTGGAAGCGGAATGATATCTGCATGGTTTCGACGACATTCGTCACTTCTCATGCGGATTAGGATTATTTCTTCACATTCTTCCGGCCTGTTCGATCATGTTAACTCACGATAGATTGGGATGAGTGTAGTTTCGGACTCTGGTTGGATTGGCATAATCTCGCAAGACCAGGTTGCCCAGGCAGAGTTTGTCTTGCGGATAGCCGGTTCCGTGGACGAAATAGGTGTTCTTCTCGCGATATCGCATTATTCCCGAGTCGAGCAATGATAAAAGTGTGGTTGGCAGGGTGTTTTTTAAGGTAATGTTTGAGATCAACGTCTAGGAATATCTGTCATGCCGATCAAATGTGTCCTGCTTTTTCTGTTCGCGTGGTCTGGGATGAAGTGGCATGATGCCTTCTCGTATTTTCGCGCTTTGCTGTCAACCTGGGTTAGCGCCACCCATGTCACGGCCGATGTAGTTCTCTTGCGGAGAGGCTGTTTCTTCGTCTATTTACATTATTATCTGTCCGTTCTGTGTCTGTTAATATCTCGGGCGCCTCCACTGAAGTGTTGAGCGCCCTAGGTGTATCTATTCGGTTCTTAGGCGCTCCCCAAGCCTATCGTTGGACTCTCGGAGGCGGATCTATCTCTGTGTGGTTCGCTTTTTTGTGCCATGTTTGATATGGGGGAGGGAAGGAAAGGTTCATGCATGAAGAGAGAGAGAGAGAGAGCTGAGGGAAGGAGCCGTCGGACTTCAGTAAACACCTCGTGTCTTGTCTCTCTCCCGACCTAACCTTTTTCATACCGCGTGGACGATTTTGATGCACGCATCGTTGTTCATGTTCTCTCGTTTCTGCGGCTATCCTTAACTAGCATTCGAATGAGATATCTCTCGTACTTTCCTTCTTACGTCCGAGCCTTGCGTACACCCTCTTGTCTCTCGTTCTATGAGGTCTTTTAAATTTCTGCACGTCCAGCATATCGAAGTCAGTCTCGACTTGCGCTAGATTTGGGTTCAACCGCTCCTAGATCAAGCAACAGAGGAGCGTGCAGTCACCTACCGAATCTCACCTCATATCGCACTCGCTTATATCTCATCCGTTCAATAAGAGGCATCTCGATTCTGTTGCAGCCTCAATCCGAGGGCGCAAGACACTGAGCTCGACGGGGGAACCAAATATCAAAGATCGGATGAGGCGTCAGCAGATGCCAATGCCATTGCCCGTGATTCCAGAAGAAGTCGCAGATTCGGAAGAAGACGCAACCATGATGGACATGAGGACTAGCCTCTCGAACTTTTGGCGCCCCTATCTCGAGAGGATTTTAGAACGACCCATAGCCAGCGGATTCTATGAGGTTGTCCCAAAACCAGAGCTGAAGCCGAAATTTACCTGTACTGCGCGACCAGCGACGATGACGACGACGCCGCCGCCGCCGCCGCAGGAGCCAGGGGAGTTGGACATGACTGCTTGTAACCTCCGGACGTGCCGCATGCTCTCGAGAGAAATTGTAGTCGTGATCTCGGAGCTGCAGAAATGGATCGAAGCCCATGTCCGGATCTGGACTACCTTCAGTCTGCTCCACAAAGGCTGCCATTCAATTGATGCAAAATTAGTCCAACACCTCTCCACCAGATGGCTGGAGCATGATAAAGCAGCGCAGAAACTGTTAGAGCAAGTCAAGGCCGAGAGGGACGGCTGGTTCGAGTTCAAGAGTCGCCCAGGTATTGCGGGGAGATTTCAGAGAATGGTCTGCGGCCCTCCCGACATGGGCACGTTGTGCAACCAAGCATCTAACGAGCCAGCTCGCCGGTTCGCCCAACTGAACAAGGCTTATGTGCAGATGGAGGCCTTGGCCGCAATGGTCAAAAAGAATGTCTGTGCCTTGTACATCCTTCAAGCAGAGCGCTATGCCGCCATACTGGACAGCAAACCGGACTTCTTCGCGCTTGAAGACGCTGGACAAGTTGGCATCGACCTGGAAAGGATTAAGGCAGTGTGGGATTCCAGAAACGAGGCAATATTCAGACAGCGTATTGAGAAGATGCTGAGGGGAAGAAGCGACATCTCGATCACGATGTGGACAATCCAGACAAGATCCTGACCAACATCACATATAGCCCAGCTAGATATCCATAGCTGCAATCAATCACCGGATGGCCAAGGTGAAGAACTGGTCATAGTCACGTGGGTCGGTCGGGCAAGGAGAGGAACAAAGAATCGACGTTGAGAAGGAGGCTGTGGTTGAATTAGATGGCGGCTAGTTGTAGACGAGGTTGTTCCTATTTGTTATCGAGAGTAGTTGGGGGGGAAGGGGGGCCAAGGGGGGCTTGGGGGGGCCACCTAGGCGTGGGGAGGCGGTACTGCCAAGCGGAAGGCGGAGGGCGGGAAGCAGGAAACTGCACAGGCGAAGCGGGGATTCGATTCGCGCATTTGTCTCCGTCGGAACTTTTTGCAGCTGTCCGCTTTCTTCATTTCCCCATGGCGCGCCCATCAAATGAACCCATGACCGGCACTCGACTTATTCATACCGTCTTCAACTCCTACGCTCTGATATCCTCCATTTCTTTTCCCTTTAGAGAAAGAAATCTCTGTGCGCTCGCTCTGCGCTTCAATGACCGAACATGACCGACACCAAAGATCACGCCCAACAAGCTCCGACGGAATCAAATCCGTCCCTCAGCCATATTTCTCGCCAACCCTCATGGACAGGCTCGGTCGATGGCAATAATACCAATTCATCGCCTCTGCACGGTCGCAAGAGGTCTGCCGATCATCTGCCATCCGAGCCGCATGTTTCGCGCAAAGGTCGAGCCTGTTTGGCCTGTCGCAAACTGAAGGTGAAGTGCGATAGTCTGGAACGAGGAGACGCCGGTTGTTCGCGATGTCAGCGCCTGGGCCTGGATTGTATTACCTCGAAGCGCATGAGAGTGAGTCTTGACGATGATGGCGAAAATCCTCATCCCTCGATCGTTCGGCTCGATAGAGCTGTGGAAGACATTCTCTCCCGACTGAAGATGCCGCCGTTGGAGGCTTACTCTCGCACCCATCCATCACAACACCTGCAACCACCTCCACTACCTGTTCCTGCAGAATCCAATGCGCAGACCACGCGGGAGAATTCGCGCGAGCCCAACCAGGAGGATGCGCATGAAGTCGCTCCCGCGCCAATGGGGAGCTTGTACGAGGTCACTCAGCTCAACACTCTGCGGAGCCGCCTAAAGTATGGCGACCCGGCGCGCCGCAACTCAAAAAAGAATATGGAGAACGACCTAATTTCCATGGGGATTATCAGCGTCGAGGAAGCCGAGGAAATGTTCAGCCTGTTCAAGACCACCCTCTCACGCTATCTGTTCGACGCCACCATACATGAATCCCGCACACTTCTCTCTGTCCGCGAGTCCTCGACCTTGTTCTTTACGGCTATGATCACCGTCACGTCGCTCCACATCCCAGGCAAGGAGAAGATCCACGCCTCTGCACATAAGCACCTCCGGGACCTCATCGCGACTTCTTTCTTCGACCGCTTCCATACCCTCGAAGACATCCGCGCCCTATGTATTGCAGCATTCTGGCTTCCGGATCTCAGTTGGAAACTCTCCGGCCACTGCGTGCGTATGGCGACCGAGTTGAACCTGCACCAAGCATTCTTCAAAGCTCTCTACTCGCAAAAGCAGTCGGCAAGTGACCGCGAACACGCGTTCGAGCGGGCCAGATTATGGTATCTCCTTTACGTGCTGGATCACCATTTCAGCATCGCGTACGGACGACCACCGGTCACGGCAGAACTACAGGCCATCAAAGAATACGATGTCTTTCTGAATGCCCCTGAATGCACTCCATCAGATCGAAGGGTTTTGTCACAGGTCACACTATTCATTATCTTAAGTAAAGCGTACAACCACTTTGGTTTGGAAGCCGAGAGACTGATGGACGGAGACGATGTCACTCTTCTCACCCACCAGCGCTTTATCGAGGATCTGCATCGCTGGAGATACCAATTCCGCCATGCATTGAACAGGGATGCGCATGTGGGAGATTATCCTGCTGTCGGTGAGTGCTTCCCCCCCCACTATGCTACCTATGTAAAATGCTGTATCTAACCCATTCCTTTGGTCTCTTATAGGCGTCGAACTCCATTACAACTTTGCGTCGATGATGCTCAATTCTCTCGCCCTGCGTGGCCGCTCCCTCTTCACCATCTCCTCCACATCAACACTCCCCACGTCTCTCCGGCCGCTCGCATCCCACGCAATCTCCTCGGCGCACCAAATCCTGATCATCGTCCTTGAAGAGCCCTCCATTCGGGACTCCATGGTCGGAGTACCCCTCTACTTGCACACCGTCATCGCCTTCGCTGTGGTCTTTTTGATAAAGATGTCGAGTCGATGGACAGGCATAGGCGTGAGTATAGACGCGGAGGCCAAGACGAAACCGCTCATCGAGAAAGTAATTGAGTTATTCCGGAGCTGCCAGGCCGGGAAAGGGCATATTCTGTACGCGATGGCCGACGGGTTCGAGAGATTGTTGAGGCGCAACCTGGTGGGCAACAACGGCCAGCTTGGGAAGGGTCTCGGGGTGGAAAACGGCACCCCGGGATACGCATCTCTCGACGCCGCGGCAGCTCTGGGAAGCCGACAGAACGGTGGGAGGGAGACGCCCTATCCACAGCATCCAGGCCAGGTCCAGGGCCAATCGTACCCGCAACAAGCGGATCTGTATGCCTCGTCGTCGCAAACGAACACGCCCTCGCTGCTCCCGCCGCAACACACCACGACGTCTCCGACCCCGTTCACTCCTACACAACAACAGCAACACCCCAACGGTGGTGGTGGCGGCGGTGCCAATTTCGACCCCTACGCCCTCTCCCCGCACTCCCAACCCACCTCCACCTCCGCGGGCACCTTTGGTGGCTGGCAGACCGAAGACGACATGCTGTGGAGCATGGGCATGGGATACGACCTGTTGGCCACGGCGCCCGATGTCAACGCCCACGGCTTGGGCGCTTTTGTCGGATGGCCTGGGGGAGGCGGTGGTGGTGGTGCGGGAAGTATTGATTCCGCCGGGGGGTTTTCGCAGGGTTTATGAGTCCAGGACTACGGAGTATTTATCTATATATCACAGACCTAGTTAGGCAGGTAAGATAAGCGTTGAGCAACGACGAATGATCAAGGGAGCGGAGCGCTGTGGTGTTGATGATGATGCGGTGCAGGACGGTGCGGTGCGGTGTTTTGATACCGTGTCTTTTATCCTTTCTTCTGTCCTTTCTTTGTGTTTTGGTCCATCCAACACAGCACAGCACGGCACAGCACTTTTTTCAGACGAGATCCATCTGGCTTACTCAGTACATACCTACCTGGGCGGTGTCTGGATTCCAAAGTACTTACGTGGGTTACATGCGTACATATATACAATAGTGCAAGTTGCCCCCGAGGACTTACAGGACATTCCCGTGGTCACGCGCGGGAGGGATACACGAGGATTGTGGTTGTGGGAGGCCACTTGCTCATCAGTCATCGAGTTAGGTTACACATGTACCAGGCGGTCAACGGGCTAGCTAGCTAGCTAGCTACATACATGTATATGCATAGCTTTGGCTCCAGCACTTTGATACTCCGAATCTCTCTTTTTCTGTAGAAGATTACATAGAAGATTTCTCCACATTCCATACATACATACACCGCCTCATGCTCCTCGTCGTTGGCTTCGCTTGCCTCAGACATCAACGTACGGAGTATCCATAGTCAGATTCTCGAGTCTCGTCACCGCTTTTTCGTTTGGGAGTCGATTCCCGACACTCAACGCCGCCGGAAAGGGGGCGTTAGCTAATGCATGGAGACCCACAAACTGGTGAAACAAGTGACGTGCCCTGCCGTGTGGGTAGTCAGGAATTCTTGCGATCCCTTGCGCTTCGCCCTGAATGCAGCTTTGACGAGAGTTTCGTGGGGACAGGTTGTGTTGTGTTGGGTAAGATTGCCTGGTCGTGCTGTGCAGGATATCTTCCACTCAGGGGTCTGGAAAGATGTTTGCTTTTCAGCTGGATGCCTCCCTCATGAGGCTGACCTTAGACTCTGACCATGTCCATTTCGACAGCGGGCGGCTAAATCTGCTAAACAGATGCGACTGTTCTCCTATAGACAATTCTCTCTGCTCACGGTGTGAGAAGCGGGCAAGACTATCGACGAGTGGGTGGATGTACAGTTTACGCAGGGAGGCATACCGTGGATCTCGATTCTTTCGATGAACATAATTGCATGAACCCGGCGATTGACATTCTGTGGCCCACCCGGCTAACACAAGACCGCTCTCGGGTCCATGTTGATCAGTCTTTCCCAGAGCATATCTCATAGGGGCCAAATCCAGGTTCTGGAAGTGGATATAGAAATCTTTCAAGATGCGTCTCAATTTTCACACCGGCAACTCTGCATTCCGGCGACCGCTCGAGATTTTCTGGAGAGCCATCTGGATGTATGGACCCACGACAGGGATGTTGCCAGCGAACGATGCTATGGTAGCAAAGAAGTCGCCAAAGAGGACGAATATCCCGTAAAGTTCAACCAGAAATCCAGTCAGTGGCCACCGGATCAATATGAGAAGTATTCCTGCCATAAAGGCAGCAGTGCCTTTTAGTTTTTGACGTCTGGCGAAGAAGACAAATGTTTTTTGGATTCCGATGATGAGAGTGAGGCCGATTAGGAAGAGGATCTGGAGGTCGATCAGCATACACGGATTGAGAGAGCGTTGGCAGACAAACATTTCCCATCGCTAGCCTGCAAAGAAGTTAGCATGTCATCTCAGTTTCTCTCATGGACAGCACATACATCGAGCGATCGAAGAACATGAGGACACCTCCGAACAAGAACATTCCACCTTTTACTAATTAGTGCCTCATTCTCCAGGAATTCAGCTCATGCATTTACCTCCTGAGCAGAATGCCACCCCAACCTCTACAAATGGTCAGCCTCATTCTGCACAATTGGGAAGGACAGAATCAGGGAGGGCATACTTTGCATATCCGTGAGCCACATACTGGGCATCTTGAGGGTCTTGCGATAAGTCGAACACTAGGAAGGGGGGCGCTTGGTTGAGAAGCGAGAACAGGGCCAACTGGAGGTCGAAAGAGACTGCGAGTAGCAGGAAAAGACTCGGTCTTTTGTCTGAACGCGGAAGTAGCTTGTAACTGCCAGCGTGGAGGTCCTTCGAAATTGTTGGGTTGTCCTCAAGGGGGTGGACAGAATCGCAAGGACGGATAAACCTCGGGCCCGGTCCAAGTCTAGCGCAGCCTTGTGACAGTCGCCGAGACTGTTCAGCCTCGTCGGTATTTGCGCTTACCTCAGAGACAAAGAATTTGATCCCTTTCAAAGAATGTTTCAGTCCTTGGCTTGCTGGTCCCATAAAACACACAAAAACATATTGGTCTGTCCTCAGTGTTCATAGCCGTCGCTTTGTGCCTTTTTAAGGTTCCCAGAAGCGATACGCCAAATTCCATCCAGATATCACAAATGGCCGCCAGTCCAGCCTTCATTTTGTGTCATCAACGCGGACACATCTGGTAGATTCGAAATATCCATGTCGAATTCAAAGGTTGCGTCATCCCATAAGTTCGCCTCAGACAGGCTGATCTCTTGCGAGCTTTGTAAGGTTGTTCGTGGCAACGGTGCGTCTGGGTTAATGGGCGATAGAAATTGAGTGTTCACGTTCAATTCTACATTGTCAGATGAGTCACCGCTGTCGACAACAGGCGACGAAGACACGGCATAATCGAGCAGATTCCACAACAGTGCAGTCTCGACCTTTGGTGGGTTAGTCGAGCGGGTGTCAACTTGTGATGCGGCGAACTGTGCAAGTCTGGCAAGCTTCGAAACCTGCAAAGGATGAGGGTCAAAGGGTAAAAGCAAGTGATACATTAAAACTTACAGTGTGCTGTAGATGACTGTGAGTGTTCGCCATTTTCTCAACATAGCTTCCGAGCATGTCAAAGTCTCTAGATGCCTTCGTTGCCAAGGATTGATCCTTCGAGAATTGCAAGAAGAACTGTGCAGTTGCGATCATCGAAGCCAAGTGACCAATAAAGGGATCGAAGATCGTAAAGTTTCTTTCCTCGCACAATCTTAGGACAAGGACGACCCAAGCGGAGTGCAACACCGCCTGATCTGTTGCATGTTGAAGGAACGACGGAGAGCGCAGTCTTGATCGACCGGGAATCCTAGCAATGTGGAGAAAAGGGTGGTTAAGGGTGCAGTGTATTGTATGGTAGATACACTGCGTGAAAACCCAGGGCGCCCAGTATCCACGTTGCTGTTCTAGCTCTGCAGGCGTCCTCTCATGAAATCGGTTATTCTTGAATCGATGGACTTCTGGAAGTACAGTTTCGAATCGAGACATTTCGGACTTGATCTGTTGATATACCGAGTTGGCGGTCCACGCGTCTTCAAGACTGCCTTGTCTGATGGTCTTCAGATAACCCATCAAGCGACCCCATATTGACAACAACTGTAAAGCGTAAGCGTTGATACCAGCGTCCTTCTCCTCTATAGCTTCATAGTCCGCCGGCCTATGCGAAAAGGCTAACGTAGGCCATTTCGCCGAAGGAGGCATTTCAGGTAGGATTTCTTCGGTGGAAATGATTGGTAAACCCCGAAAGCTGCTCCCATGCATTCGATCAAGAATGAACAAGCTCCAACAGCATCGGGAGAGCTCAGGGTTTGAAGAGATGCTTTTTGTTGTCCTGCACATCACATTTGAGCATACAGCCATTCGCACAGCAACGCCCAGAGCCATCCAGGCCCTTGTCGTTTTCCCGTCTATTATACTCTCCGTTAGCTCTGCACAATTCTGAAAAGATCTTAACAAACCTGCGATCTCGCTGAGACAGAGCAGACAAAAGGCCTGGAGAGCGTCAACATCGGCGGCTGGCTCAGCGGCTTGAGCAAACAATATCTCCGAAGCAGAATTCTTGTAAAATTCTACGGCGCGAGATCGGGCGCCTCTGAAGAAGTCACTGTCCGAATATCTGACAGTCACCGCAAGGAAGCTCCTCAGAAGCCCTGTTGAAAACTTTTGCACACTAAGCGGCAGACTTTGGATCTCAAACAGGGGCAGAGGCTGGTCTGCGATTCGGTCAATGTAAAGCTGGACCAACGTCTGGAGCACCTCAGGCGGAGGGTCGGGTCTATAAGAGTCAGCTTTAGAATTAATCAATAGCTGAGAGACAAAACCTCTGTGAAGGGTCAAAGCCCGAGACTCCGTGCTGAATATCTCCATCGGTATTAACTTCTCCTCGTGGCGGATTCGAAGGGGCGCTGAGCAGCGGTGTCGAAGCCCCGTGAAGTCCGGCCGACGATTGTCCTGATTGCAGCTCAACGAGCGTGCTGAGACATCAGCTCCTGGTTGAAGTTTTTCAAGAGGCCACAGACTTGACAGCATCCACGATCTGATCGACTCTTGCCTCCAATCTCTGCATCCGGTGTCGATCGAGATTGCTCTCTTCCTGCTTGCTTCGTGAGCCACTCCCATCGTCGGAATTTTCTGGGAACAGTCGCACATTTGGTCGTCCATTCGGTCTTTCCTTCTCAATGCGATACCCGCGCACCTCGCTATTGCGCGTGTAGCTGCATTGTTGGTGGAGGCGGGTGCAGAAACTGCAGTTCGGTTGCTCTCCAGGGCATCTCACTTTCTTGCGTCTACACGGATCGCAAGCTTGTCGAACACGACCCTGCACCGGACTGATCTGGCTCATGCCCTGTCCTTGCCACGGACCTACCTGTCCGAAGTCGATGAGAACAGCACATACATGCTTGGAGAAGATAAGATAATGAAGCTGCTCACCGATGGTGCCGAATCACCGTCGAGGCCACGAAGTCGGAAGTGTTTCCGCATTGTTCGAGACTCTGTTTTCGGTTCCGATTTCGGCTCAGTGTTGCTCTACTTGGGCCCGTCGAACTTCATTCTCTCATCTCGCGCTTCCATTTCAACGCATAATAATGTATCTTGCGAAAACGGCGAAATGATCGAGCAGAAGGCAGGTGACTTCAAGAAAGACACACCGTGATTTGAAGTGTCTTGCTTCCGGCGATGTTTAATGCGGCAATTCGATGACGGCGCACTCAACCCACAAATTCTACGAGCTGCCTGTACCAAGTATTTGATCCTCTTTTGGTATAACCGGCAATGAACAGTTACACCAGCAAAGTTTTGCAACGATGTTACTTTTAGGTGATAGCTACAGATTGCCACGCGCCATCTGCTCCCTCTCGATCGCCTCAAACAGGGCTTTGAAATTACCAGCCCCGAATCCAGCGAAGTTATTTCTCTGAATGATTTCGATGAACACCGTGGGCCTGTCCATTAGGTGCTTGGTAAAGAGCTGGAGCAGGTAGCCACCCTCGTCGAAGTCGATAAGAATGCCGAGCTTCTTCAAAGCAGCAAAGTCTTCGTTCAGCTTCATGCCCGCGCTTTCGAGCCTTTTCGCCATGCTTTCATAGTAAGTGTCCGGAACACTGATGAACTCGATTCCCCTCTCTTTTAGGTTGGTTACCGTTGTGATAATGTCCTCGGTCCTCAGTGCAATATGTTGAACGCCAGCCCCATTATAAAAGTCGACATACTCTTCTATTTGCGATTTTCGAAGGCCTTTTGCCGGCTCGTTGATTGGCATTTTGATCTTCTCGTCGGGACTGGCCATCACTGTCGATTTCAACGCAGAATAGTCGGTACAGATGTCCTTGTCATCGACAGACCAGAATCTATGAAAGCCGAGCGTTCTTTCATAATACTCGCAAGCGGCCTCCATTTCATCCCAGTCCTGGTTCCCTGGAGAAGTCAGAACAAGAGCTTCCCACGCAATCAGAAAGTTCAACTCACCCACGCAATGGTCGATGACGGCCAAGTCGACCGAGGGAAGGTAAGTAGCAGTCCTCTCCAGATCTGTCACCGTTCGATATCCCGGCAAAAAGGCCCCAGAGTACTTTTGGCGCTCAATGAGAGTATGAATAGTGTCGCCGTACGTTCTGATCGAGGCCATCTTGGCTGTTCCAAAGTCATCGCATGTGCTTTTGGGTGCTTCAACAGGATGTGCGCCTTTTGCAACAGCCGCGTTGTATACCGCAGTAACATCGTCAACCTCAAATGCAACATCCCGGACTGCATCTCCATGGGTGCTGAGATGATCGTGCATCTCTTTTAACAGAGCTCGGTCTTTGTCTGAGAGCCACGGGACCTTTGGATCAGGCCCATGCAGTGGTGAACTAAGCACGAAGATGACGCCTCCGTTACGAACGACGTGAGAAGCAACCACCCTCGAACCAGTTTCTAGCCCACGGTATGCGATCCTCTGAAAGCCCATTTGAGAGACATAAAATGCCGCCGCCTGCTTGGCATTTCCTACCCACCACGCAACATGGTCATACCCTCGATAACTGGCAATCTTCTTGGGAGTTTTGGGCAATGACTCTGGCGGGACCATGTTGCCATGTATTGTCTTCTGTCCCAATTCGTGGGTTGGGATTGGTGTCGGGTCCAGAGCAATAGGTGCCATTTTCAATATGGCGTCTGTCCAACAGAATGTAAAGGTTGTAAAGACGAAGAAGAGCCTGCAATATGCACGAACGAGTTGGCATCCAGTATCAGCCAGCGTTGAGATGATATCGCGTTGCTCTTATGCCCACAGAGCAATGCTTCCGTGGCTGTGGGGACGGAAGGCACCCAGGCACTCCCGGGGGCGTATTCCGGCAATAAGCGAATATTGCCTCAACAAACACTGGGGACTGAGCTGTGAGAGTCGGAAAGCTCTATTTCAACTTGAAAATATCATACCTGGTTCTCATCATACTATGCCAGGTTGTCTTTCCCTGACTGCACCAAAACAACTCCTTGCAACCGAGTTAATCAACGATCATCCTTTGGGCAACCAGCTTCCTGCCTCCAAACACCCTCTGAGAATGGAAACCGCGAAATTGAGCGCGAATGATACCAATGTCTTATCGGCATTATTCGATCCAGAATTGTCACTCACAAGCGCGACGCAAGTCGAAAACAGATGGCTCGATGATCAGGTGCCAAATAGGTTAAGGAGACTTCGGGAGCAGGAACGCCTTGCGCTGCAATCAGTCAATTTGGAGCAGCCCCAACCCGTTGATATCGAGCATTCAATCTCTCAGTTAAGCGAAATCATCGCAAATGAACCTTCCTATGCGTCTGCGTGGAACAACAGGGCGCAAGCTCGACGAATGCTCATCAGGGACGAGGATCTCCCTAGGAACCCATGTACTGTGGTTGAAATCTTTCAAGACCTTGCCCAGGCCATTTCACTCACGACTCCAACTGGACCAGATGTAATGCTTTCTGACCTTGATGCAAGGGTTCTGGCATCAGCACATACGCACAAAGGCTATCTACTGCTGCTGGCGAGCAAGTCTGAGGATAACCGAAAGCTGTTAGCAGCGCTACCACATCTTAGAGACTTATCGATTCAGGAGCTCGAGGAAGCTGCAAGTCGGGAGCTTGGCTTGGGAGGCCGCTATGGAAATGAAACGGCACGGCAGCTAGCAGTGAAGACGAACCCCTACGCAAAACTGTGTGGCTCAATAGTGAGAGAGGCGTTGACGAAGGAGATATCGGAGTTTTACCAACCCCATGTCAGCCTTGCAAAATAATAATGCTTGAGAACTTGAGACAACACAGACTCAAGGCATGCTTCCTAGGAATTTGTATTGCCAGTCAATATCATAACACTCACAAACCATTAGTGGCACGCTCCTCTCGCCCTCAGGAAAGACACAGTGGATCAACAACAATGACTGTGGAGTTATATCCGCTACGATGTCCCGAAGATAAGCGCACGAGGTCCCTTGTCACAAGGCTCCAATGAAATTTTATATGGGTCGGTCAAGGACGGCTTCCCGGTCCGTGCACGTGCTGATTCCCTTGGCACATTTCCATTACCTATTATTCCGAGTTCCACAGTCTGTCCACACTTCTGCCCAATGCTGAATCGGGAAAACTGCAAATAGAGCCTATATTGGCCATCTAGGAGACCGAGCCAGATGATAAAGCAACAGGAACATGTCTTACTATGTACCCAGGACCACTTTTTCTTTTTCTCAATTCAGATTCATGTTTCACCCAGAACTGCTCCACCCCCATGTACCTGTCAGCGCCAGAGCGACCAATGTGGGCGTGCTCCATGACTTGGGAGACACCTCCATCGGCTGAGCGGATACTATGAGGGTGTGTTGGCGGCGTCAGCATACGTCTTTGCCGCGTATCATCCTCGCCATGAAAGCCAGCCAAAGCGACCACGCGTGTCAGCCTCTGGATTCAAGATCTGGTTGCGCCTTATTGCAATTACGTCTGAAAAGGTTTGCCTCAAAGCAGGCCTAAATGCACAGGGGTCTTTCAACAATGAGCCCAACCATAAGGCGCCCAGCCTCCGCACGATGGCATGGTAGCGATCGCTGACTGTGTCTAGCCCCAACCCGGCTCTTCCACAAATGGAGAGACTGGTGAACAGCTCTTGGTATTGTATATCTTGAAAATATTGCTCGAACCCTAAGCTCAAAAGTACCTGTAAAAGCTCCAATCAGGTGGGGTCTTCGGCTTTCGTTCTGACCATGGTATCAAACTCAAAAGAGTTTACGTCAGTGTGCCTTCCATCCTTACATTGGAGGTTCACCGACTGTTCCTACTCAATTGTTCCCCTCACAAAAGCACATGATGTTTCAGGCAAGGGCAACGGAGTGGAATGCGCCGGGCTTATGCGAACGTGCAAATGGATATAAGGGAATCGTCGCTGCCTACGCAATCTCAAATGACCACCACACCGGTAGACAACAAGGTTGGGAAGCCGCTTTGGAGTGATCGTTTTATTGATACCACTCTTGGGCGGGTTGGAAACCATGGCCGTTTCAGTCGCCGTTGTTGGAATGGGCCCTCTAGGGCTCATAGCGTTGAAGATCCTCAAGGAGGATGGATTTGACGTCTCCGGGTTCGAGAAGCGAAGCTGGGTGGGAGGGCTCTGGAAGCAGTCGTATGACTCTACTCTCTCGGTCACGGAGAGGACTGTTTTCAACAGCAGTCGATTCCGCAGCGCCATCTCAGACTATCCATTCTCGGACGCAATAGACGATTTCCCGACGGCCAGGCAGATCTGGCAGTATATGGAGAGTTACTGTGACAACTTTGGACTGCGCCCGCATATCCGTCTCAATGCAGAAGTCAAGACGTTTTCGCGAGTCCAAGACAAATGGGCCGTGGAATACGTGCAGGATGGATCCATGAGCACCGGCTTTTTCGACAAGCTGATGATTTCACCCGGCACTTTCGTCATTCCCCGGTCACCCAAATTGAAGGACATCGCGAAGTTCGAGGGAGACGTCCTGCATGCACTCAATTTCCCCAATCCGTCTCGGTTCCAAGGGCAGAACGTTCTCCTGGTAGGATTTCGCGCGACTGCACAGGACTTGGTTGTTGAACTGGCTCCGTACGCCAAAAAGGTCTACATTGCGCACAGGAATGGACTGCTACTGGTACGCTAACATTCATTCCCTCAGCTGAGATTCTTCACACTACTAAGTGCTTTATTAATAGGTTTCTCGCTATGCTGCGGACGGCAAAGCTTACGACCAGGCGCAAAGCGTGTCGTTCATGTTCATACAACTTTTCATGGAAAAATGGTTTCCGAATCTCTGGGGATCGTTTCTTGACAAGATATTCGCGAGGATGTCGAAGAAGTCCTTCCCGCACCAGCCCGATGAATGGGGCCTTACACCAGCACCGTCGGTAGCCACAACGCCGCCTCTGATAGCCGACGCCATCTATCCTCATCTCAAGAACGGGTTTGCGGAACCCGTGTGGGGTGTTCAAGAGATCATCGGACCAAACACCGTCAAGTTGATCGACGGCCGAGTGCTCGACGACATCAACACCATAATCTACACAACCGGTTACGAGTCGGCCGTGACCTGTGCACCGAAGGAATACAACCCCTACCCAGTAGCCGATGAACCGCCTCTTCTCTTCCGCAACATCTTCCCGCTCCACTCCAACCCGGACGTTCGCAACTCGCTGGCATTCCTGGGCCAGGGCGCCTTCCCGTTCCCGGGCTTCGTGCAATTCGAGCTGGTGGCCATGGCCATATCGCAAATCTGGCAGGGCCGATCGCACCTCCCGCCGCTCAGCCAGATGCGCCAATGGCACCGCTCGCACCTGGCCTGGCGCCAGAGCCTCGCCAAGAGATACAACTCCATGGCCTATTTCGTCGCCGTCTTCCTATCCGCGCCGGACCACATGCGCTGGCTGGACCGCACGGCCGGCACGGGCATATTTGCACACTTTTCCTCCCCCTTTAGCTGGCGCGCGTGGCGCTTCTGGTGGGCCGACCCCGCGTTCTACAGACTGTGTAAAAACGGCCTGTTCTCGCCCGCCATCTGGCGCCTGTTCGATATGGGCCATGGGCGCAAACCCTGGGCTGGAGCAAAGGCGCAGATCATCGAGGACAATCGGGTCGCTGAGGCGCGGCGGCAGGAGAGATTGAGGGCCGTGGAGAAAGAGAAATTGGAAGGAAAGCAAGGAGGTACCTAGCAAGTTTGATTCTATAGATACTACACCGTTGTTTAAGTTTAACATGCTTTTGAGCACACACTGACGCAGTCGTCCACGCTTCCCTGCCTATGTCGCCGGCGTGTGATAGAGATCTCTTAGCCCTAGGCAAGGCATCAACATGTTGCGGTGCGTGATTCGCCCTACCCACATTCGTCGGTTCTTGTGGTTGGTCTAAGAATACGTTTCATGTATCGATGAGGTTATGGAAACAACCGGCACACCCGTCTCACCGAGGTCTCCGGGTGCTGAACTGATCATGTTGATTGAGAAAGCCATATAGAATCCGCAAACGCCGCATCCCATTTCCGGATTGTTTTCTCGCTTGAAGCAATCTACCCAGCATAAATTCGATTCTGCAACGACCAAGCCCCAGGGAAAACCCCGCCAATGGCCGCTCAGTTTCTGAGGGCTCTCAACCTGTCTCCCAAGCCTTCCTCAAGTTTCGCCCTCTCTGCCGATTCGTTTGCCGGTAGCTCGTGCTCCGGAACATTCTGCTGCATTTCCTGGGACAATTCAATTCCCGCTTCATCGGCGACGCGGCTCATCAAGGCCTCCACCTCACTCTGGCCTTCAACTCCAACCTGTTGGCTCTCGACGCCACCTGCCACACCCTCGTAATAGCCAGAGACAACGTCTAGATCTTCAAATTGTGCTTCAAATTTCTCCATCACAGCTCCTATCTTTTCCAGGTCCATGTTCTTTAATGCGGCATCCATTCCCTTAACCGTTTGCGCCATTGACGCAGTCACGGTGCGCATGGTTATGGCAGTTTGAACGCGGGCAGCGACAGCATCGATTCGCGCCGCCAAGGTAAGAAGCTGGATTCTTTGTTGAGAATTGCGGACCGAGTTCGTGGCGTAGAGACGGGCGATCTGGGGTTGAGGCGGAGTTTGAGCCAAGGCTTTCTTGAGTTTGGCCTGTTCAGCACGAGAGTCTCGGTCGGCTTTGGCAGCTTGCCTGTTGAGCTGTTTCGACGTGAACTGAAAGCAGAATAGTCAGAATCAACTGCGCTGGAAGAGAGTAGTGGTGGTGATTGAAGGGCACCCGGCCACAATTGCTTGTCGGACGGTGACCACGCAGCCCGCAGCCCGCAGCCGGATCGCAGATGTGCTAATGCTGAGAACGCACCTTGAGGTTGAAGAGAGCCTTCTCGAGGCCAGACATCTTGATTGAAAGCGTGAGGGAATCCCAAACGCCGACACACGACAACAGTTCCCGCGCGGATACAGCGGCTAGCAGTTAAGGCGTTTCGCCGGAAGGTGAGTAGTTGGTTATATCGTGATGGCGCAAGTGAAGAAATGTTCAAGGGCTTGTTTTGAAGATGGTGATACTTGCAGATATATACAGCGGCAGGCAATCTTAGATGTAGGTCGTCTGGAATCAAATTGTTATCCTACAATGTTTGGAGCCTTTTGCAGGTTGCAGCGAAGGAGCGATGAGCGGATGACGATGGCGGGGATTCGCCAAGCCCCACCGTTTGCTCCGAATATTAGCCGGGAGGGTCATCAAAAGCAACAGCCGCTTCACTCACCATCTTCACTTCTCATCTACCACACATTCATTAAATTCTGACATTGGAGAAATAAGAAAGCTGCCCTGGCACCGCTAGGGATCGAACGGTGAGTTTCTCAGATGAGCAAAAAAGTTCAGACCGGGCGGCTCTTAGCTTACCTTTCTCCCTACAACTAGACCTCAACGGGTGTTGCGGCTCCTGACCTCCTCCCGGCGAGGGGGGTTATCGAGCAATCTTACAACAGCGACTGAGGATCTAATTGTTTTTGTGATATGGCGAGACCATCCTGCTACCTTGGGCAACAGCGAGCACATATCGGGAGAAAGGCCCCACCCACCAAACCCGATCAGAACTGAACAGATCCCCTACTCAAAGTGTTGCTATCACGAGGTCTCATTATCGCCGTTGCACTTCTTTCAGACGGGGAAATGTTGCACAGATTTTCTGGCCTATAAATTATATACTAATAAACGAGGAATGCGGCCCAGCTTGTTTCACAGGTATGTGGCTTGGCGAACGTGATTGCTGCGGGCGTGCTCCTGCAAAACACCCTTCCATCTTTTTCCGGTGAATAAGATGTAGCAGTAATTGATATGGTCACATGTGACTCTACCCCTTCAAACATTCAGCACGCGCTGTGCACCCTGAAGAAAAGAACCTGTACCATGGTTGATGGAAAAGTGGTCACTGGGCCTTGGACAAGCGAAATCACAACCAAAATACCATCATACTGCTAAATCCATGACAGGCTTGACAGTATTGTGCTTGATATTTGGGGCTGCAGTGGGTTCTATCCGAAAGAAGTGAATGATGTGACACTTTCTGATCAAGGCAGAAGGCTTTTTCGAGCATGAATTGGTGGCTGGACAACACTCACTGCTGTAGGTTGAGCCAACACACGGCTCACCCACTCGGCCATATAGCATATCAAGCTGACACGGATTTGGCCAACAAGCTACCTCTCATGGTCTATGTAGAAAACCGGAATGGAGCAGGTCAAACCACCGCAAGCACCATTCTCAGTACATCTTCGTCCCTTTCACAACGCAAATTATCCTCTCATTGTCAGACGCGACCTTTCCACTCTCTTATCTTGTCACTAGTCTAGTGGCGCTACGTGTTCCATTTGGACAGGCCAACACACTCGGAAGAAATCACAGGGGGCCTGATGAGTTGGATAAAGATGCTGGCTCGTACTAACTTGAGTACGTTCAAGCTTTCCATTTCACGAGACCAGGCCTTGTCTTCTACAAGCGACCGCCCTACGGTTCAAGAGAGGGAATCAAATATTTGGCAAGGCATGTGGACGACTTGGAGCAGTCTCTTGAATGATCCCCCCAGACTGCCACGAGATTTGTCGATTTCAGTCTGGTCATGGGCTCACTAGGCTGTCTTTCTCCGTATACATGCCTGTCGCAGCAGTCCCCACGTCTTCTCACAGCCTAGTCCACCATTCCTGCTGCGGTTAATAGCGTCGATAAACCCCTGTACGTTATTTTATACACCTTAAGCTTGGGAGGCCTGAATTCGGGTACTGAATTGTCGTTTATTGGCGGGATCGATAGTGCATCCTGTCGCCATCTCGTTTACACTAACTCCCACTTGTTCCCCTCGTACTCACTAACCACTTTGAAGCGAAGCTTGTCTTGGGTGCCTGTCGATCAACACGTTTCACATCCTATGGCCGGGGTCCAAAAGAGCTTCAGCAGACTCCAATCGCACCATGCTTTCGTATGGACCAACCTGGTCGGTAAAAGAAGCTCTTCCCGAACCTCGTCCGCCGCCATGATACGAGGCGGAGCGGCATTGCAGTGCCATGCAAACCACGGCAATGCCGTCTTCAGCCCCTTGAATTCCGCATCTACCCTTCTGGCTTTACATTCACGAAAGCATAGCCATTAGATCTGCGAATTGGCTCATTAGCAAGCAGCATCAGGCGCCAAAGGCTTTGAGGAAGAAAACAAATATAAATCATGGATCTTCCAGTAGCTATTGCTCGTATGAAACCAGGCCATTCACGATCGTATCTCTTTGACGCGGGTGAAGATGAAGCAATCAAATGTTGTTCTTTTGCTGTTTGCGCTACTTTCTGTCGCTCTGGCGCAATTCCCCCGAGTTCCCAGTGGCCTTAATGTTGTTACTTCAAAGGTCAATTCTCAAGTGAAGATCTCTTATAAAGAGGTGAGCATCATGCGTACAGTCGAACAATATAACCACTGACGAAACGACAGACCGACGTCTGCGAGACCACAAGCGGAGTCAAATCCTATAGTGGTTACGTCCATCTTCCTGCATCCCTCCTGCCAGATGTCGGCGGCTTCGACATAAACACCTATTTCATCTATTTCGAAGCACGACATAATGCCTCCGCCGCTCCGCTTGCCGTCTATCTTGCTGGAGGGCCTGGTGAAAGCTCAATGTATACAGCTTTGGCAAGCGAAAGTGGTCCGTGTTATGTCAATGTCGTGGGCAACGACACAACGATCAACCCTTGGTCATTCAACAACTACGTCAACATGCTTTACTTGGATCAACCTGTTCAGACCGGTTTCTCATACGACGAGCTTGTCAATGGGACTTTCAACCTTGAAACGCAGATAATCACTCCCGAGAATTTCAATCCTTCAGCTTTGCCAGAGACAAATACAACCTTCCAAGTCGGCACTTTTTCCAGTCAAGATCCTTTGCATAGCACCAATACAACCGTGTCGAGCGCGAGGGCTCTGTGGCATGCCGCCGAGCACTGGCTTTCTTCCTTTCCAGAATATTCGACCTCGTCCAACAAGCTCAGCATCTGGGCCAACTCATACGGAGGATTCTGGGGGCCGGAGACGGCAGCTGTCTTCAGCAAAAGTCTCAAGGATCTTCCTGCCAAACATCCTTTGAAGCCAAAGAAGTTGACACTCGACACTCTGGGACTGACCAATGCTTGCATCGATTTCGAATATTCCATAGAAGGCTATCCTCAATTTGCCTACAACAATACCTACGACATCCATTTCATTCCCGAAGCTGTCTACAAGGAGGCAATGTATAACATAACAAAACCCGAGGGCTGCATGGACCTCGTCAAAACCTGTCGCTCACTCGGCCAAATTGGCGATCCTGGATTCAACGGAAACAACCAAACCGTCAACGAAGCCTGCATAGGGGCTTCAGAAGTCTGCTTCGGTATTATGAGCGCATTTGACCTACTGAACAATGTAAGCTATATAAGATTCCCCGTCGTTCAGAGAGGAAAGAAGGAGAAGCTAACAAAGAAATCTAGCGAAGCGACTTCGATGTGGCAATCCTCAACCCGGATCCATGTCCCTACGACCTCGCCGTGACGAACTACTTGAACCTGCCGGAAGTGCAGTCTTCCCTGGGCGTGCCGTTGAACTTCACGTACGACTCAGAGCTGATCACGGGCCTCTATGGCCTGCCCACGCCGTACCAGTTCCTTGGCACGGGCGACTCGTTCCGACAGGCTGGGATGCCGAACATCGAATACCTCCTGGGCACCGGTGTCAAGCTCGCCTTCGTTTTTGGCGACAGGGACTACCGCTGCCCCTGGACGGGTGGCGAAGCCACAGCCAAAGCGGCCAAGTGGGCGGGCCAGAAGGGCTTCGCGGCCGCGGGCTACGAGCCGATTAAAGGCATCTCGCGCGGCACCAGGCAGGGCCTCGTCAAACAGTACGGCCCGCTCTCGTTCTCGCGCATCCTGGACGCTGGCCACTCGGTCAGCGCGTACGCGCCTGAGGCCGTCTACCGCGTGTTCGAGCGCGTCATGTTCGGCAAGGACGTTGTGACTGGATCGCACTCCGTCGGTCCTGCATACCACTCTACGGGGCCTCCGGAGAGCTGGGCCTGGCGGAATAAAATGCCCACGAACCTCCCGCGCACTTGCATGGTCGAGGGAAATTTTACGCCCAGCAGTCCGTGGGGAGCCATTTTGCCGTCGTGATTATACATTGGCATATGTGATGTGTGCCTGATTGATAGCTGGATAGTTGTATACAGTTCATACAAACCCGATCAACCCCTTCTCTTGGCCAAAAGTCCGACTCTCCCCTAAACAGAAACGCCCCAACCCGCCTTTTCAGTCCATACACGTTTTCATTCCTCCCATATCCCGCACTCATTCAGCTGATACAAGTAAAACTCACTCACTCGGTCACTCTCTGTGCCTCATGAACACTCAATCCCCATCACCCTTTGCAACTCCGCAGCGACCATGCCCATGATGAACGGCTGCTGCGACGTCGTGAACATGTACCCGCGGCTCGTGTATCTCAGCTCTTTTAGCAGGACGGGGGAGCCCGCGAGGTAGGCTCCCGGCAGGCCAAATGCGGTATAGAAGGAGCCGTAGATCAGGAGTTGGTGGTCACGGAACTCAGAAGTCGAACTCGATGTGGATGTCGATGGCGCTGAGACAGGAGATTGTCCGTCCTTCCGCCACAGACTCCCGGCCCCGGCGCTGTCGTGCATGAGGATCGTCATGCCGGACACGCCGCGAGCCCGCTGGATCGTCTCCAGCAGACCGCGCTGACCATTCATCCCGTCGCGCCGCCGCTCAATTGCAGTATCGACGAAGGTGGTGATGTACGTCGCTTGATCACATGAGCGCACGTGGTCGAGTAAGGACGAGTCGGCATTGCTGTACTGCTGGATTTTGGGAGCCCCCTTCTTGGACGCGACGCGGAATCCGTCCCAGACGGCCTGAGGCGCTGATTCAGGGACGAAGAAGACATGGTTTTTGAAACCCGTCACGGGACGGCTCAGGGCCGCCACTGTTGACATAAGGCCAATGAATGAATCCGGGTAGGTCAGTGCCTCTGGAGTTCCTGTCAGCCTTGCCGCGAGCTTCTCAACTTGGACGTGCAGTTCTGAAGTGCCGGTGATCCAGCGAGCGCCGCCGGAGCCAAGGCCGTATCTGTTGCGCGCTGCGTGGCCGGCAGCTAGGATGGCATTGTCGTAAGTTGTGCCTGTGCTCGCAGTTATGTCTTGGTGCATCAGTTGACGAATACGGTCAGCCGTTTGCACAGCTTCGGTTCTCTCCTGCTCTGTGGCCAGCTCATCAGGATAGTTAAACAACTTTGGTTCGAACTTGGTATTCCCAATCAGCCCGATGTTTTGAGTGGCCTTGACGACTGCCAAGATAAGTCCGTTCACAGCGTCATTGTCGTGATCTGCTGAAAGACAAATCCGTACACGGGACTCCCAAAAGGGGACTGCTGGGGTAGACACCGGCGTTGCGAGCAGTCCAGCCTTTCGGAGTGCATACGACATCTTCGCAGCCATGCTAGGCCGGCCGGCGTACACCGGTAGAATGGGCGATATCGCGTTACCATAAACATGGACTCCTGCTCGGTGCAACTCTTCGCGGACGAACGTAGCCGCTGCGGTCAATCTCCCAAGATGGCGTCGCAACAGCGTTGGCTGACCCAGGACATTCAGAGTTTGGACTATGGAAGAGGTCGGAACAGGATCGACTCCACAGGCAAGCATTTCGTCACGGCGCTTCAAAACCGCAGATGCGAATCGAGGTTTCCCACTCACAATGCCACCAATCGCCCCCACCGATTTGGATAATGTTCCAGTTCGGAGGTCGAAGAGGTCGGACCGGACGGGTTGGTCAGGGTGCTGTTCATTCCAAGCTTCAATGCATCCTCGGCCGTTGCGGCCCAGACACATCAATGAGTGAGCTTCGTCGGCGAGCAAAGTGAACTTGTACTTCTGTTTGAGACGAGCGATCGTGTCAAGCGCAGGGACGGTGCCGTCCATACTGTTTTTCCGATTCCCGGTTAGAGGACGATCCAATGACGCGGATAAAATGACTAACCTGTAGAATCCCTCAATTGCGACAAGGATGTTCGCGTATCTGTCTTTGTACTCGGACAGGGTGGCCTCCATGCTCTCAAAATTGCCATGCGGAAATTTCTTGACGAGCCCGGCGTGACTGAGATATGCAGCAACGTGCATTGAGTTATGGCACTTGTCATCGAACATGACGAGCCAGTCCTCATTCAGGATTGCCGAGAAGGCCAATACATTGGAACCATATCCTGTGCCGGTTGTGTAGCAAAAGTCGGCAGAGAAGAATTGAGCGAAACCATCGCGCATAGCCGATTCCAGAGACCGTACAACAATTGAGTCGGCAACAGGCAACTTCTCAAGAGCTAAGTGCTGCAAAGCTTCTGCGTCTTTGGTAAGATTGTAGAAGCCAGCATAGTTGTGTGACGCTGCTTGAATGACGGTCTGCCTGGTGCCACGACCATCCCGGACTTCAAGCTTCGGAGCCCACCGTCCCAGCAGTATGCGCTCATTCTTTCCACTTTGGTTGTCCAGTGGGTAGACGTAACAATGATTGAATTTCCCTGCAACCGAGATCGGCTTCTGATCCTGGTCGCGGTATTGCAATGAAACTTTGGCGCGTGTGTATGCTAGTCTGACACTCTCGGCGAGCTTGCTCCACACTTTTGCAGTGGGCGGTTGATAGACATCATGTTCGAGGGACTTTTGTGGAAGACGGTTGTTTGGAGATCGACAGGAGATAGTAGAGCAGGCTAGGTTCGCGTGCTAGAACCTCATAAGTTTCATATGTTCAGTCGTGGTTGATTCGTCCAGGTCGACATACCTGAAATTCCTTTGTATTCGTCTTAGAAGTGTCCGCGCTCGATATCGAGTCCGTTTCGTGAATACATATGATCATTGGCTCGTCTCGTGCCTTCTGAGGTTCAAGGAAGCTCATTGCTCCCGCTTGCGATTTAAAATCCATGGTACCGGTGAAGAATATTCAGCTTTGTCGAGAACATAAGGCCTACTCACTTGCCTATGCGGACACGCTGTACTAATAAATATTCCATAGACGCCATGTTCCGTGTCTAGACTGAGGCCTAGATTCTAGACAGACGCAATACCTCAGGCCAGGCTGACAGGTCGACTAGGCAAAGACAACGTGGTGAACCTTTGCTAGTTTTCGCGAACCCATTTTCGTGCAGATGTCCTCTGCCAACCAGCTAAGCGACAATGAATTTTGTTGCTCATATTGGAGCAGCTGTGGCGCACAACTGCTGCCACAAAGCATGAAACCCGGGTGATGTGATCGAATCATTGTCTCCTGCCCGGGTCGCTTCAACATTGTTGGAGTATACACGCTTGTTGATGGGGAAGGTGTTCTCAGCGTCCTGGGCCACTTGGCTATGATGGCCAGTCGGGAGTACGAAAGGCTGGCTGAACGAAAGAGCATGGCTTTTATTAATCTCAGCTCCCTGCAACAGCGTGTCCACAAGAGTCTGAACAGCGTCAAGTTGGATGCACGATACCGTGTATCAAGCAAGTCAGAGCAAACTTTAGGGGGCGGTCTAGGCTGTCGGAGTGGAGCCAATAGTTACAGCTCCTACCTGTATTGGCAACCGTTTTGGTGACTTGGCCTGCCGAGCCAACATCACCTGCCAAAAACGGCTCCTCTTCCCTGCCTCGCCCACTTAATATCCATTTCCTCCCCGTGCGCCTGAAGCCACCATTAGGCTTTTTCGGGCATCATGCCTCATCGCATTTTGTGGCACATTTCGAGAAGGCGGTCTGTAACAATCTACGCAATAGAGGAACCGCCAGATCTGCTGTTGGTACCCTCGGACAACAGCATAAGAGTCTTTCGTTGAATCCACAAAATCAGCCGCAACGCGTAAACGACAAGAGAAGCTGGGTTGTGGATACCCACAGCAGCCTGGTGAGCCTCACTAGCCTAATAATACTGCTTGAGGCTTCGCGGATGCAGGTGCAAGCAGAACCGGTTCGGCAGCTGCAGACAGCCCATTTTTGCACTGCAGACCTGACAATCACATACCAAGTCGGCAGTGGATTCATGATAGACTACTAACTCGCATTGCAGCGGGAATGACGTGCCACCAGCGTTCTATGTACTCGGACTCTAGCCCATGGCGCCTTGGATCCCAAGCTGCACAGACAGCGGCCTTTTGAACAGCCTTCATCCATAAGTGCACCACATTCTCGACCGCGAGCCACTTTGTTTTGATCGCCAAACCCTCCGAGAGCAACCAAGCAGCAGTTGCTGTGTTGTCCTAACCCTGGGTTTGGAAAGGGGTTTCGTTGTCCCCGATCCAGTGAATATATCTTGTTTCAGCGAGCACAGAAGAGCTTTGCCTGACGCAGTTTTTCCCAAACGAAGCACAATATTCCATTCCGACGTAGTCTCGTACACAAAGACAAACTGCTAAATTACCAAAACCACCTATTAAAAGCTGGCATTACCATAAAGAAGATCATCATGTAGAATTCATAGCAGATAATCAATGATCACTAGAATCGAATCCGAAGACGCGTCAGATCAACACATGGTAGATCGACACCGAGCGCACTTCGGCACTCACCCGACCTGCGCCGCTTTTTAAACAGCGATCCCCTCCTACTCACCTTCACCTCACGTTCTCATCTTTCACTCATCCCTCGCTTCCACACTGCCCAGCCACGGCCGGCCTCTTCTCTGCTCAATAATAACTTCTACTCCTACGCTATACGGGGATACTGTGCTGGCGGGCGGGTAGATTCCCTATTTTGGGCCTTTCCGATCGGGGTGGTCGTCTCTTTCGACTTTCTCTCCCACCGTTCGTTTATCCCGTCCCGTCCCCTCTATCTATGAAATAGGTCTTCTTCCTACTGCGAGATATTTGAGGGTCTTTTATAAATATTCGTCTCTTTCACACCCTGCCTAATACCTGTGGCAAGAAGCAATCCTTGAATGCCCCTAATGGGCCCCCTCAACACCTTGAGGTTGCAGAGCGTTCTGCAGTAAGAATTTTGCTGAGTGCTCCTTAACATTCTTTGCCACTCAATATGGCATCACATTGATGCCGGTTTGCTTGACGAACTAGTGATTCTTTGTAGAACCCTCATCCCTCCATTCGACATCCGGCGTGGGAAGAATTGTAGGAACAAGCTTGTGCATTTCTGCCAAAGAGATCTAAGTAGGCAAATTAGTTCTTCATCACTACGTCGTGGACGGGCGATTCTCAAATTCTCCCCTATACATGTTCTAGTGCCGTAAACAAACTGGAGCATATATCTATCCATGTTGGCAGCAGCAGCTGGATCAAGCCAACGTTCCGGTCGGAACTGGCTGACGTCCTCACCGAAGATATTTCTATCGAAATGCAAGCGCACAAGTAGGGCAATTTCAGCGCTTGCGCATACTTAACAGGGAAGGACAGCTCTCCTTCGGTATTGGCCTTGTCAATCTCTGCGCGGAGTCGTTGATATACTTTCGGATTTTTAACAATGTAATAAAAAATGGAACGGATGGTAATCGCCGTGGTAGCGGAGTCAGCCAGCCTAGGGGAAAGGCGATTCAACGCCCCAGTCTAGTTCGAAACCAAGCAAGTAAGAATACTCCTACTACGATGTATGCTTCCTTTTCCACTTCTCTGATGGAGAAATCCATCTTTTCACCCTTATCTCGCTGGACGCTGAATAGTTCTCCGATAACATCAAAGGTATACCTGTGAGGAATTAGCCGAAAACTCCCAGGATTTTGGCGTGTGACTTACCACTGAATCGAGGCTCCTAAGTCACAGTCACGACCACTTCGAGCCATCTGACTGAGCTTTTCCACCATGACCGTTATGACTCTGTCAATGGAAGCTTCGGACTGGAGGACGTTGGACAAGCTGCACACATGATTGACAATCCTTCGTCTCTCCGAATGAAGCCTCTCATCGACTTGAGAGAAGTTGTCTCGATATTTCGACATGCGTGGGTTCCCCCAGACAGGGTAGAAGTCGGTCTTCGTCAGCGGTGCTGCAGTCCTGTACAGAAGTTTGATTGTCTCCGGACCGGAACAGGAAACTTTGTTGGGAGCGATCCGAATGAGGGGTCCGTATCTGCGATGGAGTTTGTGCTGCACTTCAAACATGTCCCCAACTTTGAGCAGGCGCTTTACCCATATGCGACTCACAGAGGCAAGCCATGGTCCCAGAACATCTGCAAGGGGATGGAAATTCCTGGTATAGGTGATCCACAGCAGCTCGAGGGCTACCAGGGCCAAAGGCAGGGCGAGAATGGCAACCACTGGATTGAAAGAGTACACAAGCCTGTTGGTAATCGTGTTGGCCAATATTGTGATCTATTTTGTGTGTGTCGATGGTGTTTCTGGATCGGAGCTTTGGGCCGCAAGCAACGACACATCTTTTCAACGCTATTGCTATGCAATAAAGCCCCTGTGAGCTCCTTACAAAAAGCAACTACTTCACCACCTTCTCCGGCCCGACTGATCAAGGTCGGGGTACCCCACACATGTGCCGGGCATGGTGCTCGTTACAGGTAACTCGGCTATTGTTGACCTGGGAGAACCCACTTGATCAGCTATACCTGATCTAGCATACTAAAGTGAAGTTCCCCACATGATAGTCGGTGGCTTGTATTAGGTAATACTCGTCATTGTGCTGTTATTCAACATCAAGGGCTCATACTTCTCAGGGTCCTGGGTCCGGTGTTTGCTTTCCCACGGCATGAGTGCTTAGCTTGGGCTTCTTGGAGGACTGCTGCTGATATACACGTCACTGAGCAAAAAGATGGCTCCAATTGATCTGCACACAGTGGTTGGGACACTTTCGGCATGTTGTGGACCAGCCAAAGGAGCGTTGTCAACAGCCCGCTGGACAAGACCACTGAAAATGACAGACAATTACAAACCACCCACGTGGAAGAGATGCGCTTATTGTGAAGCAACTTTCTCAAAGTTGGGGCACTTGCGGCGTCATCAAAGATGGCGTAAGCTTAGATATCCTAGGAATATCATCGAGCGGCTTCCTAGCTGAGCAGTCTCATATAGACACTGGAGAACAGCCATTCAAGTGCGCATTCCGTGGGCGAAGATATGCTCGAAGCTATGCGTTGCGCTTGTTCTGAGATAGACGAGCTAAGGCTCAAATGCTGATTGTTGCATGACAGTGATGTGCTGGCCAGGCGTACCCGAAATCATCATCCAACCGTCGACGATGGTCCAGAGGATATTCTGATCGACCCCGTGGTGCTTCCTCAAATATTCAGGAACACCCTCACGTCTCAGAGCCACCTGGTCGGGCCCATACTCCAACTCAAACCCAACATCTGTCTTCAGAAGTCAGTGAGATGAATTTCATATTAGAAGGGCCAACAGAAGCGACAACAGCCACGGTCTAATGTGTCGGCATCGTCCCCTCGACAAATTGCGGTCCACAATCAACAATAGCAACTCAAATTCCTTCGATGCGACCGAGAGCAAGGCTCGAGAACAGACCAGGTGATATTTCACTGGCCTGGAAATCCCCAATCCTGGCCCCCTGTTCTTCGAACAGATAGTCGAAAAAGCCAAGAACCAGCCGTCCATGCGAGCGGTGATGTGTCGAACGTTCAATTCAAAGAAAATGACCACTTCATTCCTACTGCTGGAGCATTGGCACTTGACGATGATATAATTGGACCATTTCAGTTATCTGGCATTCGCCATGGTAAACCGGAGCAGAACAACGAAACCTCGCGGACGGTACGTCTGCCACGCGAGCACAATTCCATCCCTCCACAAGCCAAAACTATAAATCCTTCTATCGGCCATCAGGATTTCACGATACCTACCTCGCCTTATCCGGAGGAGATGGACATCGGCGGCTTGGCGGGCGCGGAACTGATCGGATTTGATACGGAAGATATTGATTTCACACAGACTTACAATTTCCCCGACCTGCTCTGGCTTGAGTCTACTATCATCGACCTACCGGATTAATTTGGATAGCCCCACCACATTCCTCCCTACTCCAATTGAAGACCATACGTCGCGTAAGGATCAATTGCCTAACATTGGTCTATCTGCAGACAGACTTTAGTCGCGTTCAGAAGGCATGGTTAACAAAATTAGTTCGACCCATTCGACTAATACGAAGACTTTAGCAGACCGCTCTCCAACATCCAGCTGACAACATCTTGTGTCATGGTGGCACAGAATCTCCAAGGCAGAGTCCTCAGCATAGTAACCTAGCAAGCTCAAGGTGGAACATGGATGCTAGCTGCAGGGAGAGGCTCTCGCAAGACAGCCATAAAATCTTTGGCAAAGAGGAGTCTCTTTACGGCATACCAGTCGATCAGAGCAACATTCCTCGGAGTTGGGCGCCGACGACATACGAAACCCATTTTGCTTCGGTTGAGATGTTGGATATGAGCCTGGACCTCTATTTCCAACGCTTCCATCCATCCATGCCTTTTGTACACCGGGCAGCCTTCGATGCAAGGACAGCACCAAGCGGGGTGCCTTTTCCGATGTGTCTTATTGGACTCTCATCACTAGGTCCCAGAGGTTTCAGAGAAGTTGTTCGCAACGAACGATGGTAAGTACAGTGCTACTGTTATTGCTCATACGATCTCTGCTGATCGTGATTTTGAGAAACTTATCGATTCCTGCCAACTGAAGCTTACATCCCAAGCCCTTGGCAAGCGTCCACCGTTGGAGCTCATTACAGCCATAGCTGCCTCATTGCTTGTGCTCAATCTTGCACATTGCATCTCAGTAAGTAACGGCTATCCTAACCACTTGTTTTACTATCTTTCTAATGAGTATGAAGCTACGACTCAATGAAAATGAAGCTCACATACAGTGCATTCAGACTCTATACGTGCGTAAGGGAGGCCACTTCAAGTTCTATGCATCTGACTCACCCAGGCTTCAGAAAAGCATGAGTTATTTGCGGCAAGTAACCGGCAAAGAACTAAGCCACAATTTTATGTGTCCAGCCTTGGACCTACAACGCCTGTGGAAGCCTTGGGCGCGTGTAGAATCCGTCAAGAGGGATAGCGAAGGCAAAGGCATTTCTCCCAGTCATAGTGGGCTTTCGAAGACGAGAATTGAACAGTTTTGAGTAAGAGTTGAACCCTCCGCCACAGACCCATCAAGAGAAAACAAGACTCACCTGACCAGTACCGACCGACTTGCACAAAGGAAATTCTTTAAGAATCTAATATATTGAGGAAATCTACGAGGTACTCAACGCGGTAAAACTTAATACTTGCATGAAAAGTAGATCCGACTTCTCCAGAACTTCAATCTCGACTTTAGTATTGGCATGGCGGACTGATTCCTCATCATTCAAGACTCTACTGAGCAATGAAAATTCCGAAGGGCAAACCTGACTCTCGCCCAAGCACAGGCTGCTCCGAGGTGGTTCCGCTCAGGCCCTTCCAAGCTGCTTTAAGGTGCTTACGCCCAGACTGTTCAAACTGATCAAAACGCTACTAAGGAACGGATGATGTCTGCTCTAGAGCCTGCTGTGGCCCAAGTCTCTACCGAGGCTACTCAAACCGCCCAAGGACCGACTCAAACTGCGCCCACCCAGACTCTCCAACCCAACCAAGCTACCCACTCCCAGCAATTTGCCAACCCAAAGAGTAGGAAGAGAGATTTGTGAGGCCAGAGAGGGGTATGTTGCACGATATGCTTCAATTGTTCAACATTGACGTGATCCAGAGCGACAAAGGGCAAACTGCTGCAGCACAGCGAAACCCCAACTTCGAAGAGTTGATAGGTGCACTAGTCCCTGCCATCTCTCAAACTATCTCTGCTAAGGCTTATCAACCCGTGCCCCACATCACCCAGGAGGCCACCCAGCAGCCTGTCAAACAAGCCGCCCCAGCTGTCGGGCTGCAAGAGCAGAGGAAGAGGCGGCCGAGGGCATGGGAGAGTACGCACAAAGTTCTTGATTGTGATTCAGGTACTAATAAGCCGTAGAGAGGCAACAAGCAGCAGGAGTCCTCCGGACGCAGACCGATTTCCAACTCCTCTGGAGTGAGATTGTGTTGGTTGCTTCAGGTGCGGTGGTCGGTTGGTATTTTTTCGGTGCTTGGGTGTGGTCTCTCAAGCTGGGAGGAAAGGCCTTGATCAACGACGTATATTACTTAACTCTTTGATGAGAGACCGTGGCCGATCTTGAGACATGTTGGTGATGAAGAAATAGTGTGTGTAAACGAGTCAGGAGGCTCCTGTAACTGAACGCTTGCTTCCCTTCTACCCCCTTGTTACTCTGACTTTCCGGAATCAAAACCATCTTTAGCTATCCTGCCAGATGCTGCTGGGACCGAACGCGCTCCTTCCGCTTCATCTTTCAAGAACTCTATGGCATCTCACCCTTCATCGGAGTCTCATTACTTACGTTTATGCTAATCTGGTGCCGACGAGCCCGTCTAGATACCGGCAAGAAGCTCTCATCACAACAGCACTCCCGAGCTCGCCGCGATATCCCCAGAAAGTACCCCAGATGCTTTGACTCCGACGATCTAGACCACGAAATCCTTACAGGCATGGAATTATATCATATTCCGATCTAGTGATTGCAAAGCAGAACAACTGGAGCGATCTAGCCCGCCAGCGGCGTTGTGGAGGAGCTCAAGTTCGCTCGTCCTGGTGCAGTGGAGCTCGGGGGCCAAAACACGGCTTACACCCGCTACTCTGCAGATGCCAATGGTGGCATAAATCCGGAGGAGAGATTGCGGAGTAGGCTAATAGACTTATGTCTCCACTGCTGTTGAGCCGTGGATGTCCTAATGGAAAGCCATGAACATTTTAGCGGCGGACAAGGCTTCAAAGGCGATGCACCACGATAGACTTGGCGTCTACGCAATCGCTAGGGAAGGGCTGTAGTGTTCGGGCTAACATCTGCTAATACTAGATCGAGCTCACTTACAGCGTCGTGGTAAATTTCAACCAGAATGTATTCACCTGCCATCAACTGGCAGTGGGTCAAACCCCTAGCTCCAGCCAATCAGCATTCAGAGCCCCTGAGCTCCCCGAGCCTTGTCGCATTCTGGGCCACACATGCACGCCCATTTAACCTTCGTTTGCATGTTTGATGAGCTGCTTCGCTAGCTTGCCCAATAATTTTAGTTCTGAGAAGCTGTTCCGAATTTCCCGGGGCTTACATTTGAGGTTAATACTCCGGAATTACCGACTATACAAATCCTAGCGCCTTCGTATAATGTGTGGCATTGAGTTGCTGGTATTGACTGGCTGGTCGGGTTTTCTCAAAGGCCTAGAATCTCGTATTCAAAAGATATATCCAAGACTTGGGCCTGAATCGAGAGAGATCCAATCCCTCGAAAGGAGGGGAAGCTGGAGAATCATGCCTGCATCGTTGTTTCCAGATCCCGTGATCGCCTTTCCCCCGTTTGTGGACTTTCCATCCCACGGGGCTTTGCCTGAACCAATCATGGTGGGCTTGGTCTCATTTGATACAGTTTACGACGCTTCCAACGTTATCGTCAAACACTGCCAGCGGACACGAGTGCTGCGGACGCTTTTCGTTCCGTGTTTCTTGACCTATGCGAAGCAAAGTGGCCCGCGGCAGTTGATCCGATTTTACCCCTTGCCGAAACAAAACATAAAACGAACGCGTATCTGTTATTCGGCCTTTATACAAATTTCTCACCGCATTTTCTGTAAGCATTGCATGCGCTTCCATCACAATGACATCCAACAAAGTGCCTGAAAAACAAGTCGATGAGGAGACTGAAATCGCAAAACCAAAGCATGTGGAAGAGGTGGATGAAAAGAGCCACGGTACGACTGAAGATGTAGTTCGACTCGAGACGCAAGACTCAAACAAATCGGATAATCTCGACAATCTCGTCTACGACAATGAAGAAGAGGAGCCCGAACTTCACACACGGACATACCTTGCGCTTGGTTCCATCTACCTACTTCTCGTTGGCCAAGGTCTTGCTTTTCAAGGACCTCCATCCGTTGTGAGTGAACCCGTCCTTGCTTTGTCACTTGCCGTGACAGCCGCTAATCCAAGCTTCCCCATTCAGCTGCCCTATATCGGTGCGGACCTTGGAGATACCGTCCAGCAAGCTTGGATTCCCAATGCGCTCATCTTGGTTCAGGCAGTGCTTGGGCCAGTCATCTGTTCCGCGTCGGACGTGTTCCAAGCTCGAAAACCCATCCTGGTGGCCTCTTGTCTCTTGTCATTGGTAGGATCAGCCATTGCACCCGGAGCAACGAATAGTACGTTGAGCCCTACTGGCGCCTTCATGGAGCGCTCTGCAGATTCCAAGTCAAGTCAATACAGGTTCTAATGGTGCCGCAGTAAACAGAGTCATTGGGGCACAGTGTCTGCTTGGCGTCGGACTAGCAGCTGTACCACTCAGCTATGTGGTTCCCAGCGAGATATTGCCTCGAAAGTGGAGACCCAGTAAGGACCTTCCTTCCCACTTTTTATTCCAACCAGCCGCTTACGTTTGTATAGTGGCTCAAGCCTCCACGGGGATCATCGCAGCACTTATGGCCGTGGTAGGACCCTTGTCCATTGGCGCATTGATCAAGAGAGACAGCCATAACGGCTGGCGACAGTACTACGTACAGATACACCGTCTCCTTAATACGAATATTGTTGACGCCCTTATTAGTGGATCGAGTTTGCCTTTTGGGCGGCAGCTGCAATCGGCATACTTTTGGGCTACCGCCCTCCAAAGAGACACACCCGCCTAGACCATCTATCATTCTGGCAGAAACTAGGTCACCTCGACATCCCCGGGTTTTTCTTGCTCACTATTGGCTTGACGCTATTCACCTTCGGTCTCAGTGTCGGTGGCGGTGTCTACCCGTGGGCTAGTGCGCGCACATTAGCAACCCTCGTCGTTGGGTTTGTTTTCCTTGTACTTTTTGGAATCTACGAATGGAAATGGACTACAACGGGAGTACTCGATCATGAATTGTTCCGAGGAGGAAAGGACCGAGGCAGGACTTTCGCCATCTGCAACGCACTGATATTCATCGAAGGTGTTCTCGGCATGGGATTTATTGTCTTCTACGGGGTCGTGTACGTGTTTCGCTGGCTACCCCTTCCCATCTTGCTAATTGATCAATGACAGGTCGAACTTTCTGTTCACTCAAGACCCTTTCATGACAGCTGTCCGTGTGATGGCATTTAACGGCTTCTTTCTTTTGAGCTGCCCATTCTGGGGTCTTGTCAGCACCAAATTCCGCATAGTCCGAGAACCTCTGCTTGCGGGATTCGTCTTCCTTACCGCCGGCACTGTCGGCATGGCGACTTTACAACCGGGACAAAATGCGAACCAGCTTATCTTCGGAGCAATTGGAGGCTTCGGGTTTGGTTCTCTACTGATTTTGATAGTGACTGCAGTCCAATTGTCAACGCCACACAGTCACATCGCAACGGCGACAGCATTGACGAATTCCAGTCGATCAGTAGGAGGTCTTATTCTCACTGCCGGTATGAGCACGGCCTTGTCTAATGGTCTGATCTCGAAGGTCCCGAGCTATGTCGCCAAGGCTGCAGTGACTGCTGGGCTTGCAAGCAGCTCAATCCAGGCGTTTGTTGGGGCTCTTGCCGGCAACGATCAGAGCGCCTTAGCCAGAATTCCTGGTGTAACTCCAGAGATCACTGCCAAAGGTCTTGCGGCACTACAACAAGCCTATGCAGACTCACTTCGTGTGATATTCATAATGGCTGCTCCCTTTGGTGTGGTCGCCATCATAGCGTGTCACTTCCTGGGCGATATGAAGAAGACAATGACCTATCGCGTGGATGCCCCCATTGAGGACCTGCATGCTAAGCACCACCATGATCAGATGGCGCATATGCACTAATGGGCATTGGTCACCGCAAATTTCAGTGGGCGTCGAGCTGGGTTCGCAAATCATCAGGAAATCCAGCCGGTCACCTTGGTCAGATGTAGGCAATCTGTGATCAGAGCACGCAGCGTCAGATATTGCTGAGTACTACAGCCAAAGAGCTCAGCGGCCTTCCGTAATGGGCGAAAGTGTCAGAGCAAGCCTCTCAAAGTTTCTCTCACATATATGTTAGAGGTTATAAGCTCCAGATCAGACTGCCAACTGCGAGTCATAGTCCTCCCCCCGCACAACGATACACGAGCGTTGCACCCAATAATATTCCCTACGCGCTCCTTGAGGCAGCCGTCGGTACAACTGGAGAAATTTTTTGCTACTAAGTCTAGAAAATCTTGGGCAAGATAGCGCTTTCGAGCGCTTTGAGTACTAATAAATACTTGAACTGCTTGAAGGTTCTTGAATACCTCAGGGACACTACAGTCCACGGTCCACTGTCAGCTACCCGTGCTGTCTGTTCATCACTCTCAAGAACTTCCCTTCGGTTCCCTCTAAGATTCGAATGTGAACAGCAACATCGTGTTCGTGTTGAAAGCTTCCTCACTCATGGAATACAATCTATACATGATTCAATCAGCGGGGCATCCACATTTCACAGTGTAGGATCAGAAATTTGGAGATCACAAACGGTTTGTGTGCCGGATGTTCAAGATACAGAGGCATGACCTCCGGACTCTCGAACGTCAGGACGAGTCCCCATTCATATCCCCGATTAAATGACCTGGTAATCTCCATTGCCTTGCCCGCGTCAACAGACAATAAGCCCGGAATCTGTCCAACCATGGCCTTCGCTGTGGCCATGAAGTTGTCGACTTGAGCCTTCGTCGTCCCTTCTTTGGTTTGGAATAGTGCTTGAAGAGATCGTTGGTTAGTAGAGTGATCGTGGATGCTTCAACTGCAAGTCACGCCTGAGACGACGCCGTGGCGGCGTTTTAGGTCACTCACATATATGACGAACGGTCATTTTCTTGTATATTGATTTAAATGCGATAATTTTAAACTCGGAGCGTTTACATATAGGCAGTGGGAGTAGTCATTGACTCTAGAGCTGTCTCTTCCTGAGACGAGCCTCAACCAACTTCAACCAATATGAGGTCTGTTCGCCGATGAGCTCGTTATCCCCCATCCCTCCTTTGACCAAGTATGCTCGAATATCGATTCATAAAGTTCCGCCAGTCTTTCAGCATTGTAGATATTTTGAAGCACTCGGGATACAACTCTTAAACCCCGATCACGCGACTGGGTTATTTTTCAGTGGAGACATGATAGAACACAAATTCATCGTAGAATTCAATTTTCCATTGAAGCCACGGTCTTTACTCGAGCTTATCTCCGGAAAACTTCATTATCTTCCCAGAAAAATTGACGGTGAACAGTGAATGTCGGACTTTATTGACGGCATCTTCAGTACAAGACAAATGGCCAGTGCCGGAAAGTCTATATGATTGTCGTGTATATCTCTATGAATTCACCAAATACTCTGAATTGCAAGTTTATCTGAAAGCAATGCCCCAATCAGCCATGATGTACCCGCAAACACCAAAATGGTTTGACCCCGACGCCGTTGGCCTCATTCGAAAAGAAGCAGTGAATCCCAAGGAGGGCAAATACCCTGGATTACGGCCAAATTTAGTCGAGCATATCGATGGAATGGAAATTATTCGAGACGTGGCGGTGCCCATGCGAGATGGTGTCAAGATTTACGCCGATATCTTTCGCGCCAAAACGTTGACCGGCAGCAAACTTCCAACGTTGATGACCTGGTCTCCATATGGCAAGCATGGACCGAAAACATTTGATCTCTTTCCTGGGTCAGGCGTTCCTAAAGGGACTGTGTCGCGTCATGCCGTTTGGGAAGGCTGTGACCCTCTCTACTGGACCAAGCGTGGTTATGTGGTTCTCAACGGCGACAGTCGCGGATCTTGGGGCTCGGAAGGCACACTTGAGATCTTGAGCCCTCAAATTGCCTATGATGGCTACGACGTAATCGAGTGGATTGCGAGCCAACCATGGTCGAACGGGCGCGTTGGTCTTTGTGGTGTGTCCTATCTTGCCATTGTTCAGTGGCGAATCGCCCAGCTGAATCCACCGCATCTTTCTTGTATCAACCCCTGGGAAGGATACACAGACGCCTACAGAGACCACACCCATCCTGGCGGCATCCCAGAGACCAAGTTCCTGCATTTCTCGGATTGGTCGTGCCAATTCTCTGCCGAAAAGACTGAAAATTGGTATCTGTCCAACCAGACACATGAACTGATGGACGACTACAACCAATCCAAGCGAGCCACAGATTTACCGGCAATTAAAGTACCGGCATATATCGTCATCGACTGGGGCGACCATGGACTCCATACGAGGGGAGCATTGAACGGGTTCACATACATCAGTTCGAAGCAAAAGTGGTTAGAGGTCCATGGCCGAAAGAAATGGCAGTATTTCTATCAAGAGTCCAGTCTGGCCCGACAAGAGGCTTTCTATCGTAAATTCCTCAAGGACGAACCCAGCGAGGTGGATGAATGGCCGCCTGTGTACATAGAAATACGGGATCAATTCTATCAGGGACATTGGCGCGACGAACAGGAGTGGCCACTGAAGCGCACACGATTTGCGATGAAATACCTGGACAGCGCTTCAAACGAGTTGAAAGATGAACTCCCGGCTGATCTCTCCAGCGTTTCCTACGACTCAACCACAGAAGAAAATGCTCAGTTCACCTATACCTTCAAGCAGGAGACCGAGCTTACCGGGAGTATGAGATTGAGATTATGGGTCTCTACCACTGAAAGCGACGACCTAGATCTGTTTGTCCGACTTGACAAATTGGACGAAAAGGGCGAAACACTTCCCTTCGTGGCCTTTTCCATGTTCGACGACGGACCTCTAGCACTAGGCTGGCTGCGGGCCAGCCATCGAGAACTGGACCCATCCTTTACCCACCATAATCGACCATGGATGAAACATCAGCGGAAATTACTCCTCAGACCAGGCGAGATCGTCCCTGTTGACGTGGAGATAGTTGCCAGTAGCACTCGCTTTCTGGAGGGGGAGTCCTTGAAGGTTACGATTCAAGGCACCGACGCCTTTAGCAACGATGGTGTCGGCCCGTCCATGAAACATGAGAATTCGGTCAACAAGGGCAGACATGTCATTCATACTGGCAGTGTATTTGACTCCTATCTAGTTACGCCAATTATTGACCCTTAAGAAGGATGAAGTGGGATGAGAGTGCTAGCTTCATAGACAAAATAAACTTGTTGATTTATGTTCTCATGATTTAATATGGTGCATACTGTGCATGACACGCTTACTGTCATCCCTCTTACGTGTAACTATGGAGGGAAAGGAAAACATTTTGCGACAAGCAAGTACAGATGATTGCCATGACGGTTTGCAAGCTGTTGGTAAGATGCAATCACGGAGCCCAATCTCACTCAGCAATCTCACAACCTGCTTCCAAAACTCTCCCAGTTTTTAACATCTCCCGCACCTCGGACCCAGCGAGCCGGTACCGTAGGAGCATTTGTCGTATCAATTGCCATATTCGCAATTTGTAACCAACCAGCGGCCTTGAGTGGAAATCTTGCGGACAACTCCTGTCTCTCTTCGTAAGGATTACATACTTTGGAGCCGTGAGCCAAAGCGCGAACCAACTTGGAAATATGACCGTCGTCATAGGTGATGCTGTTGGTAGTCTCGATAATTGAGGCCCAGGACCTGCCACTTTCGCGTGGCTTGTAATTGACGACTTCTTCGTTGTGAAGCTCAGGAGCCAGTCGTGAAGCATACTGGAGGATGTCCATCCTCACCTTCCATTCGAGCAATCGAGCTTTATTTTCATCACTTAGCCATGGCTGTGCATTGATTGCCGAAAAGAATATTGAACAGTTGACCGAGTGGATGAAGAAGAAGTCAAGCTTGACCTCCTTGTCGTGCCTCTGCGCGGCGCCCGCCATCCATGCGTTGACATTCATCATCTCGGCCGTTCTCAAGTCGAGATCTTGCACGTCGACTCGCCATTTGGATGCTATCTCTATGACTCTCTGAGGAGCATCTGCAAGAATTTTGTCAAGCAAGCTGTCGCCGCCATCCCAATAATTCTTGTCGTAGAGGGATGGGTCTTCCCTGATTTCTTTCATAAGATCCAACAATGGTGGGCACTCTTCATTTGTTCGGCCTTTTGCCAGCTGCTCAGCTTGAAGAAGAAATGGCCCAAAGAAGTTATTGTGGCAAACTGCTTGAGCCAATGCTTCGGCAATGATGGGAGGCTGCTGGAATTCGATTCCGAATCCAAAATGGATGAGAGGATGAATGATACCGGCATGAAGTCGTACCAATAAGTCGTCTGCAAGCTCCGTTCGAGAGAAGAGATAATCATTGACGACCTTCTGCCAGCCTTCCGCTTCAAATTTGCATTGAAAGAAGGCGGTATAGTCGTTGAAATAGGTGTCATTTCCGACCAAAGACTTGAAGAATCTCTCATTAGAGAGTTTTCTCACTATCGATTCATCAACAGGAATTCGTGGCCGTTGATAGCTGATATTAGTGTCGAATGCAGTTTGCAATTGAGCGGGGTTGGCTCCCAGCGCGTAGGCTGTCAGGAGATAGTGGACTTGGTGATTGTGGTAGCCCTTGAAATTGAAGAACACGTGGAATGCAGCATGATTTGCCCGAAGCAGGGAAGCAGTCCGCTCTGCAGAGTCTTTTGATACCTCCGGAACGTGGTAGACTCCGGTCGTTGACACCGTCAGAGGAAAGTCTGTCATTTTGTTGTTGGGCACTAGCTAGAATATGGGTGAAGGGCATAACAACGATTGTCAATCCTCATTATATCCTGTACATCATAGTCGTAGCCAGGCACAGAGTCGACGAGGCCCCAGTGGACTGACACGTTGATGGTACGACTGGAAAGTGCAAGATTGCGGTCTTCCTATGCCACTCTCTGTAACTGCTTTCCAGATCTGGTAGGGTGGGTCCAGAAGGCCTAGACAAATAAGGTCTCTAGCCACAGACAGTCAAAGCCGAGAGAAGGCGATCACCTGATCTCGATTCACAGTTTCAAGCAGACTGCGCCTAAGACGTCTACAAGTATTAGCTTCATATTAGCTTGAGGCCCGGTGAACTCATGCTGCTCGGGAAAATGCCAAGATTCTCAAATTGATTCCGACGATGGCTAGGATGCCATTTCATAAAAGCGGGGTGGGGTATGTTGACGAAAAAACCTCGACACCAAGCATCAGCGATACAGGAGCAGCAAGCTGCCAGAGGGGTTCGTCTCGAGAACAAGGTCTGTCTTATTACAGGCACTAGAACGAGTATGGGGCGAACGGCAGCACTCTCGTTTGCCAGTGAAGGCACAAAGGTAGTTGGCTGTGATGTCAACGAGAAGGCAGATATTCAGACCTCGTACCTGCTGCGCAGTGCTGGTGGCAAGGTGGAATCTCTGTCCTTTTGTGACATAGCCAAGGTTGATAATTGTCAACGACTTGGGGATTTTACCATAGGAAGTACGGCCGGCTGGATGTCCTTTTCAACAACGGTGCCGCCGCATATTTCGCCTGGGTAGATGATCTTCCCGACAACATTTGGTACAACACAAGCAACCGGGAGCTTAATTTCGTGATGCTGTTGACCCGGGCGGCGTGGCCATACCTCAACGATCATCTCAACTGGATCTTTCAACGGCATAATCCCAGGTCCAGACTTTCCCGGCGTTGCACACCGAGTTGCAAAAGCAGCCGTGGTAGTGCCAGGGCGGCAATTTACGATGGAGAGGCACAGAGATGGTATTCGGGCAAATACTGTCTCTCCTGGCCTCCTCCAGACCAATGTGACCAGAGCCCCGATGGAAGACCCGAAATGGCTGGAAACCATAACTACGAAGATTATGCTCGGACACCCTGGCAAGCCTGAGGAAGTCGCGACAACCGCACTCTTTTTTGGCATCTGATGAGAGTTCCTACATCACGGGAGCGAATATTCCCATGGATGGTGGCAGCTCAGCGTGGTAGAGAGCACGTAGATCAGCGGAAAATTCAACCATCGTCTCGTCTTCCATAATGCTACCTGATCCGCCACGGCTAATCCAGGCTGGCTTATTCGCCAACTATGCCTGTGAGCGATCTTTTCGCCTACAGACAAAGAGTACAAAATCTTCTGTGAAAGTTCTGTTCTAGCTGTGGAGATCGTGGGTCTTGGATCTGGCGTGGGCCACAGTATGCCGATCGCGTGATGTCCGTTTCGTCCGCGCTATTTCAAATCCAGCTCAACCCTGGAATTCCAAATGCCACTGACAAGATCGACAGCAAAAGGTCATGGACTACGCATACCAAGTCACTGCGTTGTGGGTGAGCGCCTTGTTTCTTATTTCACATCAAATCTCTTCACGAAGAAGCTCAAGTGTCTTTGCTTATTGCTCATTACCCCCTTTCAACGCTGTCCGACCATGTCTTCCTTAACGGTCGGCATAGCTGGCATCTCCGGAAAATTTGCCCTCCTTCTGGCGTCCTGTCTGCTCGAAAGAGATCCCAAAATCAAGATCAAAGGTCTTGCGCGAAGTCCGTCAAAAGTCCCGAAAGCGCTATCTTCCGCACAGAACCTGGAATTGATCCAAGGCGATGCTTTCGAGGTCGACAACATTCGACAGTTCGTGCGTGGATGTAGTGTTATAGTTTGCTGCTACCTTGGGGATGATCACCTCATGATTGACGGGCAGAAGCTGCTTATTGATATCGCCGAGGAGCAAAATGTCCCACGCTACGTTGCGTCGGACTGGTCGACAGATTGGACGAAACTTGAAATGGGGGCTCTTTTCTCCAAAGAGCCGTGCCAACGCATCAAGGCATATCTTGACACTAAGACGGCCATCAAGGGTGTACATATCCTGGTCGGCGGATTCACTGATGTTATTTTCGCACCATTTTTCGGAATCTACGACTCCAAATCATTTACTTTCAGTTACTGGGGCACCGGCGACGAGAAATGGGAATGTACAACATATGCCAACTCAGCCGAGTATACTGCTGCCGTGTGTCTGGACCAAAGCGCTGCTGGTGTCTTAAGATGCAAGTTGAAAGGATTTGAATCCGGGAAAGCGAAGGGCTTACTATTTTGACAGTTGTCGGCGACGTCAAAAGCACGCTCGAAATCTCCCAAATCTTTCAGAAAGCCTATCACATCAAGCCAAATTTAGTGGGTCATGGGTCTCTGGCTGAATTACATACAAGGATGATTGAAGAGAGGGGAAAATATGGTGCAGATTTCTATAAGTACGTGTTCTAGTGAGTATCACCCATTGCACTGAGGTCGAAGAGCATAGAGTACTGAAGACCACGCCAGTTGGTATCATTACTTTCAACTTTCGGGAAAATCGTTCATGGGCCCAAAGTACGACAACGAAATGTATCCAGAGATCACACCAGTCACGATTGAAGATTACATGCGACAGACAAAGCCTGGGAGTCTCGGTGGAGCATCCTTTGCTTGGGAGAAGAGGACAGAGAAGAATTGATATTTCCTGTTGCCCAGCTAAGATAGACCTTTTTTTCTTTCTCTTTCGTTGCAGATTCGGACGGGTAAAGTACAGGCACAGTTACTCCTAAGAATTTCAAGACCTTTGGAGTAATCAAAGTCATTACCATTTTTTCACCAGGGCTATAAAACAGTCCCGAAAGCTGTAGGAACAGTCTTCTCAGAGTGAAAGCCCTTTAAGCAACACGGTGTACTCACAATTCACCCACCATAGTCGCGAGGCGGCGTACCTGTCTGGTGAATTCGTCCTCTACCATATCGGAAACTGAATGAGATCTCGTGATCGGTTTGTAGATCCTAGTGAGGTCTCTCCTCAAGGCACTTGTCTGTGCGATGGCCAGCCTCATCAACGACATGGAATAATGTGATATAACTAGTATAGATAAAGACGTGGAGAAGAAGCATGTCTATCTACATCCTCGACCGATGAACACAAAACAAAGCATTGCTCACAAAGTGAATATCAGCCATGAAACTCGAACAAGGTCAAAAGTTATTGATGAGTACCCTCCGCCCCATTGTCAGTGAACGTACTGACATTGGATTGTTCCGGTTGCTATTTGGCCTCTTCGGCCTGATCTTTCTTGGGAAGTTTGTTGTCAAGGTGATACACGCATGATTACCCACGAAGCTACTATGGACTAACGCACAAGTCGGAAGGCCATATACCGAGTCTTCTTCCATCCTCTATCCGGAATACCCGGACCTCTGCTAGCTAAAACGGTCGAATGGTACCTGGTGCCCGCCCAGGCGAGTCTTCAGCGTGCCCATGTAAGCTCCAAGCAGTTTTCATTTCAAAGCTCGCATGACTGACCGTGGGGCCCACCAGAGACTACGTGCACTGCACCAAAGATATGGTGCTGTTGTTCGAGTGGGTCCGAATGAAGTCTCCTTGTCGGGCTGGACCGCATATCGAGACATCTACAGCCGGAACACGACCAAAACAGAGCATTTTTACAAGGACACGAGACTTACAGGTCACGAAAACCTCTTCACATTCCGTAACAAAGAAGCGCATGCCGCTCGCCGAAAGCTACAGAATGTCTCGTACTCTCAACAATCGATACTTGCAAACGAGTCCTTCATTGCTGAGAAAGCTGACGTTCTTGTAAAAAGAATTATGAAAAATGCCAATGAACCCTCCTCGAGCCCTACCACGGATGTCTATCCACTCTGTGGTCTTTTCAGCTTGGAAGTCATCCTAGGTAGCGCGTTTAATCGACACTACGGAGAGTCTGTCAATGGCGACTCGTTGGCCTTGTTGAAGGCGATTGAGTGCACGGGGGTCGCAGGACAAGTAAAAACCGCGCTACCTTTTATTACCAGATCCAGAGGTATTTACATGCCTGGCTTCTTGGGACATTGCTTTCGGCAATGGGATTTATGGGAAAAGATGACACAACAGCTATCCGAAGAATTTCAGAAAAACGAGATGGATGCTGACGCGGCGGAAAGATTCACGGTGACACCAATGGTGAAGCACGAGGATACGTTTCTGCACCGAAAGCTGAATCAGCAGGAAATTATCGAGGAGCTTATGGGGTTGACTTTTGCGGGCAGCGGGACAACATCCACGACCTTGATTTATTTGACTTACTCGTTGGCCCGAAATGCTCCTATTCAAGACCGACTGCGACAAGAGCTTCGAGGTGTCAAGGATGTCACAATAAAGGGAGTCCAGGATTTACCTCTACTCAGCGCCATCATCAAAGAAACAATGCGCCTCTATCCGGCCATTATCTCCACCCTCCCACGAGTCTTGGACCGCGCAATGACGATTGACAAACATATTCTACCAGCAGGCACGTATGTTGGCATGCAGAACTTTGTGCACCAACGAGACTCGAGCGTTTTCCACCAGCCGGACGACTTCATCCCAGATCGATGGCTGATCAATGACCAGGATAAGTTGAAAGAAATGAACGCGGCTCTGACACCTTTTTCCGCGGGACCGAGAAATTGCATTGGCCAGAACCTGGCCAAAGCAGAGCTCTATCTGGCCACTGCAAAGATATTCAATAGCCTGAAGCTCGGTCTCAATTCCAGCATGACGCAATGGGACATGGAGATGGAGGATCGATTTGCCATGGCATCTCGAGGAAAACGATTGCTGGTGGATGTGGAGGTTCTGAGTCGACAAGACTGAATCGTCCTTCTTGGAACTGGTCAAACTGCCTTATTAACACAGTCGATATATTGAGTGAATCCCCATCAAAAACAGGCGCTCATAGATGTCTTCCACAGAGCGTCTAAACAACTGCAATTCGAGGCATTTAGCATTCATCAGGTATTGCACAGATAGCTGCGATTACACTATTGATGCAACTCCTTCTGACTTCTCACATTTCAAGCTGATGGAGCGTCAAGGAGAATATCTGACCAGACGCTTTGAAGACCACGGGAGCCAACAAAAGGCTCGACGACTATACCCTCGTTGACCCAAGAACATCGCCTCCCATAGCTATAGGCTGCTTGTTGCAAAAATTGACAACGTCTCCAAACACGATGGCTGCCTCGGGGGAGACCATGGCCCTCTTCACGCACTCGGCATTGTCCCAGATAAGCAGCGTCTGCAAGGCGTACGAGGGCTTTGTGCCGTCCGCATTGGGGCCAAATTTTGTGACTTCCCATCCCTTGAGACCGTACGGGCCGAATTTCTCTTGGACGAGAGGCATATGTGTTTTGATATAGTAGGATGTGTCGAGTTTGAGATCGTGATCGTTGGGATAGAAAGCGCAGATGTGGTGAGGCATGTTGAAATGACAGATGCACTCGTCAAAATGAGAATGACCAGGATAACTGAATCTAAAGTATTGAGTGGCAGATGATCTGGGCCTAGTTGGCGTAGATTTTGTTCCCGGATGGCGGTGGAGGGAAGTTTTCTGGCCAGAGCATTGAGCTGCAAATATCACGTCCACGATCTATTAAGCATGGCAGGTTTTTAATAGAATATGCCGGCGCCAGAACGCGGTCAACGGTTGTTTCTGGTTGCATTCCACGGCCAAGCTTGACGGAGAATAGTCTCTAGACTGACGTAGCACTTTCAAATCCGTTGTTTCTGATTAACCGATCACATGCAGACATCCTATGAAGTCGTATTCTTCTGGTTGCCGACAGATAGGAACCGGATTCACAACCGACACAAAGGAAATTGAACGCCCTTCGGCTGAGCCTGACATGGATTGCTGTAGTAATCTCTTTGTCAGTGGCGACGACTTTTCCAGTCTTTATGAGTTTAGGATGCAAGACTAGATAAATGCGCAAGGAAACACTATTCATTTCAACAGAGTGGAGGCAGCAACACTTCTTGCAAAGTCTGCAACCTCAGTCGACCTTGCGATGTATTCTTGAGAGCTAAAATCCGACTTCGAACAATTTTGCAGCCGTCCCCGAGTACTAAAACCACCAATGTACAGATGATATAATATTATATCGTCTGCTGGATTATGGCTTAGGCATCAAGTCTATGATAGGAGCTGGATCCTTTTGCCCATCTGTCAGCTTAAGCATACCCGTGAGCCACAAGGCAACTTACAGAGAATATCTCAAGATGGTGGATCAGTAGCTGGCCATCCTTGTCCACGAGTTTAAAATGTGCCGCTGAGCCTCCTTCTCTCAGCTTTCCATCCGCTGGGACAATAGTGAATTTTCCAAGACTAATTATGTCCAGACCTTCCCTGTCCCCCAAATATATCTGCCGTATTTCATGTCTCAGCCCCGGCCAGGTTCTCCAGCCCCAAGCACGTTGCTCCGCTATCGCTGCTCGCCAGGTTAGAATGTACTCTCGGAGGTGCGTCGTGCGAATTCTTGCCCTACCTTTACGGCCCTTGATCGCAGGGATTTGCGACATGATATAAACTGCGTCTTCTGCGAACAACCCGCCATACGCTTCCGCAAACTCTTCTGAATCGGCGTCGAGGAGCTTGAAGAATTTTTGGAGAAATTTTCGGGTCCGCTCAGGCACGACCGAGTCAGGCCAAGAGATTGTGCCATTCGTGGTTGCCATCATGTCGAGTAGACTGCGGAGCATAGATCAGCTGATGAGGACGAGGAAATTTGCGAGATCGCGGACGCCAAATATCTGGCCGAGCTTGACTCTTTTCAATGTGCGCAGCTCAGACTCCGTCTGGAGTCTCACATAGGGAGACGGGCATAGATCGGCACAGATTCGCCGCAAAAATCTTTCCACCCGGTGGCTCAGAGTCATCCCGTCGAGGAGGGCTTTAAGAAACTTCCTCCCAAAGCTCGGCCGATGCTGTTTGGCCACGGTTATAAATGTATGCGAAAAGTCTGGGTTAGCGAAAAGGATGTGGGCGGGTCTGTGGGCAGTCCCACAGCGACTAACCACCCCATGGGGTGCCTCTCTTAGCTTGCAAAAGTCGGTCTTTGAGGTTGAGTCCCGATCCCGTGATCCCCATCCCCGAAGATGGTCGTTGTGCTCGTTCGGGCAGAAAGTTTGCCGGAACCCGAGAAACTTGAACAGGTGCCTCTTGTTCCCCTGTGCTGAGAATCATGGTTCACACCAGAACTTACGACGAATGCATGACGGATATGCTTCTCTAAGGGTGAACATCTCCGAAACTTCAATGGCGTCTTAACTCCGACCACGCGATGGATGGTCCATGACTGTCAATTGCAGAACCATAGCGAGAACGCATGGGTCTCATCAACATTCGCCAGTTTTTGCCTCGTTGTGGTAAGAGAGGCCTAAGCCTTCCTATGCGAAGAATGTACTTCCGGAATGAATGATGTAAGCTCCGCAACTCGTTGTCCTCAAAAGGGCCTCGAAGGGCTGGGATCCGATCACCAACACGTATCTCCCGGGGCCCCTGATCGAAGCTTATGAAGCGCCCTCCTAATCACAAATCACGGACCTTACTATTGCCATAATTCAGACAACAGACAACACACGGTACACGATGACTCCCAGCACAATGAAGTCGGCTCACGTCTACAGAAAGGGTAATGACGACATTGAAGTCAAGATCGTACAGATCCCCGTCCCCACGCCCGAGAAGAATCAAGTCCTCGTCAAGGTCGTCGTAGCAGGTTCAAACCCCAAGGACTGGAAGTACCCCTTCATCGATCCCAAGGCATCTGGAACAAACACAGGCGATGATGTCGCAGGATACGTCGAGGCGGTCGGGCCTGATGTCACCGAATTCCAAATCGGCCAAAGAGTTGCTGCCTTTCATCAGCCGCATACTTCGCATGGTGCGTACGGAGAGTATGCCATCGCAGGCGAGAAATATACGTTCCATCTCCCCGAGCATGTCTCCTTTGAAGAGGGAGTAACCATTCCGCTCACAGCAACGACAGCCGCAGTCGGCCTCTTCGCTTACCTCGGACTGCCGGAGCCGTGGCTGACAACAAAAGAGTTCCAACAGCGCAAGCCAAAAGGAGGTGTCCTCATTTATGGCGCATCCACGGCCGTGGGAGCGTTTGCGATAAAGCTACTCCAACGAGCGAACATTCACCCTATTATAGGCGTTGCTGGCAAAGGCATCGATTACGCAAGATCCCTGCTCGACCCGAGTAAGGGAGACCTCGTCGCCAACTATCGCGATGGCAGTGACCAACTCGTGCAGACAATTAAGAACGAATTGGAAAAGAGGGAACCGCTGATGTACGCGTTCGATACGGTCAGCGACAACGGCACGTACCAGAACGTCGTGAAAGTTCTCGACCCTAAAGCTCACATCAGCCTTATCCTTCCGGGTCAGGAATACAAGGAGGTTCCATCAAGCATGCTCAAGACAATAACGACGGGATCGAGCGTCTTTGGATTTCCGGATGATCTGGTTGATTTTGGGTTTGTGTGGACTCGGTGGTTTGGGGCTGGATTGAAGGAAGGTTGGTTAACTGGCCACCCATATGAGGTTATTCCTGGCGGGCTTGCTGGTGTGGAAGAGGGTCTCCGTAGACTGAAGGAAGGGAGGGCGAGTGCGGTGAAATATGTGTATCGAATTCAAGAAACCAAGGAGTAATTTGAACTGGGCTTGATGGCGTCGTCAACAAAGGGGGGAAGACCATTAGAATGAAGAAAATCGAGAAGGCCAGCTAGAGTATTAACATGACATGAACATCAGGCTATCATTCAGATATGGCACTCTTCTCTTCGGCTCAACTTTATCAGCTGTGCACAATCTTCGGGGTAGGCTGCTGATTAAACAGCGGCAAAGCAATCCTAATCACAGTTAGGATAGATACTCGGTATGGAGATGTGGTTCATACGTCGAAGGTCCAGTCTCGTGAGAAGAGCTCAAGATCAATTGGCTCCATCTCTTCTGATAGTTGTAATGGGGCTGGACTCTCCTCGGATTGCTGCACCACGCGATCGATCCATGCGTGGTCCGTGGCCTGCTGTTCCAGTTGCTGGAGGACATCTGCGTCGAACAGATCCTTATCGACAGCAGCCGACACCGAAGCCGCGGCCTGATGAAGCACATCGTTGTTGAAAATGGCGTTTCGATCGATGCCAGACCCCTCAAACCGCTGCTTGAGGAGTGGAATAGCCGCTGATGCGGTATATGATATTTCTGCGAGTACCTCGAGAGCAGAAATGACGACCGCAAACATGGTAAGGGCACTTTCGGTGGTTAATTTTTGCATGTTGTACAGAATGAAAATGGAAGAGCCGGTCCGGATGATGGCATTGGCCATGAGGTCAGGGTAAGGATCGAGAAGGAGGATATTAGGGCGCACGACATTGTCGGTACCCAGGTATCGAGTCTGTAAGGCGAGATTGAGCGCGATGATAATGCTTCGACACGCGCAGAGTCGTAGGTCATACGGGGTGGTGTTCTGGTCAATGAAGACGAATGTTGACGGTAGCGCGTCGACCAAGATTAGATTGCCAACTTGAAAGTGAATATTCAGCAGTGCTGGAGCTTCTGTTAGTGGGCTGATAACGTGGTCTCGTCTGTCTTGTCTCTCACTTACTCCAATACTGCAGAAGCATCAGTCCCGTGCCAGGTTGACATGAGGTCAAACAAAATCTAAAAAGACTTACCATCTGAGTTGTACGAGTCAGGAGCAAAAAATCTCGCTGACACAAGCACAAGAGCTGCCCAAAAGTTTGTTCAAAAAGATTACTCTCCTTTCTGGCATTGTCGACAGCTTCGGCAAGTGATATGCCAGAGAGTTGGTGGACAAGGGCGTCTTGGACCCTAGTGATTGCAGCCCAGACCAAGGTTTTGAGCGGGAATGCGTGCTGGAGAACGGCAACCACCTGGTCATCAGTGAAGGGTGTTGGCTGTGCGCGAAGAGACTCGAATTGTGGTTCGAACAATTGTGTACGTTGCCGGACAGTCGACCACACTTTTGATTCACCAGTATTCCCAGGGAGCATGATTGATGGCCTGCAACGCGTCAAGGCTCTCGTTGTGTCAGAGATGACTCCAAACCAGAAGGCCAGTCTCGACATAGACTGAAATTCCTGCTTTTCGGTGTCCAGCGGTGAGTCTTCTTGTATTAAGGTGATATTCGTGCTGGAAAAAGCACCTCGGTCAAGCAGACTCGCAATCGAGTCTCCACTTGATGAGGGCATTTGTGCTCTGGTCTGAAGGTAGACCTGATGACTCAGAGATGCTTCCAGGCATAGATCGTTGAAACTGTCACCCTGAGCATGGATCGAGCTCGGGATGATCGCGAATAGATATAGTGCAAGGACAGATCGATAGGAAGGTAAAGACATGATCGCATACATGTCTTTCCTCGCCTGATGATATAGGCCACAAGCAAGATTGTTCTTCATTGAGGCAAACTGGCTCCGAGCTTCGGTATCTGGATATTGTTTGTCGTTGATGAGGATCCATCGGACCGAGTAAGAGTACACGGCGTACATGAGTGCTCGATTGATAATCGGTTCAGCGCCGTCTTTAATGGGAGCACCACCCCACATGCCGTGATTGCCGTTTGCGGTGCTACCAGTGCGAGTAATCTTTTTGTCCAGATTGATTACCAGTCTCGATATCAATGTCGTCGGTGGTGCCTAGCTCATCAGCAAATCATCACAGCAGGATCAACAACGAATCCCTACCGCGCTGGCGCTCATGAAGGGACAGCCGGCCCCTCCTATCCATAGCCCAATGCGCGGCTCAAGGACGGATGTGTACACATTCCAAAGGAGACCATGGAGTCTGAGAGCCTGTTGAGACTTTGCCAAATAATCCGACTGAGCCGACAGAGATGTCGGTAGTGGAAAATTGGACTGTGGTGAATCACTATCAGTCGTTGGCGAAGAAGGCAAGCCAGCGTTGTCAGGGGCATTGACAACCAGTGCCGACGTCACTGTGCTTGGATCCAGAGCGCTTCCTTGGGCATATGTTATTTCTCTGGCAGCTTGGGCCTTTCGCTGTCCTCTCCCGGCGCCCCCCTTCAGTGAGCATTGGGCTCCTTTACGCGCACAGTTGTAGCATGCCTGCCCGGGTTCTGCACGGGAAGCATTGCATCCCAGGCGAGAGCGCCTACAATTTTCACAGCTGGTGATTGGCTTGCCCATCCCATGGAGCCAGGAGATTGTGTCGCAATAGCTGACGCGGAAAGCAGAAGGTTGGGGGCATTGAAAGTGGTAGAAGTTGCCTGGAGAAGTCCGCTACTTGGCGGAACAAAATCTGGGGGCAAGACTGTCGTGTGTAATTCGGACGGAGTGCAGTTTCGCATCTCTGGGCCAGTGGATGAGCAGACCAGTGGGTAGTCTGCTCCTGGCAGGTGTTGATAGCTTTGCAAGAGACTATTTCCCCTCGCTGCCCGTTGCAAGAAGTTTTACGCTCCCAGAAAGTGAACATTCTTCTTGATCTGTCGTAATACCAGTAATTCCTAATGTGACATAATAGGCTAGCGGGATGAGCACGTGAGGTGTAATGAGCCCCGAAGGCCTTCGCAAGATCTGGTGTCCTTGGCATACCATTCTGTACTTGTACTTGTACTTGTTAGTTGGACTGTACTTAGTGCTTGGTGCAGAGCCATAGTTTGACGGGTCCCCCTCCCGGGCCCCTTCGGGAGTCCACAATGTCCTCTTGGAGTCACAATGAAGGCTTATTCCGATCTCGTGATCTGTTTTCCAGCTGAACTTTATCAAGCCCAGACAATGAAGCCGCTGGCCAACAAGACGTCGTCAGACGACAAGTTTTAGCTTCAGCAAATCCTTTTCCACGATTTCGTCCTTCTTTGTGGAGAGCTGCTCCATATCCAGAGGCCCAAACACAAACCGACCGGCAAGCCTATTTTATTCCGTGGTTAGTTTTTGGTCGAGGTCTGGACAGCAGAAAAGCAGATTGGGACGACATACCACTCCCTCCTCTCTCTTGTAAGCCAGACAATTGTATCGGCTGACAGTTCCGCCGTCTGAGTGAGGTAAAAATGAAAGTTGTCCGGCATGTTCAGCGCTGTCTCGGTAGGCACTCCACCTGGGTGGGCGGAAAACGCAAGGAGACCCTCAAGGAAGGTCAGCACGGCTAGCACGAGTCTTGCGCTGATACTCTAGACGAATTTCAGCTTGTAGTGCTGGGAGACTCACTTTATCACCGTACTCTGCCATTAGGAAATCGACCAACTTGATCTGCGCCAGCTTGGTGGTCTGGTACGCACTTGCGCCCGGACTATTCATAAACGAGTTAGTAAAGATTAGCTCCAAGAAAAGGTGCACATACGCGGCGATAAAAGCTCCCGCACTCGTAACCATCAGCACCGTTTTCAAATCACTCTTGAGGAGTAATGGCAATGCCGCCCGGGTGACAATAAATGTCCCCTTGATGTTGAGCTCCCATGTCAGCCACCAGTCGTCGATGTTCATCTCGGCGAGAGGGACCCAGTTCTCAAGTCGGCTCGCATTGTCCACCAGCACGTCGAGAGAACCGAATTCGCGTTCCACAGTCTTCATGGCTTGTTCAACAGCGGCTGCATCTGTTAAATCGGCCTGGAGCTTCAATATCTTCGGCGCTTTGTTGCCAGCTTGCTTCGCTGCCTGTAGCACCTCATTTGCCACTTCGTCGAGGTTTGAGCGTGCAAGCAGGGCTATAGCTGAAGCACCCGCTCGCGCGAATGACTTAACAGTGGCTTTTCCGATGCCCTTGCTGGTGCCCGTGACGAGGACCTTGATATTCGAGGGACTACCATTCTCTGGCTTGATGAAGGGGTATGTGTCATTGTGGAGGGTAGCGACGAATGTTGAGCCATACGGATCATCCGAGTCCGCTGGTCGAGCCATTTTGGTGATTGCATTCAATTTCCCCTGTGGTGACAACGTAGGTCCTTGAAGGACAGCAGCGGATCTAATATATTGCCATCTCTGTGAGCGTCATAGCAGTAGAGCTCAAGTCTCGTAATTTGGTTTGGGCGGCCCACGTCTCTTAACGATTGTTGGATCTCAGAAGAAGGTTTGACTGGCTTGAACTTTTGAGCGCAGTGGTTGACACAAATCACGAGATCGGGAATATGGACGGAGTTGGCACAAGTATAGAATTCAGGATTTGTGGATTTCTTGGACACTGTCTGTCGTCCGTCGTTCTGCCCTTGCTTCCACTCCGTAATTTTTTTTTCTCTACCAGGAAACCGACTTGAGTTTCCAAATGGGTGCCAGTAATGCCTCATATGCCATGAATCCGGCGCGTTGCTCTGATGAGTGCAATGCTGTGCGGCATCACACAAACGTTCAATCCTTGCACGAGGTTTTCCCCAGCACACGATCGAACATCAAGGTGGATCAAAGACTCGTGGAAAGGCGGTGCTCGTCGCATTTTTTTTATGGCAGATATCTCCTGCGTCACACCAAGAAGTGCTCTTTCTCCAGCCGTCGTGGGTTTTTGACCAGCTGGAGGAGATGGGCAACTTCTACTACCATGGGCACGCTGCTTGAGCAACGCAATCGCTTTTTCGAAGGCGGAGGCAATGAAAGAGAATACTATTGGCTGAGTTTTAGGCTTCGAGGAATTGTTGTATAGCATCCTAGTAAAGATATACGCCCACCTCACTAATTTTCCACCCCTTTGAATTTGTAGCCGCAACCACTCAACCATTAATTTTCTTTAACCATGATGTCTCAATTACCCTGTATTTATCTGCAGGAATGCCTAAGAGTCGTGAATATTCTGAATTGGAGCGTAGAATGGTGTACGGACTTCATCTACCTAGAAAATCGATACACGAAATCTCGGCGCATATTGATATCCCTCGCACTTCTATTGTAACAGAGCACTTCAGGGTTCGGCGTGCACGTGCAACAACGCACAGAGGCCTGTCCAGCAGGTCGGGAATCGAGACCGCTTTTCTGGTTGACGCTGACAAGACAACTCTCCCCTGCTGCCACTCTACCAGCCCAACACAGCACAGCCACTTTGCCTTGTTACAATAGTTTCGTTCGTTTCACTAAGAAGAGCGAAGTTAAATGGGAAAGGGGGGAAGGTTATCATATAATCGATCTACAGTAGAATTCGATTACTTAGTGGAGGGTGCACCGAGGCATTACTTAGTATAGCCGACTAGTTAGTCTCGCCTCTTCACTCTTTCTCTCCTTCTTAGTCTCGTTATAGACAGCTTAACCACGTAGACCGCTAGATAGCTAGCTCACCTTGTGCTGTTACAGCCAACCCCACTATTGCGGTGGTTCACTCTTGTTCTTGTTGTTGTTCCTCTTCCTCGCCCTCCCACATTCACCGATACGACACCAGATTCCTGACGCCCGTCTGAAGCAGATGCCTAGCCGAGAGCCAGGTATATCCGATCGCTGGGAGGCCAGATTAGGCCCCTAGTGTATTTGCTCAAGGAGTGCTTAAGTAAAGGCTTTGTCAAAGCTGAGGTTAAAGCGGCCTTCGCTCACTCGCTAGGATTAAACCGCATTTGGCAACTAGGCTTTTCGTTCTCGAGTAACCTACCCAGTAGATACTCGTCACCTCCTCTGAGCGGCAGGTGACCGAGCCGAGGAGCCACCGAGACTTGGAACGCCTGAACCTTCATCTTTCGACAAAACCATCTACATTAAGCCCTTCCGACCTGTTGTCATCGAGTCTTGTATAGGAAATACTTGTATACTTGTACATCTCGCTGATAGCATCATCCAACTTGCAGAAATCCAAATGGATCGCCTCACGCGTCTTCCTCACCTTCCATCTCGAGACCGCGCCTTGAATGCAGCCGCGCTGACGGGGATTTCGACCTTAGCATTGAGCGCCGTCATCTGGTGTATTCGAGACTATCATGCATTCTTGGCTCTTGGCCCTGGCGGAGCATCCTACAATGTCAAGGGCTGGGCTTGGGTGAGCATGCTCCGACTGTTTGCTCTTTCTAAACGCGGCGCAACCCAGGTCGCGGATTATCCCACAGAGGGCGCCCATGAAGATATTAAGAATTTACCCGAGCGAAAGGGCGACCGCGCAGCTGTTGGGGGAATCATCCCGCATCGTCAGCTCTCACAGCATCCACCTGAGGAGATGAAACAGGTATGAATAGTTTGGGTGGAAAAATCAGTGGTTAGGCCACTAATTGATTTCCAGTACATCACGAACTTGTTCAAAAATGCCGTTACACAGAATAGCGAACTCTTAGAAGAACGCCTTTCGCTGTATGAAAAACATAATCCTGCACTTTTCGTGCGCGAGGAGGTTCTCTTGAATGCGGACTCGGCAGCTCCAAAACCGCCCCAGACGGCTTACACTGCCCGCGGCGAATGTGGGCATGTCCATCCTGATGTAAGTAGCGAAGGCCTCTACAAGCTTCCACTTGTGCTGAGGGAGACGTGTTCCCATCTCCTTACCTCTCCCCACTCCCAATCTCTTCGCTGTTTTGCCACAGCCCAAATCCCAGCAACATCAACCCACCCGATATAGGCCGCTGTTTGTTTCTCCCCACATCGCTAATACCAACCTTGAGAGCTCATTAGTACTCAATCCATCTATATCTTTCTCCAGCCGATGCTCGACTCATTATCGAGAAGGGCTGGGGTGAAAGGCATCGGCTGTCAAAACCCAAGACGTCAATGGTCAATTTTGAGAATGCTCACGTTGGTGACACATACCTTATGATATACGGACCGAGGGATGAAGATGAAATCGAAATTGTGCGCAAAATCCTGCAAAGCAGCATTCGCTTCATGACAGGAAGAGGGGATGTCGAGGCTCCACAGTGGAAAGTGGCTCTCAGTCCCAATTGACCTGCCAACAATTCTGCAGGAGTGGACGCATACGGTCATGTCGAGACAAGACGGTGCTAAGAGAAGGGCGAAGCCGCCACTGCAGCAAGTTTTCTTCAATTATGAAACTCCATGCTCATTGGAATGAGGTCATAGCATGATGCGAAACACTGGCACACTTCCAAAAGCATGGCACTTGGGAAGAATCACGCCATTAGCAAGTACAACATGTGCAGGTTTTACTCGTGGTTCTTACCTCGTTGGTAGAAGCCAAGTGCATGTTCATACTGCATTTGCCGATAGCGTTGTTACCATGCCAACAAGCCTAGCAGGCACGATTTTATGGTAATGAGGGATTTCTGATTTGATCGCCAATGATTCCAACCCCCTTCATTGACTGCGCCTCAATCCTGCGCTCCTCTTCCCTTACAAGTGGTCGCGAATCTGATACTCTCTGCAGGTGATTCAGTCAAGCACGAGAGGAGTGGTGCACTGATTGGGCAGTCAGGGTGCAAACCCCAGGAATCCGTGTGGGCAAGATACTTTTGCCCAGCCAGGCCATCGATGTGGAGCCAGCTTGTATCTGTTTGCATGTTCTATGGATTCGTGACCTACATGTCCTTGAAGTCATTCACCTCTGTTAAATGGCGCATACAAAACTAGCCACCTACGCTCTCATTACCCACCATGCAAAACAGAAAATCAAAGAAGTTGCAGCTTGCTGGCGCGGAAATTCACTCATATAAAATCTTCACAACTTGGTAGTTCAACGGGTCCGGCGTTCCCACAATGAGGGATACTTCGCGTTGCTACAAATGGCCTTGATTCTCACCATCGTACTCGCGTATTTTGTGTGCCCTCTTGCGTTGGCTGTAGTTGCTTTGCTGTGTCTTCTGGTGTTTTGAAGAAGTATAAACTTTGTATTTTGCTGATTCCCTCAAGCCACTGCACGAGAAGGTTTCGGTGGCTGCAATCTCAGGTCGTTCTCTTCTACTCTTGCTGGTGTGATCCTGCCATCGCCAACTACTTGCAAGGACTCTTCGCAAGCTCTCGCTGCGAAAGCCTGACTTCAAAAAGCCGCAGGCAGCCAAGTCACAAAGCCAAAGGACAGCTTGTGACTGGTCTCCGAGGAACCACGCCAATGGCCTCAAGTGCTGCCCACGGTATCCAGCAAAGGACTATTTGGCAACCATCAACAACGAAGCCGATGACAACTATTTCGAGGATCACAGGTCAGTAACCATGACCTAACACGAGGGAGAAGACGCCGATCTGATATTCCCCAGTTACTTCTGCATCCTCGCCCCCATCCCGACCGATTGATCAGATCATGGAAGCATATCGTCTTCGGTACGCATCTTATCTTGCCTCGACTTTTCACATCAGCGTCGAGGCGGCGAACGTCGAGGCTGATTACCAACTCCAACCGCGTCGCCGGTCTGAGTCTTCTGAATCAGAGGTCTACAGAGTGTGATCAATGGCTGAATCTGATGCGGACGTTTGAAGGCTTGTGGCATCGAGGAATTGACAATACTTCTACTGTTAAAAAGGCTCTCAAAGCTTTCCTCATGGAGGTTGATCTTCTTAAGCGCATGTCAGAATGAGCCTTTCCTGGTACGATCTAGCAACAGGACCTTTACGAGACAAATCTAAGAGCGTTCTCAGCCGACTAGCTGATTACTTCGCCGAAACATGATTCAGCGCGTATGAACGGCCACTAAGACGAAGGCGTTGAAAGGTCTACCCCTTGCCCTGGGAAAATAAGTTCGGCTAACCAAGCGAGGCTCGGAAACTAGCCGGCATGCTTGAGAGCGGACGAATTATCAAGAATCTCGGCTGCTAGATCCTTCCAGTGGCCCCTGTAAGCTTCCCAGAACGGTTGGGGCCCTGGGACAGATATTTTGCCCACGGTTATCGGCACCTGGAGTTTCACTAAAGATACTGCGTACCAAAATACATATTGATTTTAGAGTCGGTTTGTCATTTCTTCCATGCCGTGCCAGAGGCCATCTTACGGGAGACTGTGGAACTGACTCCACCGCATTGGAGGGTGGGCTGGGGTATAGAAATTCCCAGTCAAAAGGATTGTGGACAGTCAGACGCCTCCCAAGACTCAGCCGCAAAAATGCCTCATATGAGATTGCCAGAGATGTGTGGGCTTCCATAAACGGCAGACTCCTGATAAACAAATGCAGGATGGACCAGGTTTAAGCCTGGCATTCTCCCCAGGAGAAGTGCCCTTAACTAAAGGCGATCATCTCTGGAAAGAGGCTGTGAAGCCACCAACCGTAAGCTACCCCGAAGCCGACTCCGCCTATTTGCATTGGCGTGGGATGTGGCCTTCGGGAAGACGGAACAGCACACTGAATCTCCAACTCTTGGCTTGATATCAGTTTGGGCTTCGCACCGTTGATCGTTTTGTCCTGATCTTCCATTAATTCTCTTTTCTTTGACCGGCCGCGTGTGTGCAGCCTTCAAGGAATGACCACAGACGGGAGGTGCTCCTTCAATGGCAGCACACCGGACGAAGATTCTGAAATCAATGGCGATGACGATGCCTGTGAGGCTAGCCGCCTGGTTCCGAGGTAAATTCTAGTTCATTCGCATAGGCATATAGAGCCTTATCTGATCCGGCTTTCCAGTTCCAGTCCTATATCGAAGGTTCTGAGTACGTCCCAGTGTGGCTATTTGGGATTGCTGAATATCTGGATTGACATGAAACGCCAGGGAGATTCCCTTCCTTTCTGCATCGATCATCTCGCCATGGCGCCGCGGTCGGTCAACACGTTCACCACTTCCCTGGCTACTCAGATCCTCACAGAGTGAAGCGCAATTGCTTCTCCCAAACTCTAGTTGAGGTCGTTGCAACTTTCCGGGCCATCCTGGGGTACTCGTGGCTCAACAGCCTCCTCGTTTTCGTCCCGCTGGCTATTGCCAGTTACTTGGCCCATGCGAACCACATTCTCGTTTTCACAGCCAATGTCATCGCTGTGGTTCCGCTCTCGAGCTTGCTCACCTGTGCGACGGAGAACATCGCCAGAGAATCGGGCGATGTCGTTGGCGCTCTGCTCAACGTGACGTTTGGAAACCTGGTTGAGATTGTGATCTTGTGAGTTGATTCCCAACCTTGAGTCAGGTGCAAGACTAATATCTACCAGCCTGTATGACCCGAGCCACTCTCGTTTAGTCGATGTATTTGACTGATGACTCAAGTGCTGCCCTCTACCACAATCAATATGAGGTTGTGCAAGCCTCCCTCTTAGGCTCGATTCTGGTGAACTTGTTGCTCATCTTGGGAATAGCAATCTTGGCTGGAAGTTTTTGTCATCAAGAGCAGTCTCACAGCAAAGAGGATGCGCAAGCTCTAGCTTGCCTTCTCAGTGTATCCGTCTTCAGCTTGCTTATACCGGTGAGGAATCCCGCGAGGCTCCCTTCATTCTCCCGCTGATGCATTGTAGAGTGCTCTTGTTCATTCATTTGACGATCTGAAATCCGCTGGAGCAGCCGTGTTGACCTTGAGTCGGGCGTCTTCATTGACCTTGTTGGCGATATATTTGCTTTATATCTTCCTACAGATCAAGAAAACCACTGCTAACAGACTATCCATCCGTGTTGTTAGCACGGATGGCTCGAATGGCCCTGTAAGGACGAGTGGTGACATTTCTGCTTCCAGTGGTTTACTGTTTCCGCGTTCAATTCGGTTCCAGGACGAGGAATCAACTCCAAGCTATGCGGCGAAACCCCCAACCCGGAAAGACAGTTTGGAGATGTCTGCTCTAGACGATTCAGGACAGTCTCGGCTTGACCCCAACGAGGCCAGCAGCCACCTCAACTGCGAAGGATCTGACCATGATTGTGATGTCGAGACGCCAGAGCAGCCTTGGAAGACTTCTTCTGATAAAAGACGGAATCTGAGAAACTCCATCTACCAATTTCCTTCCCGCAGACGAGGTTCCGACTCCGGCAATTCGAGTCAGCGACATATGAGTCCTGCTGGTTTGCAGCCTGGACGGTCACATCGCTCGTCCTACGCAGGTTCCAGCTCCAGTCTCCCGCGTCTGCTATTGGGAAGCTCCGTTGCGAACGTCGACAGCCCAAGTGATATCGACAGGCTGGAGAACTCGCCAATGGCTATTGGGAAACTAGCCTCCAGTTTACTGCTCGTTATATCCTCCTTGCTTGTGGCCATCTGTGCCGATTTTCTTGTAAACACACTTGACGATATTGTCGAGTCCGGGCCTTTCTCCGAGACATTCATTGGTCTTATCATTCTCCCGGTTGCTGGCAACTGTGCAGAGCTCATCACCGCGACTGCAGTCGCCTCTGTAAGTTCCCCGTATTCTTGAAAGACCGGTTTGACCCGGGTGGAGGCTTTGCTGCGACTCCGTCAAAGCCGATAGAGACTGACCTATATCTGCAGAAAGGCAAGTTCGATCTCGCCATCGGCGTTTCTGTTGGTTCATCTGTTCAGATTTCCTTGTTTGTGACACCCCTAGTTGTCATTGCTGGATGGGCTCTGAACAGGGATATGACCATGTATTTCGGCATCTTCGAGACTGTGGCACTCTTTGCAACAACTTTCTTGGTAAACGTGCTCATTCTCTATGGCAAGTCGAATTTCTTGGAGGGAAGCTTGCTCTGTGCCTGCTACTTCATTATTGCAGTCGGAGCCTATCTTTTTCCGACACCAGATCACCGAGCTCCGCATGACCGTCCTCCAGATTAGGTCGCGGCGCTTATCACGACTCGGGGAGAAGATCTCAGTTTGAAGATGATTGATCCCCCAATTGGTTCAGACGAGCTTTGGGATCATCTCCTCGAAGCCAGAGGGGGTGCAATCTAAAATGTTAAATCGGGGAACTAGAACACCTTGGTTGAGCCGCGAGAATCGGCGGTAGAGGAACAATGTGCCCTTGGGCGCTCTTGGGACGAGAAAGATCTGTTGGTGCGGCAACAACAGCATGTCACTGATGAGGATCAGACGGCGCCTCCACAGCAGTCCGGTTAGTTCTGAGGTCGTCCTTATGTCGACGGTATGCAATGAAGGGAGGGCAGAGGAAGATGGACTGGATGAAAGCAGAAAGGCTGACCTAAGAACGTCATGACTCAAGGAGTCCGATTTGCCAAGACAACGTGATTCAAGCAGTCACACGACAGAACACCAGCCTCATTATCATTCCGGTTTCAATGTCCCTTACACTTCCTTTGCACATTTAGCTTCGATGATTCCTAGGTACAACTTGCCGATAGGAAGAGGCTTGTGGCCTTAACCTGTGCGATGTCTCGACAGGCTCGACAAGGCCAGCAGCTGTTTAACGAGCGCGAGGTTTGATTCCAGAGCATGCTGCCTGTAAGACATACACTCAGCTCGCCCAGACATCACAAATATTGTGAGCTTCAGGCATTTCATTATTGGTAAATATTCCGCGAGGATGCTGAGAGCACATGCGATATTGAGTTATGTCAAACTTCAGGTACCCAGTACTGCTCCTTATCTTCATCGTGCACCCTTCTTGCCTTGCTTGCGGATTGCAAGCCCTCTGCATTACCCGGCCCTTGTCATGTCCAAAAGCAAAATGCTACTTAATCCTGTGTATGTAGTTACATACATGAGTTTCCGGCTAATCTTGGCATACATGATGCGATATGTCCACGGTATTTAGCAATCGAGCTTGTCGACCTTGAATAGATTGTCGCGAGGCCTGGTGCTTTGTCCATCTCTGCCTTTTTCTTTTCAAGGCTAAGAAGCCCACTACAGAGTGTTAATTCATATCTTTTTGCAACAAGAATGCGTTGACCCCACTCCAAAGGGCTCACTCATCATATGCCAAGATATCGAGAGAGAATGTTCATGGACTCACTGGCACAACCCTGTGGCTGAGCTCAAGGTTATTGTATCCGCAATATCACTGTCGACTACAGGCTTTTTTCCGATCCTCCATGGGTGACACCATGCGTTAGCGACCAGTCCATTTCGTGAGCGGTTACTTTTCTATTTGGATAGTGCATGCAGGGGAGGATCGAGATGCTCTGAGAGGCAAACCGGCGCGGGTCGGTATTGGCGATGACAATTGCGAAACTATCTGAGCCTTATTTATTTCTACCCAGACAATGATCTATACCAGCCGCAGCGGAGTCAACAAAGCAAACTCGACAATGGGAAACGTACGTATATACGATCTTGCGCCACAATCTATCCCATCCTCTGCCCCGAGTGTATGTATATAGATCCACATTCACATCTGGCTCACTCCATCGTCCCCAAGTCCTCGGCCACTGTGAATCTCGCGCTCGTCTTCTCCCTGACCATATCCACAGTGACACCTTTGGCCGTCTCCTTCAGGATCAACCCCTTGCCGCCAACCCTATCGACTTCGAAAACGGCCAACTCGGTAATGATCATGCTCACGACGCCTTTGCCCGTGAGCGGCAACTCGCACTCCTCCACGATCTTACTTCTCCCGTCCTTGTCGGTATGGTAGGTGCAGACGATGATCACCGTCTTGTCTGGGTTGCTCACAAGGTCCATGGCGCCGCCCATCCCGTTGAAGGCCTTGCCCGGGACGATATAGTTGGCCAGGTCGCCCTGCGCAGAGACCTGGAGGGCGCCGAGAATCGAGATATCGACGTGGCCCCCGCGGATCATGCCGAAGGACTCGGCCGAGTCGAAGGTCGAGGCGCCCGGGACCAGCGTCACGGCTTCCTTGCCCGCGTTGACCGTGTCTGGATCCGCTATCTCGGGCGACGACGGGTACGGCCCCATTCCGATGAGGCCATTTTCAGACTGAATCCAGACCTTAGTCGAGGCTGGGAGGAACGACGGCGCCAGCGTGGGGATCCCGACGCCCAGGTTGACGTAGTAGCCGTCCTTCAATTCCTTGGCCGCGCGTCTGGCGATGCGGTTGCGCTTGGCCGCCTCGGGGCTCTGCTCGGCTGCGGCGTGCTCCATGGTGGACGCGAGGACGAGCTTCTCAATCTGCTTGGCGGAGGTCACGGGGCAGATGCGGTCGATGTATATGCCGGGTAGATCGACGTGGTCCGGGTCCAGCGATCCGACGGGCACGATGTTCTCGGCCTCGACGATGGCCATCTTAGCGGCCTTGGGCATCAGCACGCCGTACGTCTTGGTGGTCGAGCGGAAGATGCAGTTGCCCGCCTCGTCGGCCTTCCAGGCGCGCACAATCGCCACGTCCCCCCGGAGCGCCGTCTCCATCATGTACGTCCTGCCGTCAAAGATGCGTGTCTCTCGCGGCCGGCCCGGCTCCGCGATGGCATGCTTGCCCGTCTGGGGGTCCTTGGGTCCGAGACGCATCGGGATGCCGCCGGTCTCGATCAGAGTGCGTGCTCCCGTGGCTGTGAAGAAGGCAGGGATCCCGGCCCCCGCTGCGCGCAGGCGCTCGGCAATCGTGCCCTGTGGACAAAGCTCAATCGCCACCTGGCCGTCGTGGTATTGCTTGCCGAGCGATTTGTTGTTGCCGATGAAGGATACGACCATCCGCGAGATCTGGCCCGTGGCCGTCAGTTTCGCGAGACCGTATTCACCCGCTCCAGCATTGTTGGAGACGACGGTGAGATCGCGAAGTCCTTTCTTCCGAATCGCATCAATGAGAGTTTCTGCAGCGTATGTGGTCAGCTTTCCCCAAGTCAGAGCTTTGCCGGACAAACATGAATACAAAAATAGTTACAGTTGTCGGTCATGCACAGCGAGATATACGTACCTGCAACACCACAAAGGCCAAAGCCCGCGCTCAGAACGGTGATTCCGTCCTGGAGGTCCGCGATGGCATCGTCGGCGCTCCCAAAGACCTTGGATGCCCCTCTGCCAGCGACGGGATCCTGCTGTCTTTGCTGCGTAACGAGGGCGTCCTGCCGTTGTTGTCTGAGGCTCGACCTAGTGCTGCTAAAATACCTCTTCCTCTTCAGCTGTGTCCTCGGCGCAAGAGATATCAAGGACGACGACGGTGACAACGAAGTTGCTGATGGCGATAACACGACGGCAATTCTCCGCAGCAGGTTCGTTTCACACGACGACGCGAGGCTTCGCGCCATGGCTCGTCGAGAACCTACAGTCAACGACATTGGCCGCTACGCAGGGCTGCGCTCGTTTCTGTTTGTTTTCTTCTCTGTCTATTGTACCATTCAAGCGTACGTTCACACATACACGCCGTCAGACTCGTCTGGGCGCGAGGAGTTTTCGAACTCAGTCAGTCAAGCAGCCAGTCAGTCCGCGAAACCTGATCAGGCGCCGAGTGCGGAGGAAATGTCAGTGCCTGTCCCTTGTATTTTCAATGACGAGGGGGGCATCTGATTGGTTACCCCGGGATTTTTCCGCTCTTTCTCGGCTATTGATCTGGATGCCGAGTGGAGAAGCAGAAGCAAAGGGATCCGGGCTTTTAGCACCTGTCGGCAGATTCATCGAAGCTACAAGTCCGGAGTAATCACGGAAGGCGAACCGATATATGTAAGCATGTTCACCTATTTAAATATTTTGAAATGTGAGAGAGGATGGGGGATTCTTTGTTCAATCATGGCGTTAGCTAACTACTACTAGCAATCAACGCAGGACAGTACATGTTTCATGGCAGCCCCATCCTCTTGGTCGTCCTCTCATTGTGTCCCCAAGCATCCATGCTGCCATCGTGCACGGTACACCTCCTCATATCGCGTGCATATTTCTCCATAAAAGTCCCCTCACCGGCCTTGTGCATGACACAAGTATTATCCCAAACGACAAGATCGCCTTCGTTCTCCCACTCGACGCTCAGGGCATACTGGGGCTGAGAGGCGTGGGCGAGCAGTCTCTCGATGAGTTCCGTTCCTTGGGGTTCCGGTACCCGTTCAAACGGTTGCTTTGGAGTGGGTACGAAGTCGGCCGATTTCGGCTTCTTGTACTCCAGGTGATGCATGTGGTTGGCGATATAGAGATTTTTGCGACCGCTGGGCCAGTGCGTCTGGACCACGTCATGGCGACCGAAGGGAAAGTCTTCTGGGTTGACATCTTTGAGGTACGGGCTGTCCTTAGGGGCGGCCTTCTTCCGGGAATGCATCAAGCTGTGAGCTCCAATGTACTCGTTTTCTAGCAGGTCTTTGCGCAGATCCTCGGGCAACTCGTCGAAGGCGGTTCTAGTATCGGCAAAGTCGGTATTCCCGCCGTGGCCCTTCGGAGGCAATTGATGGGCGCGAAGCAGACTGTAGCCGGCTCGCCTTGGGTTGAAACTCGAATCCACGTGGAATATAGAGTTGCCCTGGATCAGGTGAGTGAGCTGTCTCTGAACGCTCTGAAAGGCAAGGTCGAGGCCTCCATGCTTACCAGTCCCAAATGATGGCGTTTACTTCCGATTTTAACAAGCGACCCGTCGTCCTCTTGATTAGAGACGTCGAACAACTCATCAAAAGGGAATCTATTCTTGCGACCCAGAATGAGATATGGCTTGACATCGTCTAGCTCACCGAACAGGGCAGAGAAGGCGACATGGCGTGCGTCATCAAGACCGGCGTTGCGGAAAACAAGCACTCCATACTGCCAGAGATTGTGTCAGCTTCCAACGTGTGAAAGCCAGTGAGAACATTATTGGCCTTCAAACAGGCCAGTAACTCAGGAACCGCTATGAAGATGATGATAGAGAGGGCAATGGACTGACATCGACGATGGCCCGGTGGATTTCATCAAACACCTCCTTCTCCACGGGCTTCGAGAAATCGACGCCAGTGACCTCGGCTGCAAACGTCGGCGCAAGCTTCTTGACCTCGATATGGTTGTATTCGGTATTTGTAGCGTGGGGCATGGCTGATGATAAAGAATTACTTTCAAAGATGATAATGCAAAGGAAAAATACGCCCTGTCTTTCAGCCTCAAGGTCGCTTTGCAGGTGGGAGGATCCCAAGAATTTGTAGAATCTCAAGCACAGGTTGTCGCCTGATCGGTTTCATGCATCCGCACAGGCGATTGATGGCAGGACAGCACCAACCTCGTAAATACAGTCTTGGAAGTTTCAATGAGGTGTCCCGATAATTAATGCCGCCCCCGCGGGATTACACCGATGCCAACAAGATAAGCGGCGTTCTCAATAGCAGGCTATCACGGAGTTTCCCGCAAAGCAGACAGCCGGTAAGCTGATTGTATGATAAGATGAATATAGCCATATAGCCGGTAAGTTGGCTCTACAAGTACAATAAGATAAATATTGCCATAGAGTCAGGTCAGGAGACACCAAATCACTTGGGCACTTAGGTGGGCGGCAATACGGGTATCCGGAACCAATTGCTGCCAGAACGGGAGCTGGTGTCGAGTCAGTTTGGAGACGTTGTATACTTGCCCCCGCGGGGTGATGGAGATACCGAGGCTGGGTGGGAAAAGGGGCTCATCCCCCATATTTGCGGAGCTGAAGGCATAGAGGTGGACGGATTCCCCAAGTTGAAGAGCCTAGATATGCGGGGTGGGTGACTAGACAGTCCTGCTTTCGAGGTTCCTGGGACTTCATCCTTGTACAACGATGGCGCGACGAAGCACACAGCATTGGTCAATGGCAATCACACCTGAGCGGAGAGGAGACAAACAGCTGCAGCAAGAGATCAAGACCAAGGCAGAGGCAGACCCTTCGGCCTTCATTGCACCGGTACACTCACCGATGTTCTTAAGAGTGATGCTCGTCGCGTGGGGATGAAGCAATGACCTGATGACCTATTGCAATCTCATCAGTGCGCCATGTTCACCGTGCTTTCCCTTTCACCCTCGGCTGGCACAAACAAATTAGTTTTTGCCAACACGACCCGGGCCTGTCTCTACAAAAAGCCATACCTGGACGACACCTTTAGGAAACTGCCCGAGTTTCCTCGATCAAAGGCGATCAAAGACTCAGACAATGCGAATACTTTATGCAGGATGGTTGGGCGGCTGATCTTTTTCACCACTTAGAAAGTCCCATTCCCCAGCTCACAGATCAACCCGCCACCTGCTGCTGCCACGCTCTGGGCGTGCGGAGAGATCTACATGCATTTCCTGAATGAGGAGAACCTAGAAACGCCATACAACTCGCCTCACCATTTAGCGCTTGGCCATTTTCTAGGGGTCAGAAGAACCTCCTCCTTATTCTGTTCCGGCGGATCTTTACCCGGGATGACGGCCTCGCCAGCCATTCAGACAAGATAGGCGACGCAGGGACTGCATGGCGAGGCAACACCATGCAGACCAACGGCTGACAAACCCCCATGGGCTCGCCGCTGTCTACGCCGACCCGGCAGAGAGGTTGACGAGCGGAAATTGGCGAGCAAGAGATTCAAATACCGACGGAATCGGTGCAAGGGAAAGGACGGGGTCCCGACGCTTCTTCTGGTTCTCTTTTTTGCTTCGCTCGAGATTGTGGGAGATCTGCCTGGTCTGGTTCAACACCTGTTTTCCAAAGTCTACCATCTACAAAAGACGAAGGGAGGCATATCACATCATGGCGGGCATCACATCCCTCCCAGAACCCATCACAATGTCGAAAGAGATGGCTGTTAACACTGAGGGCATCCACGTCGAGAAAGTCTCGGAGCACGAACAACTTGTCGCAAGACTCAACAATCTCGACCCACCGATAACGCCAGAAGAAGTCAAGCAGGTGAGGAGAAAAATCGACCTGCGTCTCCCACCGTTCCTTATGGTCCTGTACATCTTCACATGGCTTGACCGTGGAGCCTTGGGTAATTTGCTTCCATGTCACCCACGTCTATGGCAGATATTATTAACCATTCAAACCAGGTAACGCCGTTCTTATGAACATCAAAACAGACCTCAATCTCTCCGGAGCCCAATACAGTCTCGCCGTGAGCACGTTCTTTGTTGGCACCTGCGTGGCTGATTGTTTTACCAATATTGGGATGCGATATATTCGTCCAAGTCTCTATTTGTCTGGAGCCATGGTAGATCATATCCCACTCGACTCCTGGAAGGAAGCTCGAGCTAATCCACTCACAGATCGTCTGGGGTATCATGGCGACACTGCAAGCGGTCGCGGGTGGCGCCTCGGGTTTATATGCCATCAGGTTCTTCCTGGGTATCTTCGAGGCTGCATTTATTTCGGGCGCTCCGTACTTGACAACCGTGGTAAGTATCACATCTCTTGAAAGAATTCCTTCCATTCATTGGATCGTCCACCATGTTATCGATATATGCTGACGGCGACCGATAGATGTATCCTCGAGCAGTGAGTCCTTGTCGACGTTCCCAAACCCTTGCTGTAGAAACTGAGTCAATCTAGGAATGGGGCAAGCGAATTTGCATCTATCTCTCTGCAACACCCATCGCCGGAGCCTTCGGCGGCTGGATCGCGTGGGGCGTGGCTCACATTAGCAGCCACAGCATTGAAAACTGGCAGATCCTCTTCATTCTGGAGGGATTACTAACCATTGTCTTTGGTATTCTCTGTGTCTGGGTCCTACCCGATCGGCCTCACAACACTCGCTGGCTCACCCCTCGAGAACGAGATGTGGCAGATTGGAGGATGATGAATGATGGTAATCGCACACACGGCAAGGTTCACTGGGCTGTCGTCGCCAAACAGCTCAAGGACTGGCGCATGTGGATGAACATTGCCATCTACATGTGTCAGGTCATCTCCACGTACACCATTGCAACATTCACGCCAATAATCGTCAACACAATGGGGTTCGACAAGGTCAAGGCTCAGCTGATGGTCGCTCCACCATACTGCGTCGCGTTCGTAATGGTCTTTGTGGTGGGCTATTTCTCGGACCGCTTCAAGTCTTGCTCTGGCATTTTGGTGATCAACTCCATTGTCGCCGCCGCCGGCGACCTCATGCTTGTGCTCCTGCCGTCAAGGTACAATCACGCGCGCTACGGGGCTACTTTCCTGACCCTCACCGGAATCTTATCCGGTGTTACCCTCTCAGTCGGTAACATCACGAGCAACTGCTGTGGTGACATCAAAAAGGCCATTGCAGCTGGTCTTTTCCAGGCCTTCGGGTCGACCATGGGAGTAGCAACAGGCTATTTGTTCCCGGCGAAGGACGGACCGGAGTACAAGACTGGGTTTTGGGTCTTGTTCGCATGCACCTGTTTCACTGGCACGGGCTCTGCCATTATGACGATCATCAACATCCGTGAAAACAAGAGGCGGGACGCGCTGAGTGGGCCGCCGCCGACAGATCGAGTTATTGACTTTGACGAGGATGGCTTGATGGAGAAACATCCGCATTGGAGGTATTATAGGTGAGCCGGTCAAGGACGAGGGATTGACCACCCGAAGGGGTACGGGCAGCGACGATACTTGGGCCTGGTCTATGAGAGGGTAAACTTTGATGACCTGGAGATTCATAGTGCGGATCTCCGAATCGATGGTCCTGGCAGCTTATTCTCATGTAGAGCCAGTGGGTCCGGTACCTTCGAGAACGTGGACGGAATGCCTCTGATAGGATGCTTATTCCCACAACGAAGGTCTTTGCGTCACTCTTAGTGTTCGCTCAAGCCCCCAGCTACCTCGACAGCTTCTGCATGGTAAAGGCGAGAGTCAGCATAGACTTTGCCATGCCCTAAAGATGTTCCGAGATTTTGGCTTCTGCCTTGTGGGTGTCAAAACCTGCATCTGATTGCACATTAATCTGTGCGTTCGCTACGTCGCCGCCCTGTTTTCTCCTGGTGGACATTGATAAACCTGTGGCCAGTTCTTATGGCATACCTGATTTCATTATTATGTTTGTATTCCGTCAGGCGCGTCCATTCAGTTCGTTCGTTCAACCAACCTACCTCCCCAGCCGGCCGGCAAGGTTCTCGTTCTGGCTACTTCATAATTAGCAGCAATGCCTCCGTCTTCACCTACCAGTCATAACAGTAGAATACGAGTATATATCAGGCTCGAGGGTCCATTGGATGATAATAATCAATAGAATGTTGAACTAGACGTTATAGCCTCTTGGAATAAGTGCCAAAAAAAATCGCGGTGGTGGTATTGCCCGGTGAAGGGTGCCGCGTGTCGGCATTCGAATTTGCCCGGAGTAAAACAAGGTGACTGCGACTTTAGAGGGCCAGTCGACGCCTCTTCCAGATGCCGGATAGCTAAGGCACTAACCTGGAGAAGGATCAATTGACCTGTGCCGCCAGTCAGCCGCATCAACAGCGAGTGTCCCTCTTATGCTCAAAGCTTCAGAGGGGGGCAAAGGACACATTAGACTTCGGCCCGGCGTGGGGGCTGAAGCACCAAGCAATTCAAGCCATTCAAGCCGAGCAGCAAAATTCTTGTCTGGACCAAGATAAAGTTCTCGCTCAGAAACACTAATTCTCGTGGAATACGAGGAATTGCACTCTCGTTGCCTTCTAGCTGCTCATCCTCGTCGCGAACAAAACAGAATCATGTTGTCGCCTCAGCAAGTAGGCGGCGGCTGTTGCCTTACTAGACCGTTCCCTGTCCTTGTCGTGGACTTGTCGAAAGGCAGTCCAGACTCCAAGATGGCAGAGTGCCACAGCTGCTTCTAAGTCAGGGGGCGGTCCAGTGCAGAATCAGGTCATTCGCCATTGGTCCTGTTGCTGCCACAATGGCAGGCTGTGGTCGGGAAACGGTTCGCCAGAGCAATTCTGCGCTTCGGCTGAGATGGCACCCGTTGAGCTCCCGCGTGTCTAAGGGCAGTGAATGTGTCTGCCTCAGAGTCTAGACCATTCGTATCTGCTGGAGCGGTTGACGCCTTTGAAAGATGTCCGTCCGCCTCTGGTGTTATTTAACCCATCCATTTCGCTTCCATGGAACTCAGAGATTCTGCAGCGCAGGCCCCGGCATGAAGTGACCATTGAGCCTGATGTTTCTCGATTTTACTCGAAACCTTTCGCTGAGGTAAATACCGGCTTCAGACGCCAAGCACGTGCGCATGGCGGCTCTCAAAGACAACGAAGCCTTGCCTAGATGGCGACCAACGAGTCTGCGGAAGACCACTTTTCTCGCCTTCGCACAGTCTCTGTCGCCTGCATCGTGACGCTCGCAGCACTCTTCGCCTTCTCTCGTGCTCGCAATGGTCTTCGAACAGTCGATATACATCTACATTATTTATGGACATATATTCCCACTCTGTTCTTCACCTTCTTGACAGCATCACTGGGGTTGCTCACGACTTTTCCACCATCAGTGCGGGTCCCGACTTGACAATCTACAGCATCGAGAACACAAACCTCAGCTATCCAGAAGGAACCACTTCGCTTTACGCCGTACCTAGACTTTCATATCCTGGAGGTACGATATACCCTTAGATTTCATCAAACTTGAAAATGAGCTAACCAAAGGCACGGGCAGCACCGAATGCCACATTGACAGCTCTAGTCGAGGTGTTTGCCTCTGATTTGCGATATGAGCTAGCGTCGCTTCATGTTGACAATTTAACTCAGACAACCGTTAATGGTATCCATTATGGACCTAAGTTTACCTATTCTTTGAGGACGGGTGACTGCCTCGTGCGCAACCAAACGGTGATCGGAGGATATTACGTCGACTACAATTTTGCCGGACTGAATTATGTCTTTTCAGACTCTTACGGTAATATCGACACAGTTTCTTGTTCAAGCAATGAATCGGATGTTCGTATACGGATTTCTGCCGGGTTAATCCATTACAATATTAAGTTGTTCCCGCCCCCCCGGAACCTCTGCCACGCCACAGACACTACTTCTCTAAACCCTTTGAAACCATAAAAGAGAGTGATTTTAATGATGGCTGCAGTTACATGGAATGGAACACAAGAGGATCTGTATCAGAAGAACGAATCTGTTGTACTACCCTCCTCTTGGAGTGACATATACTCACTTTCAGCTTCGACGAATCTGCTATGCGTAGCTCAGTATGGCTTGCGGAAAGCTGAGGTGACTTATATGACAGACCAAACCACTGGTACTCGCCAAGTTCAAGTTCATGAACTTGACCCGACATTTTTACGATCATTGGAAGGTCTCACATCTGAAACCCTTTCAAACGCAATTTTGGATTCGGTATCCGCAAGCGGGCTGGTTGTTAGCGCTCTATATCCCAATCCAAATGCTAATGTTATCGTTGTCAACGGGCCGAGTGGGTCGGAAGCCGGATATTTCCCAACGAACGCAGACGCCTTTTTCACGATAATGACCCAACGATACCCTCCTGTCAACGGGTCCATCATGTCGACTTGGTTTGATCCAGAATTCCTGCAAAACGCCTCGAGCGAGTTTTTGACCTCTGTCGCTGCTCAGTTTGCTTCCCGGTATCTAAGAGACACCAATAACACTGTTCTCGGAACCGCGGAGGTGATTGAACCGAGATCGGTAGTGCTATCAGCTGTCTTCTATGCTATTGAGGCATTATTGGGGCTTTTTACCCTTGCCGCCCTTGCGCTCGCATGGCCTGCATCCAAAAGCGTTACCCCTATAGATCCGGATTCCATCGGTGGGACGACCGCCTTGCTCTGCTCTGACGGCGAGTTGACTGACCGCTTCCGGGGGACTGGATCCTACACGCTGTCGGACCTTCGAAGCCACCTGCTGGGCGACGATCAAGCTAATAAGCGAATGGACACCTCTCGGCCACACAACTTTGGAAGGAAAATTAAATTCAGAGATGGCCACAGCGCTGACGATCGCAATGCTGGCGGCCTTTCGTATTCCGACCCTTCCTTCGCGAGATTATCTTGGTCGTCCCCCTTCTTGCAAATGCCGCCTTGGAGGTGACGCTGCACATCAGCCAAAAGAACAATGGTCTGGTATCCATAGGCACCAGTCACCACGAGTTCTATACATTTCGGCTGGTGCCTGCTGTTGTCTTCCCCGCAGTCCGGATGCTTCTGCAAACGGTGGCCTTCAATGTCAGCCTGTTAACTCCCCTGTTGACCCTGCGAAGGGACCTTTGCGCGGCTCGCTTCGGTCTTCTTGACAATCCTTTGACTCGATTTCCACTCCAGAATCTGTGGGCCTCTCTGGGAAAGAGACAAGTCGCCCTCTTCAGCTCTATCGTTATGACAACTTCAGCCTTTTTCTTGGTCACAGTCTCAAGTGGTCTGTTTGTCACGGGGGCATTTACGCAGCCCTCAAATCTCACCCAACTATCCTGGTTCCTATCCTCCTTCGACAATAACGATTCTACTATCCAGCGGGTTGCAAGTGACTATAACCTGATCGAACCGCTTCACTACTCGCAAGACGATGGAGAGGTGACTGCGCATCTTATTAGCAATGGTATCATCGAATTGAACTTGTCCTACCCAGCCTGGACATCTGGAGAACTGGCATTCCCACTACTCCCTCTTTCCGATACCTCAACGACACACGCGATTCCCGCTGCCTCCGTTTCGGCTGAGATTCCTGCCATTCGAGCAGCCGTGCACTGTGATGTGCTCACGGACGATGAGGTGAGTATTTCGTACCAGAGCCGGTGGGACGACAGCCTCGGGAAGAATTTCACTTTTCAACTCGCGACCGTCGAGAGTCCACTACTGCCTCAGTTTCAGAGTTGTCAGGATGCAAATAACTTCAAACTCCAAGCTAATCTACCAGGTCGCCTCAGCACTAGCGAGGGGAGCATCGTAGCGCCTCGACCATGCTCTTCGACCGGCATCTACTGCTCAAATCTTACCGGTATCTATGGCTACGCGACGGACGAGGCCTTTGTCAACTATTCAGTCGTTTCATGCAGGGTGTCGTATGAACAAGTCGCAACCACGGCAGCTTTCGAACTCCCCAGCTATGTCATCTCCAAGGACGCACCGCCAACGGTCGACGAAACTCAAACCAAGCCCCTCAACAGCAGCGACGTCAACAACTTCTTGAATTCCGTGGGCTATTTTGCCGCGTTCTACAATACCTCTATCACGACATTCAATGGATATTCGACGATGGATTCGGTAACTACTGCGTTGATATATGGGAAAGATGGGGTACCAATCGAACAGGTGTTCCAGAAGCCTCCAGACGAGCATCTCATACCAAGCCTGAGGCATATGATCCGAGTCATGGCCGCGCAGTACATGAGTTACTTCTACCGAACGGCCAACTCGAGCATGCCACTGGTAGGCTCGACCATTCCTGCAACGTTGCAGGTGGGACCGGATTTCCGTCTGAAGCAGAACGCCACCTCGACCCGAGTGTTGGATGTGCTGCTGGTGGTCTCGTGGCTTTTTGCCATGATAACGGTCTTCACCTTCCGAAGTCGCGACATTGCAAAGGCCCAACCAGGGACTCTGGCAGCGGCTCTGGCTCTCGTCTCTGACAGTGAGTTCGTCTACAACATGCAGACTCGCGTCCAGAGTGACCTAGGTGGAGGGGGCACAGAAAGGGACAATTCTCTCCCAAAATCCATCCATTCCGTCCAAGTGGAGCAGGAATTGCTCTCGGAAGGGTCCCTGTTCAGCCTTGGATGGTGGAGAGATACGACTGGGCCAGGTGATTGGTGGCTGTATCCTGTGCCCCTTCCCCGAACCGTGTGCCCTTGTTCGCGTCAGTGGGCCGCGGAGACAGGTTGAGACCTCTGTCTCTGATAGTTCGCTGGGCACCAAGCCAGAATCTCTAGATATCCATGAGATGTCACTCAAGGTGATCTTACACTCCAAATCCGTTGGACCCGGTCGTTCAGATACACCCAGCCGAGCCTCTACACTGAATGTTAGTAACGGTTCCAGCCAGTTACCATCGACGTCGACAAGTTTGTCTTTTGTCCTCTCGGGTTTGGTCAACATGCCGATATAGGAGCATATTCACTCGAACCTTTTATCCTAAGAGATGTCTCTTTCGAATGGATTCTTCAACGACATCACTGACCTCTGTGTATCGTATCCCATCTCTCTTCGACCTTCTATTCTCTCTAGATCAATCGTACAATGTTTGCTCGGATTTTACATGTTTAATGTGGACACAAGTCTCCAAGAGACATGAGTCTGCACTGTTTGTCGATCCATATGGCTCTAGATCAACCAATGCTGATGGAACTAGACCATAATCCAAACGTAATGGCGAACCCACTCTTTCTTCCACCAGCACAGTCGAAGTTTATTATCCTCTCTTGGCCAGATTGGAGAAGCCTTCGTCATGAGGAGCAGGAGGAGCAACCTCGGTCGTTAGGCACAGCAACCTCCCATCATACATGTCTTTCCACGTTCGCCCCCTCTTCTGTGACCGAGGGTCTCTCTCTCACTCTCTCACACTGGGAGACTGATACGTCCATTTTTTGCTGTCCATGATGGCTGCAACAAAGTCTCAGACTGTCCAGTCTAAGGGCATTTTCCACGGCCTTCCAACCTATCCTACAGATTCCACAGAGAATGCGGATCTGACGGCGATCGTCACTGGGGCCACGGGCATTTCGGGCTATCACATGCTGAAGGTGCTGGCTGCTGCCCCTGAGCGATGGTCCAAGATCTATACTCTGTCGCGACGCCCTCCTTCAGACTACTTCTTCGCCGATCTAGGCGACGGGGCTGCGCGTGTTGAGCATGTAGAGGCTGATTTCCAGGCCGGCCCGGAGGCGCTTGCAGAAATGCTGAAAGCAAAGATTGGGAAAGTGTGAGTGAAGAATTAAGATGCTCCTTCCTCCCTGGAGAAGAAAGAGAAGCCGCTCCGCTGACCAAAGGATTTGAGATAGCGATCATGTCTTTTTCTTTTCTTACATGCAGCCGGCGCAGAAGGGGGATATTTTGGGCATGTGGTCCAACGCCGAAGAGTTGACCAGAGTCAACAGTATGGTTCCTAGAACGACTTTTGCAGCATGAGACTTCGTTTCTTTTTCCAGAGCTAAGATGTTCTCGACACAGCCGACTTGTTGGTCAATTTCCTGGGGGCGCTGAAGCTCTCAGGGTTGAAGCCCAAGAGATTCCTCCTCCAGACCGGAGCCAAAAATTACGGATTCCACATCGGTCCGGCAACGAGCCCGTCGTTCGAAAGCGATCCCCGAGTCACGCTCGAGAGCAATTTCTACTATCCGCAGGAAGATCACCTGGCGGAATATTGCAGAGAGAACGGGGCTCAGTGGAACGTGGTGCGTCCGTCATACATCATCGGCGCGGTGCGCGACAATCTGCTGAACCACATGGTCGGCCTCGGCGTGTACGCATCGATCCAAGCACATCTCAAAGAGCCCGTCGCATTTCCGGGCGACTACACCGCTTGGGACAGAGAGTACTGTCAAAGCACGGCCCTCCTGAACGCCTATCTTGAAGAATGGGCTGTCCTCAACCCCGAGGCCGGGAACGAGGCGTTCAACGCCCAGGACGGACTCCCTTTCACCTGGGGAAGATTCTGGGCATACCTGGGAGATTGGTACGGCACTACCTGGACGCCTCCCGAAACCGACCCCTCCAAATACAGGGCGTTCGAGTCTCGCTGGGAGGAAACACCACGGGGGTAAAGTCAAAATCCTAAAGGATCCTTCCTTCCTTTTTCCTTTTGTTCTCGCTCTAACACAAACGTCAATCCACAGATACGGCCCCCGGGGCGTGACCTACTCCACGTTCAGCCTGCTAGAGTGGTCCGAGCGCGTAGACGTCCAGGAGGCGTGGAAGGAGCTCGTCCAGCGGCACGGCCTCCTCCTCGACCCGTTCACGGACGCCGGCAGGAGGGCCCAGATCTTCGGCATGAGCGACTCCGCAATCATCGGTGGCTGGGCACTCTCGCTCAGCATGAGGAAAGCTCGCAAAATGGGCTTCCACGGCACCGTCGATTCGTATGAATCGGCTTTTCACACCCTCCACGATCTTGCTAGGCTCAAGGTCTTGCCGCCTCCGGCGGCTGCGAGATATACGGACTGAGCTAAGTCGTGTTATATCAGGTTCAAGGAAAGAGGGTCGCGAACCTGTAGTAAGGAGTCGGCTATTTGATGGGGCTCAAATTCATTCAAGCCTCCTTAGACGATTCCTCAACCCGGGCTCCTCGCCGTTGCGATGTGAGTACGGAGTATTTTCAGCTTGTTCGAGTCGATTATCTGTTGTTTGGTAGAAACATTGACCAGGATGAAAATTCTGCACATCTACCGCGACGCCGAATGATTCGCGAATGGGGACAGGAGTTGACAGCCAAGACCGTACCCAGTACCTGCGCAAAGGGAGATTCGATATCCAAGTACCTCTTGCAGCTGAGACAAGTTTTGGCCCACCCACTTTCCGCGAGTCTCGACAAGTTCATGAGCCCACCGCGTATGTAGTCGTAGAAGCCACTCATTGCTTACCTCGACCAATTCACCGAGGCGCCTTAGTGCGTAGCAATAGCACCCAAAGAACGGCAATGGCACTGGTACCGGAATGTGAAGTGCGTTGCTCTCCGAGGCTGGCACTGGTACAGGGGGGGAGCGAGTCATTCATTTTCGCGGTCACTGGGAGTCGGACACGGGACACTGGGACCTACACGGCGCCCATCAAGGCTTTGAGCCGCCAGGCGACTGAGTCTGACTGACCGAGCGCCAATGTCTCAAAGAGAGACGTCGTCCAATATACCGTACCTAGGTCTGTACGGAGTATGTATTTCTGCAACTACCTACTAGGTATTAGCCTATAAACAAGGGGGGCTGAAACTCAACTTGACTGACGTGCCAGTCCCAGCCCCAGCCTCGTGGCGACGTGTCGTACCAGCCAGCGCTTGCTTCAAAGAGCTAGGTATCATACAGGTGCTGCACTTGCCGAGCTTGAAACACTCGGTCACAGAGACCTAGCTTACCTAGGGAATGCTGCATCAGTTGGAAAGGCAGTGTGACTCTCGCGCCGACTTCTCGCTAGGGGGAACGGACGAAGGGTGGAAGTAACTCTGTAAGTTTCAGGCCGGAACCACTTGACGCGGATGCATTTGTTTCGGACTGGCGCCCTGTTTGGCGTCGTCAACATCGCTTCCTGACGGCCTCGTGCACGGCGAGCCTCACTTGGATCATTTTCATCTAACTCCAAAATGCCACAAAGATATGTCTGTCCCCCATCTTGATTTTCTCAACGCCATGAGCCATTCCCCTTTGATGTTTTTGAGCCCTGACAAATTCCGTCTCCATCCAGCCCAATGCAAGCCAAATATTTCTTCTTTGGCGGAATTATTGCTACATAGCACACTCGTGGATGCCTCCAGGACCCAATTCATTATACTCGCTCCGGCTCAAGAAGCCCTTGCTGTTACCCTGGTCCACAATAAAGACCACTTTGGCTGCCACTTGAGCTCCCAAGAAAGCAGCTTCTTCCATGCCCGACATGGCCGGGGTTTTCCACTCCGGGAAATATTCAGGCGGCTTGACGAGTTTGATGGAGATTGGGGACTGAGAGAACCCTCTGTGTTGGTGGGAGAGGGTGGACATGGGGTTGTTGGGATCTGCGGAGGGCGTTCCTCCCAGAGAAGGGTTCACACCAGGGACTTGAAGGTGTTGGGACTGCGTGTTAGGCTGCATCATGTTCTTGGTCGCAGCAACAAGAAGAGGGTTGACGCCGCCGCCCGGGTGGTGAAAGGGGTGGTTTCCCTGGCCGGGGATGGGTGTGTTTGTTCCAGGCGTGGCGACCGGAGTTGTGAAATTTGAGGGAAGCTCGGAGGTGAAGATCGTGGCGGTTGACGGAGACAGGATATATCGTGAGTTGAGAACGGAGAGAAGGTTCGTTGTAAAGCCTGTGAATCGAAAGGAAAAGGTGGGTTAGCAATGGGAGCTTCTGTCAAGATCCAATCAAACATACCTCTGATTCGACTTCCATTACCCAGTACGATCAGATTGTCCCAGATAGTTGCTCGTTGGGGGATGTCGGGAACACTCAAGATGGTATGATGGATCGCCTCCGCGATTATGTCGACGATTCCATCGCATGCTCCTGGCGGCGGAGTTACTGCCATGAATCGTTCCACTCCAACTTCAATTTCTCGCTTTCGTTTCCGACTCATGGGTTGATCGGCATCGTTCGACTCGGCGACAGGGACGAAGTCCACGTAGGTAAAAGTAGCTCGTTCTCGTTCTGAATTGCGTAGTCGGATTTGTCTGGCAGCTTCAGCGGCGCCACCTTTCTTCGCCGCGGCCTTTTCGGCCTTCTCCCGTTCGCGCTTTGCAAGTACTTCGGCGGCGTTGTCGCGGGCAACGATGGCAGCGACGTCAAGGACGCCCTCATTATCCTCGTCGTCGCCATTAGGACCTTCTTCACCCACCACGGTTCCCATTCCCGGCCCTCGGGGTGCCTGACCTGGTCTTAATCCCTCGCCATCCTTCGCATTCATCCCAGAGTCCAACGCCCCTGTAGATGCAGCCGCAGCTGGGTTAATAGCAGTGGCGGCTGTGCCGCTAAAAGAAGACCTTGGATAAGGGATTCCAGCAGGTAAAATCTCGCAAATGGGACTCTTTTTCAACTGCTCTGCCATATCCTCGTCAAACCCCTGGCTCTCCAGCGCCTGTTGCAGCCGCTTGGTCATCGCTCGACCACCACATCCGGAAAGAGCGATACCCCTCCCAATATCATTAACCTGAAACTCGGTGACTGCACTGACATCACATTTCTCGTGCCCGATGTCCAACACCAGCGCAGTCGGCACGCCGTATGCGTAACATGCCGTTAACGCGGCATCCATCAAACAAAATGCTGGGATCTTCCAGTGTTCAAAGACATATTGGGTTATCATTTCGTGATCTCGTGCGGTCCAACAGGGTTGAGCCACGAATAGAACCGGCATATGGAAGGGAGGAGAGATCATGTTGTAGATGTGCGAAAGGAGGGCAAAGAAACAGGACCAGTTTTCAATGTGCCCTTCTTTGATCGGGTAGACAGCACCTTCGGTGGACCAGTGGTCGTCTTCGAAGGTTTCTGTGGTTTCATCCTCAACGACGGCAGCGGCTTCTCCTTCTTCTAGTTGGGTGGGTGGTTGTGCTTCTTGCTCTGGCGGCGGAACCATTTCGGCATCCTGGGTTTCGGGTTTTGCGGTTTCTTCGGCCGGAGGGGCCTCTTTCATTTCGACATCTTCTGACAAAGCAGGCTGATCTTTCTGCTCTTCGGTTTTAGGTTGCTCTTCAGCGGTTTCTTCAACCTTGGGTTGTGGCCCTTCCTTCGGCTGCTCCGCACTGGGTGTTTCGCCATTTGTTTGCTCGGACTTGGCCTCCTCACCGTTTACTTGCCCGCCACTTGCTTGTTTGGTTTCCTCCTCATCGCCATTCGTGATAGGAACATCTGATTTGGAATCGACTTCCATCGGTTCTGGCCTAGGAGGCGCAGGCGTGGGCTCGGGCTCTGCTTCGACCTCTTTCGGCTTCGTTGCAATCTTCGTTCTGATTTTGACGGGCTCCCATTCTCCAGGATTCGCGCCCGGGAACATGCGCGTGGGAAAGCGATACCTCGGCGGCGTAAAGGACTCGGGCAGCCCCAGTTGCGCAGCAGTGATTTGCGAACCGGGCGCAATGATCTGGGAGTGGGTCAGCGAAGGTGACTCTTGGGCATTGCTCTGTGCGTGCCGGTAGTGAAGCTTACGAGCACATGCTCATCTTTGAAAGGAGGCATCGCGGAGGTCGCGCGGTCACAGTTCTCTCTCCCTGTTAACTTGGCTGGCGCGGCGGATCGCAACTCTCAAGGGACATTTTCTGTCGCGCCGCGAAACCGCAGAATGCGACGCGAGGCTTTGCCAAGACATTTCACATGCTACGGCGGAGGATTCAGCGGTACCTGCAAACATGGCCTCACAATGATAGAAATAAGATGACCCCAGCCAAAGCCCCAGCCTCAAGGAACGAACTACCACTTCGGATTTAACGTGGTAGCATAACTGAATCATCGTGAAAGGCTTTTAGTAGATTTCATCTATGGAAGTTCGTTATCAATCTCAATGGACCTCCTGTGCTGATAACCAGCTACTGCTTTCATCCCTAGTAATCGTACAATTGGACCTCGCCCCTTGCCAAAGTTGTGAATTTCTAGCAACGGCCCTATAATCAACGCCAGCCATGACTTTGAACTCCGAAACTCCCTTCTCCGCGGCAGCACCGTTCTTGTCCATCCAAACTCGACGACGGATTTTCCGATGTTCTCTCTCCAACCTCAAAATGACCCACTTAATCGTCATCAGACTCGACCATGTCCACCGACGATCAGCATCTTCCGCAAACCCCTCCTCGCTAACCACTTGCTGCAAAGCCCGGTCTGTCGCTGCCAGTAAGAGGCGCGCCATGTGTGGGCTGCAAGCGAGTAGTCGGCTCAGAAGCTTCATGCGAAAGACCGCTGGCCTGGTCGGTGTCGAAGGCATCGAAATCAAAGAATGAATTAGGGGGAAGTTGATCAGGATGGAGGAGAAATCCTGTTCCGTCGAGGTCATTGACAATCGCTGCGCCAAAATCCGGAAAAGATTGCACATCGGCAAGAGCGTTGTCGTCGAGAAGGAGTGAAATATCGTCAAGGTCTGGAAGACCTGAAGCAGGTAGCTGATCCCAAGGTTGTGTTTCGGGGTCGATGGGAAGATTGGCAAGCTCATAGCCCAGGTCTCCGGCTGACACTGCAGGTCACACAATACCACAGCAGGATATTGTGCCAAACCGGAGACGGTGGGGAAGCTTGACAGCGTTGCCATCGAGTCGGAAGCCGTCTGTTCAACGTCGGGATGTTCGTGGATGAGATTGAGTTGAGGAGCGAGCACCGGGGATTCGTGTTTCATGGGAGTCGAATCCTCGGATTGAACCAAGGTTGGATGGTTAGACTCGGCATCCGAACAGTCGTTGAAAGAAGACGGGGTGAAGGGTGGCTGATTGGAAGGTGCATACAACTCTGGAGCCGGTGTTGCATCCCCCGCGTCGTCGAGATCCATGTTGGGGGTTTCGACGGAGACAGGCAAAGGAAAATCTGCTTGGACACCGAATCTCGACTGGTAGCGAGAGAGGAGGTCGCGGAGAGCGGCATTTTCTTTCTCAATCCGGATCTGCCTGGCCTCTAGCTCTGCCACAGCAGCCTTCTGTCGCTGTCGAGATTTGTCGGCTGCCCTGCGGTTTCTGAGGATTCTCTCGTTCTTTCTCTGTTCCTTCTCCTCTGCCGTCTTGGCTCGTTTTCGGGGTGGGAGAATCTGTTTGATTTCGGGAACAGGCTGTCCCCAGGCCTTCCTCTTCTTCTTTTGGGGTTGGTCTGAGGGAGGCTGGCTGGCCTCTTTGCTATCGTCTAACAATGGAGGTGGCGTTGGGTAGCTGTGGCTGTAGCCCGCTACAGTGAGCGAGGTAGGGTCGACGATGTCTACTGGGCCAGCCATGTTGGTATGATGAGCGGGACGGTTGCGCGAATGATGGCAAGAGGAATGATTAAGGTAGAAGGCAAGTTGGGTGTTGAGAGGATTAGGGTATGCGTTTATTACGGTGAGGCCTAAAAGACCACGTATCCTCAATGCGGACTCATGGTTGCTCAGGCCGAGCCGTGCCAGTATAAAGTGGAGTGAACCATCAAAGAGAGATTAACCAAGGAAACTCGTTCAGAGAGGAAAAAGTGAAGAGGTTTGGTGATGAAGTCGAGATGAGTTGAGAGCAGGAGGAACAGGCACCTGGAATTAAATAAGGCCAGAGTGTCAATTCAGGCGATGCAGGGGGTGCGTAGGGTGCGCAGGGGTGCGGTCACCCAACGATCCACCAGCACATGCACACCGCAGACTTCAAGACCAGACTTCACCAAGGGGTTTTGGGTCCAAGTCTCTAGACGAGCCAGACGAGCCAGTCGCATCACCGCTTCTCCCTCATGATCCTATTTCTGCCCTCCACTCGTATCCAAGACTGCGTCCTACCGTCGCCATGATCCCCATCATCCCGCCCTTGAACGCTACCGTCCACCACGCCCCTTGCCGCGATCCACATCGATATCGCCTCCCACATCAGTTCCTTCATCCTCAGCTCAGCCTCAGACTCGTCAGCCGCACTCGTTTGTCCCACTCCTATGCTTGATGTACATGAGATCATGCTGTTTTGGTCTATTGGTGCCTTCAGGAGACAGACAGCTTGTTCCAGATGTACGGAGGAAGCTGTAAGTTGCTGTCAAGACGCAGGGGAAGTTCTCCACAAAAGGCAAGGGGGATCCAGGGACAGGCAGAGACAGAAAGAAGCCAGAAAGTTGCTTGCCCTCAGCGTAGCCCTATGAGGCAATCTTCTACTGCCGCAACTGTCGGCATTGCCATAGCGAGAGTGCTGACTGCAGCTCTTCGCTTTCCGTATAAATCTCTATAATCTGACTCCTTGCAGACGTCTTCCTAGGCCTCGGACTGCACGTTACCAATCACGAAGTCGAAAAGTTTCTGAAGATGCTCTTGTTGATGTGTTTGTCATGCCGTTGCTATTTCCTGTCCTCTACCGTAAAGGCTGATGCGTAAATGGGGTATCTCTGTAATCGACTTTTGTCCTTTCCTGACCACCTGTCAATCATGATTTGCCTTTCCGTTACACCACCAGCCCGATATTTGCCTTTCTTTTTTTTTTCTTCTTCTTTTAGTTGTGAGCATGCCGTATCCTTCCAAACCGGGTCGGCACTTGTCATTGCAGGCATCATGCATTTCACCATCCATGTTCGCTGCCCGGTACGGCCATGCCATTCATTACTCCGTAGACATCACCGCCAGGTGAGATGTTCCCAAGAATCTCTTTCCAAGGATCACGGCGAAGTCTATATTAGCTGTGTTGAAGACTAACGGGCGCATTCAAGACCCGCTTCTTCATCCACTCCGTGTCCTCGTAAAGTTTCTCCTGGTAGATCTCGTCCACAAGGTCATTGACCATGTCCTCGACGATTTGTTCTTGATACCGCTCACCAATCGGACGAGCGTTATAGTGCGCAGGACCATCCTTCCCGTATCCATACCACCAGGGCCCATCGAACTTGCACTCGATTGCTCCGCCAGTGTAGTGACTGATCGCCGGGTAGTAACCTAGCAAGCCGTCGTCCACATCGCCATGCCCTCCGGTGATGGCTCTACTGCCCTTTTCAATGTAAGATGCTGGCGGCAGGAATGCAAAGAGGTGTTCCCAGACCACGCCATGGTATTTCCCATTCACCCAGAGTTCAATCTTGCTGCCGGGCAGGGTCCGCAAGTGAGGCAGGTCGTGGTTAGGATGGGGATCAGTCAGGAGGTCGTACTTCTTGCCAGTCTCCGGGTTGATGGATTTGTTCTTCGAATTCAGCGTGGGTCGGCTGAGGTCGTGGTTGGGGGTGTACTCTGGACATTCGAAGTAAGTCATGCCCTTGTGGAGAAATGGATTGCGATCGCGGATGATGTCGTGATCGGAAGGTGCAGTGCATCCCAACATTGGAATTACGGCGGAGCGGATTGCAGCTCGGGAAGTGTTTGGTTTCTTTGCAGGCTCGTCCTTGCTCTTAGCAACCTCGACTTCCTTGGGTTTTGGACCGCCCTTAGCAGACTTCTTCCCACTGCCTTGCTTCTTCTTCATGACTGCCGGACCGCATTTGAGATCTGGGTACTCCGACGGGTTGAATTTGCCCTCGACCACTTTCTTGTGTACCTCCAGCGACGGCAGCGTGATCATCAGACCGACCACATCACCTGGGGACAGGTCGTCGGGATCTCGCGCACCTTCACCTTGCATATGATACATCTGGGTATTGAACCGCACACTGCCATATTCTTTGGATCTCCCACTCCTCAGGATAACCGCATACGAATAGGCATTGCCGCCCAGATTCTCGCTCCAATGGTGTTCGCGTCTGCAGAAACCCACCCTCAGACCGCCTCGACTTGTTGACGTTCTGTCTGTGTTTTGGGTCTCTGCCAGTGCGCGGCCTGGGGCTTCTCGACCTGAGGGGGCAATGCTGATAACTTTGGCTTCGAAGAAGAATTGCCCCTCCCTGGCGAAGACATTGGCTCTCGTAGTATAGCTGCCGAACTCCCCACTCTTGCCCAACATGTCCTTGGTGAAGACATTCCTGATGTTCTCGACACCACATTGAGGGTGATTCTCATCGCTGAGGCGCGCGTAGCGTGGAGGAGCTTCGTCAGTGTGGAAGTAGAAAGTAGTAGGATCTCGCTTTGCGCGGATGTAGTAGCGTTTCTCTTTGCTCTCAACGCTGTTTCTCGAGGTTAGCGATCCGCTCACTTTGGGCAGGGAGAGGGGCGGGTTCATACTGCGTCCCTAGAGAGTAGAAGTCAGTCTTGTCGCCATTCGGGGCGATCTTAGAGTGATCGTAGAACTTCTGCACCTCCTTCTGGTCTTGGAGGAATTTGGGGTCGTTAGGTGCAATGTAAGTGGGAAGCGTAACAGGTTTGTCGTCCTCGATCCGGTCGATCTTGGCCGAAACTTGTTCTTTGAGCTTCTCGCTCGGTTTTTTCTCCCGATGGCCACGGCCTGAAGACTCGTCCATGCCGGGCTCGAGCTGAGGTTCAGGCTCAGGTTCAGGCTGAGAGTTGGGCTTGGGCTTTGCTTTCTTTTTGGGAGAGGGACGAGATTTGGTGATCTTGTCGCGTGTCGGCATTGTCGATTTCGGGTCCAGCAAAAGTACTTGGAGAACGGATAAATTTCGGGCCGATGTTTCCCCGGGAGAGGGAACTGTGACAGCTTTAAAAGGGATCAAGAAGCACCGACAAGGGATGAACAAGTTGAACAAGGGCTTCTTAATGCTTCCAGTGCGATATTCACTTTGTCCGATTCACTTGATTCACTTGACTCACTTCTACGTAGTGTGCGGAGACGTTGACAGACGAAGTCACTAATTTTAAGGTAGTACTAATACAGTCTCCTCCAGCCCGTATCTCCATTGTCTTGTCAGCTACCTTTGAGCCACACTCTAAGAAAGCGATAAGCGGCCAGTACATCTCCAACAGGACCAGTATCCCGTGCCAGTCCAATGAAACTCAAGAACCACCCTTCCACAATCCACCGGGCGACGAACCCAGAAATAGCCAAGCCAGTAGCAATCACGTATCCACAGTTGAGTAAAATCAGCAACGCTTCGATGTTGTTGAGAAGGACGGCCCAGCCCACGTAGTTTGTGGCTCGAAAAGCAAAACCAAATGAGTCGCTCTCCTTTGTTTCTGTTGGCCAGATGACCAACAAGATGGGAAATAACTTGGTGCAGCTGGAGACTAATAGGGCAGTGCTGATGGCGCTGGGACTCGCGTGACTAGTTGCAATGCTCGAGCGGGCGTCGGTTGTCGAACATGAGGCGGTGGTGGGCGTCGCATCTGCATGGGCTTGCTCTTGCCTTTCCTGGTGGGACACCAGTTTCCGAACCAGTGCGCGAATGATGCCATGCTGAGCAAATGTCGCCAGGACGTTCATTGTCAAGAAGAAAAGATATTGTGCTAGAATGGGCATCTCGCTGAGCCGCGATCCCACAGCAGTGCCACCGTTTGCTGCATTTGATTTTTCAATTCTTGCCCAGGTAATGTAGACATCGAAGAGGATAAGCAAGGTGCCCAGGCGTAAGATGCTGGGATCGAACTTGTCATCTGAGCGCCCCAGCCTGTTGAAAAGAAGATGGCGATAGACCTATCCTCAAGTCAAAAGAGGCATGGCAGACATAGACCATCCACTCACCTGCGGTTTTATCAATACCAGATCGATGAACAGGACGACAAAGTCATGTTCGACATATTTGTCGGCGAATCGTTTGCAATTTGGGCATTGTGTCAGGCGAACGCCTTTGCCCAGGGTTCGATCATCCGCCTTGCTGTAGACAGTATATAGCTCCTTGACCGGAGTACTGCATGTAATGCATATAGGCATGCCTGCCTTGGTTGTGATTGAGGGTATCCCAATAGTATTGCATCAGGGGGAAATGGTACAAAGGAAGTGGATCAATGTGGCTTGGCAAGACTCTGGCCTTCCATGAATCCAACGGGCAACTTTGCCGGCAGCGAGCAAAAATCTCAAAAAATGAGCCTATCATTTTTCACTCGTTTTCAGTCAACCAACCTTGGTCGTCTACCTTCCAGAGTTCAAGATATTTTCACGCAATGTGCTTGATGCGGCTTAGGGGTGTCTCCCTTCTGCAATTTTCCTATACCCCAACTTTGATTCACAGCGAAGCGAGCAACACAGCAATTCCACTTGGGTTTTTAGCAGGTTCACCCGTGAAACTGCCTTGAATGATTGGTTCGAAAAATGTTCCTTTTTGGGTATAGACGAACCCACCGTGCTGGAAACAGCAGTGGCGACAAGCAGGCCTCTATTACTGGTATTCTCTCTATTCCTCTTTTGGCACATTCCGCGAGAATGCCTTGGACTCTGGAGGCAGAAAGGGAGAGGGCTGTGATAGCGCGGGGGCGAAGCGAGGTATCGTATTCGCGTTGCATATATCAGATACATGAGGTAAGTAGTGTGAGAGGAAAGATATAAAGTGATTTTCCCAGATCCCTTCTTCTCTTCAGCCATCTTGCGTGTTGCGTTTCATGTTCGCTCTTTGGTTCAATTTCGCATCCCGCCATGGTTTTCATATATACGTACCGCAAAATCAGAGCCTACCGCGCTCGCAAAGCCCTGGAAGCTGAAGCTCAAAATCAAACAACAATAACACCAGGCCCAACCTCATTAACCGCAGCAACCAACTCAAAGTCTCCAGCCAATACTCGCAAGAGGACAAAAGCGTGCCCGGAATGCGCTCAAGAAAAGAGCAAGGCCCGCAAATACAGATGGAAACTCCTTTTCTGCCTGCTCCCGGCATTCTTCGTTGCCTGTCTTGACTTGACCATAGTTGCGACGGCGCTACCGCAAATCGCATCTCATTTCAGTCAGTACTATTCGTCCCCTCTCAGATTCGGCCTTCTTCTCCCACGCCTGAGACACTGACGGATATGCGACAGACAAATTCAACCAGCTAAACTGGATTGTCACCGCATTTACCCTAACATCTACGGCGTTTATTCCTGTTTTTGGCCAACTAGCAGATACATTTGGGCGCCATGCGACCCTGCAATGCGCCGTGGTTATCTTAACCATTGGCAGCGTTCTTTGTGCTGCTGCTCCGGACTGGGCCGTCCTTCTCCTCGGCCGTGCACTGCAAGGCATGGGTACTGCGGGAGTTGGGAATGTCAGTATGATTGTTCTAGCGGATTCGGTGTCCCTAAGAGAACAAGCTGTCAACACAAGTATCTTCCAATTGTTGAATGGAGTTGGCTACAGTAAGTTGAGCCCCATTGCCACGTCTGCAGCTCCAATTTGTACGGCCACGAGATGTACCGAGTACCTCTTTGTAACCTCGCTCCCTTCAGGTGTTGGACCCGTCATAGGTGGGTATCTCACGAACGCAAGCTGGCGGTACTGCTTTGTTCTCTGTGCCGGACTCTCTGTGATAAGCATCTTCACCATGTTTCTCCTTAGAAGCGACCTCAAGGCCGGTAAGGTCTCAGTCTCACACCCTCCACCGAACACCAGCCGCCTGCAAGCGCTAGCGGGCGGTCTTTCAACACTCGACTTCGGCGGCATCGTCCTCTTCATCTTCGGAGTTGGTCTTATCATCTTGGGAACAGCCTGGGGTGGTTCAACATACCCCTGGTCATCCTCGGCCGTTCTCGCCCCAATAATCCTCGGCGCCATTTTCATCCTCCTCTTCCTGCTTTACGAGGCGCTCCTTTCTTCTCCGACCAGCTTTCTCTCGCGCCACTTGCCACAAAACACGGTGCCCATGCTCCCATCCTCAATCCTCTCCTCCAAAGACGTCACTTTAATCTGCTTCATCGCAGCCGGCACCGGCGCAGCTCTCTATAGCGTCTTCTACTTCATCGGCATCTATTTCACCTTGGTCGAAGGATTCGAGGCTTCCCACGCTGGCACCCAACTCTTGTACTACGTTCCGGGGATCGGAGTCGGCGTGTACGTGGCAATGTTCATCTGCAACGTATACCCGCGGCAGACTTTCCCGCCGCTCCTGCTGGGCACCATTATCGAAAATGCCGGGATCGCAGCGCTGGCCTATGCGGTGAAGGTGAAAGATGAGACGTTGGTCAATGTCATGATGGCGATCGCCGGCGCGGGCACAGGCATGCGCTTCATGCCCTCAAACCTGCACCTGGCGGGCATGTTCCGCGACAGGTTGGCTCCGGTATACTCGATGTTGAGGTTCGCACTGCCGTTTGGCGGGACCCTCGCGCTCACGATAATGGGCTCCGTGTTCCAGAATCAGATGAGCGAGTACTTTGGCTCCAGCGCGGTCAATCCTGGCATCAACAACAACACCACCACCACCAACGGAACGTCCTCGGTGGGATTCAGCCTGCACAACCAAGCTTCCCTCGACCTGATCAACGACCTACCACCCTCCGAACAGAAAGCGATCCGCTCCCAAGGCGCCACCGCGACCATGTGGGCGTTCATCTCCATCCTGCCGATCTTGAGTTTGAGTCTGCTGGCCAGTCTGTTCCTGGGTAACGTGTGGATTTCGAAGAAGCAGAACAATAAGACAACGACGACCGAGAAGACAACAAGCGAGAAGACAATAGCAGCGCCGTCGAATCAGAGTAGTAGGAGTCCCATTGGGGATGCGGAAAAGGCAGAAGGTGTCTTTGAACGTGCCGAAAACGAAGCCGAAGACGGCCTATGTCGCAGGCACGCTGCCGTAGCGAATGGATCTTCTGCCGATGTGAGGGCCGAGGAGCAGAGAAACGAAGTCGAGTTCGTCAGCGAGGTGTTCTTGCTCGCGCTGGCAAGGGGCGACATGCGCAGATTGAAGAGGAAAGGCGCCGAGGAGGAGGAGGACGCAAGCCCATCGTCGACGACCACTCGTATTACTTCGCAATCAACCCCAAGGAGGAGAAGCGACGACACAGCTGCAAAAGAAAGCGGACCTCGAAGGGAGGCAAAATAAGTGAATGAATATGATTTTCGTCGGTGAGAGCAAATTAAATGGGTACGCTTACACTGACGGAGCGACATGCCATGATTTTGAGCGGTTTTCTGCATACATACCACATATAACACAGCATGGCATATGGGAATGGTGGGTTTTTTATGGGCGGCTTGGGCTAGAATTTTGTGTCCATATTTTAGATGTTGTGAACACCACATTTGATGGACTCGGTTTGACTCGATTCGAGTTAACAATATATTCCATACATGTCTGGTCATGTACTTGCGGAACAAGTAAGCTTCATGGTGCAATATTGGTCCATTCCAATGGTCGCTGGTCCAAAACTGGTCCAAATCGAATGCACATTTTGCGCTGAACTGATCAGTGAGGCAGTGCAGGCCTTGGCAAGAGCCCAAACCCCCCGAAGAGTCATCTTTATCATATGGGGCAATGCCATCGGCATCCACGGTAGAGAAAACGCCTTCAACGAAGACATCCTCAGCGCAGAGATCCAGCACACCACCATTCGACTGCTTTCCAATTTGAGAACCCTGTTCCAAGATGTGGAGCGTTTTCAGAATCGATATGGGATGAAGCAGGTTCAATCAATTGAAGGGCCAGCGTTCCTGTTCACGGACAGTCTTACCATCCACTATACACGGCTTCGCTTTGGTCTGCTTCAACGTCAGAAAAGCTTCACTGATTTCCAAGACATCGATGGTCCATTAGAAAACGCCCTCGATCAAACTGGGTATGAAGACATTGATGAGTCCGACTTAGCATTCAGTCGGCGAAACAGCCTCAAGTCGATCCAAGAAAGGGGATAGGCAGCATTGCACCAACCTACAACCAGATTCAATTGAGTGTTCGCCCGAAATTGATATTCCACATGGAACACATGAAACAAAAGCTTTTCCAAGATGAACGGTAGGAGGGCTCAAACCCGTGAAAAGTTCTTTGCAAAAGGATGTTACCTTCCGACTGGGACGCTTCCCCCGAACCGAACTCGCACACCGTTAATGAGTGTCAGAGTCCAAGACTCTAATCTAGTTCGTTCGACTATTCTACTATCTTATAAACAAGGCAAGGCTAATCGCATCATCGCGGATTCTTTGGGCAACCATTCCGTGGTCGGTACTTCAGAAACGAAAAGGTCTGTCACATATAACAGTCTGATTCTGCCTATGAGGGCGGTGTGTTCTTCGTCAGTATACCTACTAATCCCGCTCGGCTTTCCATCGACGCCACCTAATTGGTACTTTTGAACCCTGATGTATCATCCAAACATCAGCGTGGACGGTGAAATTCTTTTGGATCTCTTGAGCCACAAAATGGACCCCCTGTATGGGAATTTCATGCGAGTACTGGGTAATAAGCGCAACAAGAGGCTGATAAGGATGGTTTTTTATATATATCGGTGTTGTACCATACAATTCCACCCCACTGATCGGCAATGGTCTTGCTGGCTATCGTCTTTGTCCTTGACGAGCCAGACTGGTCAGCTTCTTGTAGACAAGACGTGTCTTTTCATTGATTCTTGAAACGCCGTCGGCTTCGCGGCCGTGTCACGCATTCCTACGCAAAGATACGCACAGCGAATCGATTCACCCGAGGAAACAGCTTCAAGGTGACGAGCTTGAGATTGGGGGAGTCGTTTAGGGAACAGCAGATCTCGTGGCCTACTTCAGAGGCCGCTATGGCCTGGATGTAGCTTAAGTCCGCCACCCTGTAAATGCAACACTAAATAGAGCGCTCTGTGTACTCAACTGGCACTGTCGTTGACATAGAACGCGGTCATGAACGCCGCCATTGGATCGGCGGCAGAGATGGTAGCACTCTGGGTAGGCCTCGCTCGCCTCGTTGGCCTCGCGGCCGCCGCCTCTGCCTCTGGAGCCTCGTGTATAGTCTCAGTGGCGGTAAAAGGCCTTGTTGAGCTTGATTAGCTTTCCTTTTTGCTCTCTAGTCTTTAGACGAGGAATCTCGTTCCGTAGACAAGCTATTTAGCTATTCTTCTATCTATTATATCACTTATATTCTTCTAGAACTTACCTATCTCAACTATTGTAACGAGGCAAAGTGGCAGTGTTAGGCTAGTAGAGGGCAATAGAGGGGTAGCAGGAAGGAGATTTGGCTGGTCACATGTCAAACCAAAATGGACTAGAAGGGCAGGACAGTTTACAGTACTGGCAGTGTGCCATTCTTTATAGTTTGAATAGAGTATCATTCCATGTTTTTGATGCCGTCTACCTATTCCTGAGTGTTTTATCGGTCCTGTCCCACTCCTCAATGCCGCCGCCGTGCTAGGTGTTCGTTGCCCTGGTCGCTGCCTCTTAGGGTGGTGTTGGTGGTGGTGTTGTCCTGTCAGCGCCAACCAGAAACGCGTTCTCGATTCCCGACCTGCTCGACAGGCCTCTGTTCGTTGTTGCACGTGGACGCCAAACCCTAAAGTGATCTGTTACAATATTACCTTTAGTACCTAAAGCTTTTTTATATTATACTTATATTGTCTTTCTTATAGGTATTTTAACTATAAGAAAGACAATATAAGTATAATATATAAGTTTATATGGTATTTTTAGATTAATATTACCTTTAATACCTAAAGCTTTTTTATATTATACTTATATTGTCTTTCTTATAGGTATTTTAACTATAAGAAAGACAATATAAGTATAATATATAAGTTTATATGGTATTTTTAGATTAATATTACCTTTAATACCTAAAGCTTTTTTATATTATACTTATATTGTATGTTCACAGCAATGGCGTCTTGCCCGAGATGATAAATCCATAAGCTCCATCGCTTGCTCGCGTTAACTCTGCCATCTTCAGATGGGTTCTTTTCCGGGTAGTACATTATTGACATCCGGACTCCATAGCTCGGCTCTAATTGACCCAGCTCCTTGTTGTTAGAGATTGCGTCGGATCACTACTCATCTTCCCGTTCGTGTCGGAGCCGGAATCAATTACTACCCATATATGGTTCTGCTGCATTTTGATTCCCCACTTTCGGACAAGGTCGCTTTCCGGCTAGCATCGAGACGGGAAATACCCTGGCCAGACGATGCCGGCCGACTCCATTTTACGATCCAGACCAGCGCGGTTTCCGACCAAAACGAGGATGCATGCCCTCCGCGAGCCCTTGGCTTTTCAGTGGTCAACCTTGGCTTATGCCAGACCTGCCCCGTCAAGATCTCCAGGTCTTGTCTGGAGGGGAAAATCTGGGGAACAGGAGTACGGATCCTTTTGCCACCACTTTCCGGGGCAGGGTGGATGGAGATAAAGACCTAGCTTAGCCTTCAGCTTCAATGTCCATCCTCGGAGGGTTTGTCTTTTGTCCCACGTCTTGTCATCACCTCGCCGTCACCCAACCATTGCTGGCTCCAGTCAGAGATGTCCACGACTACTAACAAGAATATCCCAAACATGGAAGCAACAAAGCTGTCCGAGAAAGACGCTGAGCACGACGAAGTCATCCACGGAACATCGCCCACTGAGTCTGATTTGGATGAGGAGTTCCATTTCACTATTGGCAAATGCATGGCCATAGCGGTAAGCATCGGTCATTCCTTTCGTCCCAGACTGCGCTATGCCTGTACTTTTTCAGGCCACCATTCGAAAATGTGATGTTGATGTTGAGACAGGGTATGCAAATAGGCTACATGTCAGCCGTCTTCTGCATTCAAATGGTTTCTGCTATCCTCACCACCATCAACAGCGAGATTGGTATGTGGAAGTCCATGTGACTGGCGTGTTCGGGCGCTCTCTGCGCCTTCTTCTTTCGACTAGGAAGTTTACGACGATTATAGGACCTTCCACCTCTTTCTCCTGGATTTCAACTGCCCAGGTTGTCCCTGTAGGTGTCTTCGGCCTTTTGGTTGGCCGTTTAGGCGACATTTACGGCCGGCGATATTTCATTCTCATTGGTGACGTCTTCGGCTTGATAGGCTGCTGTGTTTCTGCCACAGGCAATAACATCAACACTCTCATCGGCGGAGGCATCTTCATCGGAACCGCCTCTGCCTGCCAGCAGCAGGCGTGGGCAGGGGTTTCTGAGATGGTTCCCAAAAAGTATCGCGGCTTTGCCATTGGTATTTTCGAGTTGGCATGTGCCCCCGCGGGAGCATTTGGACCCATCATGGGAAACGCAATCGCGTACCACACCACTTGGCGTTGGGCTTATTGGGTCCCGTTCATCCTGAACTGTGTCGCGTTCGTTCTGGTCTTATTCTTCTACCACCCCAAAAATCAATACATACGGGAAGAGGGCAAGAGCCGTTTCCAGGAACTCGCCGATATGGATTGGGTCGGATTTGCCTTATGCGCCGTCGGCCTCTGCTTATTCCTTCTCGGAATCTCTTTTGGCGGCAATTTGCTGCCCTGGTATGATGGATGCTCTACCGGTTTTGGGTGTAGCCAGCTAACGCGTGTCTAGGAAATCTGGTGGGACCATCTCCATGATCGTCCTTGGACTCCTTCTCTTGATTGTTTGCGGTATTTACGAGGCCCACTGGAACATGGTACTCCCTCTATTTCCCCCAGTTGTCCTAGGGAAGATTCGAGGAGTAACCTGCGTCCTTGTCGGCACCTTCCTTTTTGGGATGTTGTACTATTCAACCGCAGTGTTGTGGCCCCAGCAGGTTCAAGCCCTTTATACGCAGGATCTTTTGAAGATTGGCTGGTATGCATCAGCACTGGGTATCGCTGGTATCCTTTCCTCTCCCTTGTTCGGGTTTCTTTTCACATTCGGACACGCCCGCATACTGTTCATCTTTATCATCGTGATCGGTACGGTGGCCTCGGGATGTATGGCAATCGTTTGTAAGTCTTCACGCTCTCTCCGCTTCTCGCCTTCTCCCCAATCCACTAACCTCAGCTAAGCACCTAGTTCGAGCACTGCCTCTATTGTCTTGGTCGCCATGGAGGGCATCAGCATCGGAGGTGGTATGATCGTCGCCACTGCCATGGTTCAGCTTGCTGTGGAGCACCAATACATTGGTATTGCCACTGCCCTGGCCGTCACCGCCCGCAACATCGGTGGATCCGTTGGTCAGGTCATTTATGTCACTATCTTCACGGAAAAACTCAAGTCAAATATCGTGAAGTACGCTGTTTATCCGCTAGCAGCGGCTGGAGTCGCCCCGAGCCTCATTCCAACCGTCGTGGAGGCCTTGACCGGCACGGCGCCGGCATCTGCTCTCGAGCAGCTGACGCCCACACAGCTCGGCATTGGTGTGAAAGGGGTCAAAGACGCATTCGTCCACTCTCTGAGGATTGTCTACTTGGTCTCTATTGCCTTTGGTGTCATCGGAACCGTGTTCGCATGCTTCAGCAAGAATGTGAACGAGTATATGACCAATAAAGTTGACATCAGATTAGACGAAGGTGCAAAATTGAAAGCGATGACGGATACTGGCGAAGGTCACATCATCCGTGTTGAGGAACAGACACTGCATCGCGGTCACTTACGTCGCCATGGTGAACATAGCTCCGCAAGTCCGCACAACGGCGTCGTGGAGGCTAAAGCTTGAGTCGGATGGTATTGGATCCAAAGCTAGTTCTGGCTGGTTCGGTTGAGGGGTTGGTTCTGGCCAGCTGAATGGCGGTTTGTAAATCCGTGGACGGAGCGAGAGCAACAGAGATACAGAATAAGGGAAAACCATGGTTACTTTTTGCCATCTTTTGGACCTGACGGGCTGATGGACACTCACTATTATCTCCACTCCCCAGGCAGGGTTTCCTCGCTGTCTGGGAATCATATGCGTCTGGCACCAAAATCGTCCTGATCAGAAGGTTGCCGGGTCTTCCACTACTCGAGTTCCACGTTTTCAGTCAATCTGGCTGACATCCTTTTGAATAATACCCTTCAGGCAAGAGCTTTTCCAGCTAATATGGGAATTCCGCCCCAACTCTCTTGCATCTGCGGACAAAAAGAAAACCAGGGTTGTCACATAGCTTGCCGAAGTCCCGGTCACTCTTGCTTCTCCTGAGGGCGTAAAATGATCTGCTTCTTGTTAGAAAAGACCGTCAGTGGATCGGATCTATCGCTGATTATGCACACATGAGATCTCCCACCTATCTAAAAAGTACATTAATAAGGGACACTTCTACTGACTGCTTCCTCAGGGCGGGAATGCGCAACTGTGGTGAACAGCATGTGCAGATCTCGGATGAATGCCGGGTGCCACGCTGATGCCTGGGAAATACGGCAACAAGGCCTCTCCAGTTGCAACTAGCAGCGCAAGATCGCTCCGGCTTTTCTCATAAGGTACAGGCATGTTCTGGTAGAAGGAGCGTTTGTATCCTTTCCTCTAAACTTTGGCAGAAGCTTTATTTTCAGACCTTTTTCACCAAGTAATCGCATTCAGATGCACCAGTGCGAGCCGATGCACATGGGTCGGGGCACGGAACCTTACGGGCCGACACCTCAGGAAGCATTTGACACCATGATCGATGCTGCGTTGAGAATGAGCCGGTCATCGGCCTGGTAATCAAAACGGAGGTGTATTTAGTTGTTCATGCCCGCTTCCTTGAGCAAGATGACGACGCGGCTGCTTGTCTCGGAGCACCGCTGCTGAAACCTATCATCTAGCCACGACACTCTGCTCTAAACGCTCCGGCGCTGTTCGATAAACCTTACTCACCATGACGCCTGATCTCTCATTCGAGAAATTCCATAACATCGTCGCGGGGAAACCGCGTGGCTCTGAGAAAACCTCTCATACCGTTGACCCTGCAACCCTCGAAAACCTATGGGAAATCCCCGTAGCCACGGAGCGGGATGCTGACAATGCCGTCACAGCAGCTAAGGATGCCTTCAAGACTTGGAAGAAGACGCCATTCGAGGAACGAGTCGAATTGTTGAAAGCATGGGGCGAGGCCTGCCGACCCTACCTGAAGCAATTCGGCGAGCTGATCATGAAAGAAAATGGAAAACCGGTATGCTCGGTTTTCTTGGTCTGGTCCACTTTACTTTGATCGAAGCCGAGGCCGAGCCCAACGGAGTGTCCAGGTTGGACTAACAAGAGAGTAGAGAGCTTTTGGTGAATTCGAGGCCAACCACTCCTTCAACGAGGCCTTCAATTATTTTCGTGAGTCAAGACGACCCTGTTGATACGGAGATTCAAGATGTCTAAGGACAAAGCACAGTCTCTCTGAAGATGCCCGAAGAAGACCACATTGTAAACGACCGGAACTACCATGTGAGATACACACCTGTAGGGGTTGTCGTTGCCATCTGTGCCTGGAACTGTAAGTGCACAAGGCCATGCTTTGGATCAAAACAGGGTGAAGGAAGCCGACATGTCTGTGTGAACCAGTTCCTCTCGGTCAGCCGATCATGAAAGCCCTGCCGGCGCTGATGGCCGGTAACTGCTGCATTGTCAAGACCTCTCCCTTCACACCTTACAGTGGGATGAAGGTGGTGGAGCTAGCTCAGAGGTTCCTGCCCCCGGGGGTCCTCCAAGTGCTCAGCGGCGACGATAGACTTGGCCCGTGGCTCACCCATCATCCCGGTGTCGACAAAATCTCCTTCACGGGCTCAACTAAATCAGGAAGAAAGGTGGCAGAAGCCGCTGCCAGAGGCCTCAAGCGCATAACGCTTGAACTGTACGTTCGTTCTCTGTCGACAAGGCTCCGCATGCTGACCCCCGCTATCAAAGTGGTGGAAATGATCCAGCCATTATATGCCCTGATGTTGATGTTGACAAGATCGCCCCTGACCTTTGTTTCGCGGCTTTCTGGAACACAGGACAGGTTTGCACCGCGGCCAAACGGATTTACATCCACCAAGACATCTATACACCTATGCTCGACGCAATGGCTCGTGCAGTACACAAGTGGAAGGTCGGAGCTGGGACGGAAGATGGTGTCATGGTTGGTCCGATGCAGAATGAAATGCAATACAAAAAGGTCAGAGGACTCTTCGAAGAGGCAAAGCAGAAAGGCTATGCCGCATGGTTCGGTGGAGAAGTGAGGGACACCAAGGGGCTCTTCTTAGATCCTACCATCATTAACAATCCGCCGCCCAATTCAACTCTTGTGATGGAGGAGCAATTCGTAAGGATTCTCACACAACCTGCCACCATTACGCTGACAGAACCCCGAAGGGACCAATTGTGCCGGCGCTTCCCTGGTCGAGCGAAGAAGAAGTCATTCAAAGTGCGAACAATACCTCGATGGGCCTGGGAGCGAGCGTCTGGACCAAAGACTTTACTCGAGCCCGACGAATCGCGGAGCAGCTCGAGGCTGGCAGCGTATACATTAATAGCTACGAGAAGGTCTCCTTCCGAGTACCATTTGGCGGTCACAAAGACAGCGGCATTGGATTCGAGTGTGGTCCGAACGCTTTGATACCATTCTGCAACATGCAGGTGTTGCACTACAACTTCAAGACGCAATAGGGTCGGCCAGATGATGATGCCGCTGGAGATAGTAGGGTCAAAGAGCTCGATTGATGGCGCCTCCATTAGAAACAGCCTTCACAGTTGAAGACGAATCTCGGGTCATCGAAACCTGAATGAAGCGGCATAGATCCGGAGAGTTTTCTACCCGAGGTGAAAGATCACTGATGAAATTTGGGCCTTGACACGTTAAGGACGGGGTGAAAATCTACAGCTCAAAAGGTAGCTGATGTGAGTGTCGACAGCAGTGTGGGGCAGAATTATTGCTTACTTAAGTATAAATATGGACCTTCTTATACAGTACTTAAGTAAACCTTAATAGTCCACTATACCTAGTTTAGCAGGTGTAACCGAAATTTCAAGAAAGAAAAAGGTTAGAGAAGGACAGCTAGGTAAATTTCGGCAAATTTCGTGACTTGTTCACGTCTGCCCATTGAGAATTTCGCTTACCGCGCTATTCTGAGGCCTATTTAACTACTCCTAGGCCTAACCTGGAGTGTCGACTATAGCCTACCCAGTAGAGTACCTCGTACTGTTATACACAGATTGGGAGTGGATCTATCTGCTTGATTGTCTTCTGTGTCCCTCGCTATTCAGAGAGACTCCGCCTGTTTATATACTTTGGCCTGTGCTCTGAAGGCCGTTCCTGAAACCTCCTGTTCCATCGCCATGCTATCGCAGATCGGCGAGAACAACGGTGTGGCGCAGTTGGTGAAACAGCTAGCGTCTCAGGTGGTTTGTCACAGTGGCTACCTGTCAACACGTACTGGGGTACCTTGGTCCATTCCGTAGATAGTGACAGCATTAGTAAGTCGGGTAAGCGTTTCCCCGACGCGATAGTGCGGAATGAAGTTTTGGATCCTTTTTTTTTTTTTTTTTACATTTCCTCAAGATAAATAAGGCCCAAATCTAGCTAACTTGTTACTCAAGTAAATTCAGACTGGTCAACAGTGACTCCGGCTTGAACATATATTTGACACTTGGGGATTCAGATAAACCGTCCCCTGACAACAACTTCTACCGTCTATCCTCTGTGCAGGAAGCCTGCGAGATGATGAACCTCTTAGATGTCGAAATTTCGTTGCTTGTCTTCATTGCCCACGAACCCCCAGTACCATGTGATATCCCTCCCATCCACATCACGTAGGGAGAAGCCGTTCCCTAGAAACTGCCACCTATTGCGGTTCTTGTACTTGATGTCAAAATCTTCGAATCGGGGGGTTGCCAGAAGTTCCATACTATATGTGCGCCAGGTCAGTAAGCAAACAAGAAGGCTGGGAATAGGGGAGAGAACTTGCGCTTGAGCCCTGGTTCCAGCGTATGAACTTGGTGGGCCATCGATGGTGCCCGATTTCATCCAACTGCGACATGGCCCATCCCACACGAATCGCTTGATCAATAGTTTTGTATGTTCACCGTATTCCTCAATGGCGTCTTGTTTCGGGACAAAGCTCTTAATGTCTTCGGTTTGCATTTTTTCGATCATCTGCAACATCCAGACCGTGAAGACGTCCATCATGGCCAAGACGCTGCCCTGTCCGATGGGGGAGTACGGGCCATAAAACGTGAAATAGTTGGGCATATATGGCGCGGCTACGCCCAAATACGAAAGCGCGTCTTTCTGGTAGATGTGCCGAAGATCCTTTCCGTTTGCAACTATCGGAAATCGTGGTACCCAAGTGGTGTTAAAGCCTGTGGCGAGGATGATGGCATCGACTTCGACCTCGTTACCATTGGGATCAATGAATCCCTTTTCGGTGATCTCATCCAGGGACGCTTTGCAGAAAGTGGTGACATTCGACTGAACAAGTGCCTCCAGGTATCCATTTCCAGGTGTGCGTCGCTTGCATCCCACGGGAAATGTCGTCGGTATCAGTGCTTCCAATAGGTCTTCCCGTCCCCTCAGCTTCTGCTTCATTAGAGTTTTGGAGAATTCCTGTGCAAGTTTTGAAATGGGCGTGTCTTTGAGGACCGCGAGGGGGTCGCTGAGCGCTGACTCCACTTCCTTGACGTACTTGAGATAGTACTCTGGGTCTTCGATAAATCTCTTTTTTTGCTCTTCGGAGTATTCGAAGTTGCCGCCGTCCGGACCGGCAAAGTTGGAGCCATAACTTGAAGTGATCCACGTGCCAGTCCTGATCCAGGTATACAGGTGAGATGCCTTCTTTTGAAGTGCCGCTGTGAGCTGAAGACCACTGGCCCCAGTGCCGACAATGGCAATCCGTTTTCCTTCGAGCTCGAGGGCGGCCGGATAGTTGGCCGAGTGAGCTAGGATACCTTTGTAGTCTTTCAAGCCCTTTATCCTGGGCCACTCCCAATAGCTAGATCGGGTGCGAGGTCAGAAGGCGTCCGGCTTGTTAGTACCTTGAGGAGTCTTACTTGAAGATGCCAGACGCATTGATGAGTATCTCGGCGCTGTCCTCGAACTCGGTGCCCTCCGCGAGGTTCTTCACCTTGACTAACCATTTGCCCGCGTCCTCGTCCCATTGCGCATGGACGACCTCGTGTCGAAGTTTGATGTACTGTCGTAGCTCATACTTGTCGGCAACGTGCTTGAAGTATTCCAATATTTCAGCGGCACCGGAGTAAAACTGCGACCAGATCTTTTTCTCCCAGGTATACTGGTAAGTCACGGAAGGAATGTCGCAAGCGCAGCCACTGTCGTCCCGTTTAGCACGTAAAACGGCGATCCAGACTGTTCAGCACTTACGGATAGCGGTTCTCTGTCCAGGTACCAGACACCTCGTCGTTCTTCTCGTAGATCACACATTCAAAATTGGTTAATCGTTCCCGTTGAAATTTGGCGAAATCCAGCCCTGAAGCACCCGCGCCCACGACTATTGCCTTTCTAAAGCACTTAGTGCCCATCGGGACCTCTTGAATTGTGTAACCATTTTCGTTCGTTGTGGGCCAGCCGTAAACCCCAGGGCGCTCCTGCATTGAGGGAGCGGCCTCAATGCCGTTACACACGGGAACATCGATGTTCGTGGCCATGGTTACTCAGGTGGGTGAGACAGTCTGATTGTTCAAAACATATTGAGGCATCTAGAATTCGAGGAGCCCTCGGAATATTTCTACTTCCTTCCTTCGAAATTCCAGCCGCATAGCGTCTCCGGTCACAAAATCAGTGACCGCGATCAGAGTTGAAAAGGGATGGTGTCGACGAGTGTCGCGTTAACGATGGGGCGGAACCAGCATTGCGAAGCACCCGAATGAGTCCCCCTGGCCGTCCGGATCTACCCTGGTGTACAAATGGGTGACGGTCAGCCGTACCAACGAACGTCCCGTTTGTACCGCACGTCGGGTAGGAGAAGCTCCCGCGACCTCAACCCGTCACGGTCAAAGTCTGCAGCATCCGAGGAGAACATGTCCACACAAATAGCACCGTCTGTTTTGACGCACCCAAGAGTCCCCGCAGCTTTTCGCTGTTATGCCACGACGAGGATGGCGGATTGACTACCACCATCCGTTTCTCTAGTCCTCCGTCCGCTCTCGATACCAGCCTCGAAGGGAATCCTGGAGAGTCAGAAGTGGCCTTCCTAACCGCTGGAGGCGCTTGGACCCAAATCCTTCATGTCCAGATCAGTTTAATCAGAGATCTCAGTAGTATCAATGGCTTTGAGTCAGTGGAGGGTATTCAACTACAAACTCCTCATTTGTGAAGAGAGACGTTTTGATTCCCTACAAACTATGATTCTGATATGGAGCCCCGGCAGAGGCTGGCTGCACTTGTTCGTGTACCCACACCAAAAACGCCTGCTCAGCACCATGATTCCGAATAGTCCACGAGGCACCGGCTGGAATGTAAACCGCATCCAGCCTTCGCAGTTCTGTGTTTCCTGCGCCAAAGTTGACAACGGCCTCGCCGCGGACGAGCACATAGACCTCAGAAGTAGGGACTCGCTCTGCCACTTTTTTGTGGCCAGGCTCGATGACTAAGAGGCCGATGCCAACGTTGTCATTCTCAACGGCGACACCACGGTTGAAATTCAACCTTCCGTCCTTGCCCCCGACATAACTAAGCATGTAGTGCATGTGGCCTGGCTCCCTAAGGTCTAGCGCTGTCCATCTGGGCTCTAGGTCTTTGAACTTGACTATTTCGACTGGCCTGGTTTGGGGATTGGGAGTGCTGCCGTCCCAATACTTGGAAGTACCCTTCTTCTCAATGGCGTCATGTATCCAGATCAAGTCCACCGGCTCGTCTCCGGCAGCGCGCACTCCATGTGGAGTGTCTTTCGGGGTGTAGAGGCAGTCGAGTGGCCCGGCTCGATGAACCTCTTTGTTGCCATCCCAACCCATGACTTCACCCTTCAGGATGACATAGATCTCGTTGACACTGTGGTAGTGCAGACCGCTCTGGCGATTCCCTGCGGGTATGTGCATCAGGCCTACTGCCGACTCCAGGCTCTCATAGGAATCGCGAGGATTCGAGTTGACAAAGCCTTCTCCTCCGCCAACCCAGTTAATCATCCAACGCATCAAGCCTGGTACCTGGTTCGGCAGGTGCCATGAGGGCTCGAGATCCTTGTATCGAATGATTCTAGGTGACTTCTGCTGCCCCAGCGAGCCCATGATCGAATATGCGCGCGTGCGTGTGGTAAGTCTGCAGATATGCTGGGAGACACTAAAAGTCTTGATGGCGGCGACTCGAAGTGGGAAAGTTGATGAGTCAGGACAAGCAGGATACGTCGCCCTGCTTTAAAATGGGCTTTTCGTCAACCAGGAGAAGCCGTGATGCAACTATTCCGCTGCCTTTCAAGGCCCGAGACACTTCGTTGAAAGACAACCTCGGCCAAGACATGGTATATCCGTTCATCGGCTCAACCCTTCCGAACCGGGGTTCAAACAACCAACCTGACTACGGAAAAAATTCTCCAAAAGATAGCAATGTTGCTGCTGAAGAAGGATTTTTTATGTCAGGGCACTTGAAGCACATTTTCTGTCATAGGATGTCTTCCCAGTATCTGAGTGGTAAAGTGATTGCGATCACTGGCGCGGGCTCTGGAATTGGTCTGGCAACGGCTCGTTACCTTGCAGAACGAGGCGCAAGTCTGTCATTGGCAGACATCGCGCAGCAGAACCTCGAGGCTGCTATTGAATTGGTCACGAAACACTCGCCTAACGCCAAAGTCATCGGGACGGTCGTTGACGTGAGCAAGACCGACGAGGTCGAAGCCTGGATTCAAAAGACGGTCTCCCATCTAGGCAAGCTTGATGGAGGGGCAAATCTGGCGGGAGTTTTTACAGAAGAGGCGAAGGGAATCGTGGAGATGTCTGACAATACTTGGGACTGGATCATTGGGATCAATCTGACGGGGCTAATGTACTGCTTACGGGCCCAGTTAAAGGCCATTTCGGATGGCGGAAGTATTGTCAATGCAACCAGTGTTGCTGGAATGGTTGGGTCTGCTCAGTTCCCAGCATACTCCACAAGTAAGCATGGAGTGATTGGGTTGACAAAGTGTGCGGCTCGAGAAGCTGGGAGCCGCTCTGTGAGGGTGAATGTGGTCTGCCCGTAAGTCAAACTGGCCCCGAGGGTATTCAATGTCTGACCAGAAACAGTGGGAGAATCGAAACCCCCATGATGGCCAGGGCAAGTGCTCTGGTGCCAAATCCACAGTTCGCGTCCGGCAGAGCAATCGACCGGCCGGGTGAGCCAGAGGAAGTGGCTGCTCTGATTGCTTTTCTACTCGGCGACGAGAGCAAGTGGATCACTGGATCAACGTATGTCATTGATGGTGGTAGACTTTGCTGAAGTGCAATGACAAGATATCATCCTATCCTTAGAATATAGCCATGGCATTCGGAGGGCTTGCCACACCCCCTGGGACATTCAGAGGCATACTAGCCAGGAAAAAAGAGTATCGGTTTCGTTTCTCGCACTCCTCACCGAGCTTCTCGAGGTTGAAGAATTCGCCTGTCATATCAATGTCAGCCTAAGAGCTCTGCGGAAACGTTCTTTCCCTTGGGTAAATTACCGATTGGCATGCCCCATCCGCTAAGCATCACCTCGTGAAGCGCCAGGTTCTCTAGGCCTCCCTCTTCCGGCTTTTGCCAAATAGGGAAGCTCTCCCAGCCGGGCTGATCTCCTCCACAGGCTGCGAATCCTGTATCCCATAGCCAACGGGCAGTATTAATCGATGTCTCCAGGCCAATCCAAGTTGTTGTCTTCTGCTCACTCCAGGCAATCTTCTCATCATCATTCAACTGACTGTAGCCCTTTGTGAATCCTGACCGCACCAGAAGGATGTCTCCTTGTTTCAGCATCACGTTTTGTGCCTTCGCAACGGCCTGAAGATTCTTGGCAGTTATCTGATGGTCGCTCATGTGGTTATAACCGACGAGCTTCTGAGCCTCAGCCCACCGACAATAGTCCAGCAAAACGCCTCGGCCGGCGATCCCACCGTTGTTGCACCATTCTGTAAACAGCCAAGATTTAGTCCCAGCCTACAGCCTCCCTCGTCGTGGTGGCCAAACGTGGAAGGGGCAAAATACCGTGAATTCCGAGTTTTGTGCCAGCGCCAGGGCCCGAGATTTCTTCAACAGTCACCCCTTGGTAGAAGAGTCGTCGGCTTTGGAAGGCGACATGTCGGAGACCGTCCCATTGCGAAGAAACCTTGGGGAGTCAGCTTTCACATTTTCAGCCGGGTGCGATATCGTCGTCGTAAGTCACCTGCGTATTTAGTTCGATAACGTCGTCATGGTTTGGCCGGGGGTATTTGATGATGGAATGATTGAGTGCCCGCCTGTTGTGCGACGGCCGCTTCAGGAAGTTCAGAGGGAGATCCAATCCTATACGGATGCCGGTTTTGATTTCCTTAGCCGCCTCTGCAACAGTCTCTGCCGTCAAGAGATTCAACGTGCCCAGCTCATCATCTTTGCCATACAAACCCCAGGCCGAAAAAGGAGGGTCGTCCGGGTTGAGAGGAAGTTCGTCAAACGAAGGCCGGGGCATGTCTCGTGTTTCGATCAGTCGCTGAGATTGGTGCACATACACACCCACAACCTCGACTGGTGTTGTAATTTATTACCATTTCCAAATTTCACGGGATTGAGGCCCCGAGAGATTAACTAAGTTGATGACCAAAGAAGAATAGCTTAGCGATGTAGCTTGTCCATTCTGATCAGTCTATTTCAGGTTGCTCAGGAAATAAGAGAGATTGGGATGCATAATCCCCGGGCTTCAAAATTGTGCAATCAAGAACTTGAACCAATTTCACAATTCGGGTTGTGCGAACGCAGTGGCAGAAAGACCAAATCTGTTGGCAAAGGCTCTCCACCCTTTTCGCTAGTACGGAAATCAAAGGCCGAGCCGCTGTTAAAAACAACGTCGAGCCACGACTTACAGACCCAGAATGTCGACAATGAGCAAACCGTGATGGTTCGGACAAAGCTTCCGTTCCCGAATACGAGAAGGAATATCAATATCTCAACCGAAACGGCGGACGAAAGCCTCGGAGCAGCCATCTCAAAGATTCGGAAAGCCAGGCAACATATATCCGACGCGCCTGAGAGACCTCGTCGAGAACCGCAGAGCCATTTCTTGGACCACGGTCCGAGAGGCTATTCGCAAACAGGTCTCGATGTGAGCTCACTGCTACTGCGAAGATTCCAGCCTCTGACAGGAGCGCATGTTTCTCCGATTTTGATGATAGTCCGAACCCGGCTGCAGCAACACTTTCTCTGGTATTACCAACAGCTCGGGCCACACCAAGGAAAAGGAACTGTTTCAAGTCTAGCGTGAGCCACGGATCTAGGGCAGAGAAGGGCTTCGTCGATGGCTTGAATATTGAACACAGGCTGCAGGTCCCGTGTATCTAGTAGGTCCTTGACCCTACAGTGGCAGTGCGTGGCTCTTCTCTCTTCATGTCAACTCAGCTGTTAGATTTGCATCATCGAATCCATACCTGCTTTGAAAATGCCGTCCCCCAATAAGGTCGCGCTGATAACTGGTGCTGGTAATGTCGTCCATCCCTGAATTGACAGATTCATCCTGAATAAGCTCCAAAGGGTCGGGCATTGGCCTCTACACAGCCAGGCAGCTGAAGAAGGACGGCTGGGAGATCTCGATAGCAGAATTGAACGAGAAGACTGGCCAAGCCGCGGCCGACGAGGTCAGAGGCATCTTCACACAGGTGGATGTCACCAACTATGCTTCCCAAGCAAAGGCGTTCGCGCACACCTGGGAAATGTATGGACGAATTGACTTCGGTCAGGATACGCCTCGTTTAGATCTTCACGGTGAAGCTCTTGGCAAAATGCTGATGAACCTGGCGCAGTCTTCGCAAACGCCGGAATTCTCGATGTGGAAGACTTTTACCGCCCGTCCGAGTCGCTTCCTCCTCCCGAACCTAGCCTCCTCACGAGCAAGGTCAGCTGCGACGGCGCAATCTATACAGCTTTTCTAGCGATGCACTACTTCCGCCAGAACCCCGTCGCAGGAGGTAGCCTGGTAATTACAAGTTCTGGTCAGTCAACCCTGTAGCGACATAGATGGGTCACCCGTAGACTGACTTTCCAATGATAGCTTCCGCTCTGTACGAAGCCGCCATCCTCCCAATTTACTGTGCTGCCAAGTATGCCGTCATCGGACTGGTGCGTAGTCTTGGAAAGGAGCTGAAGAAGGAAAACATCCGCGTCAACGCCATCCTGCCAGGCGCCGTTCCGACAAATATCGGCCTTCCGGTGAAGTTGGTCAAGCTCGGCGTCAAGCCAACCCTACCAGATGACAAGATTACGAAGCCCGAGCATATCGTAGGTGCCATCAAAGAACTTTTGGATGACCCAAATGCCTACGCCGTGTGTCTGGAGGTAAGCGCGGCGAATCGCTATCGTCGCGAGAAGCACGAATACCCTGACGAGACCATGGCATACCTCATGGGTGAGAAGGAATCCTGGACGAAACATTGAAAGAGAGGTTCTTAGACGACATCGTTATCTGGGACTCCAGTCGAAGTGAGAAAGGAGAAGAAGAGGGTCGTGGGGGAAGTGACAAGAGGCCAGTTCAGCCCTTCAGTAGAAATGGCCAGACAAGGGAAACCAGTTGAACTTCCTGTCTCCAGTAGCTCAGATTGTAGCCCACAAAGAACAAGCTGAACAAATCCCTGTTTCTATGATATCTCTGTGTACCGTACCTCGTCCTCCACCGTCTATGGCGCAAGCTCATCGGTCAACAGCGTGTAGCTTGACATACAAGGGTGGGCCATCCCAGATCACAATCATGTTGTGCGGGAACCACTTCTCACTCTCAGACATGAGCTCGAGATCGAAGTGCCATAGAATCTTGCAAAGGACCAGGCGCATCTCCGCGTAGGCAAGACTAGAGGGTAGTTAATACCGGTATAGATGACCATTGAGGAGCTGTTATTCTGAGGAGACTCACTTCTTCCCAATGCAGTTCCTCGGACCGAACGAGAATGGTTGGGAGGCGGCCAGGTCGTCAGTCTTGTACAGAGGGTCTTTTAGCCAGCGTTCGGGAACGAAGGAATCAGGGTCCTTGAAGTTGCGAGAAGTGTGTGTCATTGGATACGGCGCCACGCAGACGGATATCTAACTCGAGGTTTAGTTTCGTTAGCAGATTGAATACTAGGGAATATGAGGTTAAGACTTGAGCATACTCCGCCAGGAAGCCATTTTTCACAGACGACAGCTCCTTCCTCAGGGACCACTCTGGGCATGTTTGAGGGCACAGGTGGGTAGACTCGAAGCCCTTCGTTAATGACTGCGTTCAAATATTCCATGCCCGCAGTGGTGCTGATGTTGATCTCATGGGCGTCCTTGAAGGTTGACCGAATTTCCTCCACCAGCCTTTTGTACTTGGACGGATGTCGGAGCAAATTCCATGTTGTGCCCGTGAGGAAGGTAGAAGTTGTCTCGCTGCCACCAGGGATCAACACGTTGGTGTTGGAGCGAATCTCAGGCACTGTCAATGCTTTCTCTGTCTCGTTGTGTTTAAGAATGAAGGACATAAAATCGGGACGGTCAGTTTCCATGGCCATTCGCCTGTCCGCCAGGTTTTTGCTAAACTCTGAATGCCATGCTGCTTGTTCTGTCTTCTTCTTGGGAATCGCCTTCATTACAAGGCTTTGGAGTCCGGGTAAACGTCTAGCAAGACCGAGGTAATAAAAGGCTTGGATTGACTCGCCGATTATGTCGATCCAGGGATGGCTTTTCCCAGACTCTAGGCAACCAAAGGGCTGATTGAAGCAAAGATCGCCAAACAAGTCGAACAGTGTCCATTGATACCATTGCTTGATGTTGACAGGGTCTCCCGACTCGGTGGCTTCGTGTAAGCGCTTCACCAGCAGGTCGCTGTATTGTTTCATGATGGGCTCTTGATCTCTCAAAGCCTTGTCGGAGAAAGCGTGCGAGATGAGCCGACGCATACGGGTATGGTCTGCATCGCTTGACACGTGCAGGCTAGGTATTTTGTCGTGCTTCTGGTAATGCAGCGGATCTTTTTGGAACTGGGATTTTCCCGAGCGTGATTGATAGATATCTTTCCAAGCTTTGGAGGAAGTGTATGACAGCTCGTTGGGACCAATGCGAACAACATCTCCATATTTCTCATGAAGTTGGGACAGCAGGAACTGAGACCTGCCAGAGATGACTTGAAAACTCCAAGTGAGTCTTGTTGCAGCGTTCTGGACGGGGCCGGGGTAGTGGCGGAGCGGATGGAACCATATGTTATACACTCCCAGAGCGACATAGTAAACGAATACCTTGCCTGTGTCAGACCAGCATCAAAATTCGCTGTTGTCGTAACATACCGAGACTATGATGGCCACAGGGAGAAGGGTGAGTGCAACTAGATTCGGCATGTAGGAGATAGGAAGGGCGTCTAGGAGGCCCATGGCGCCTCAAAGCTTCTGATCAGTGAAGGACTGAGAATAATAGAAGTCGACAAGTCTCATCTTCGTACCACTGGTACAAGTCAATGTTCAAGGCAGAGTCGAAGCTGTGAGTACTTCAAGCCTCCTTTAGCGGGGCGACGACTGGATGAACTGTTTACTGTCCATTGCTCTTCTCGGGCGGGTCGCTGTTGGTGAGCGAGCCGTGCCACATGCAGTGCAAAATAGCGTCGAAGCCGAGAGTCCGATGCAGACAGCCATAGAGTGGGTCAAACGGCACGGTCGTGCAGTATTTTCGGATGTTGAAATAAACCCTAAACATGGTTCGGAGTTCAGACCATAGGGAAATCATCCTGGTACAGTCGAGATCAGGTCCGCAAATTGTATTGTTGGTAAGGACCATCCCAGCCCGAAGGCGGGATTCAAGTACGACATCAAGTTTGGACTGGTGCCTGAAGCCTCTTGCGTCCGACAAAGTTAGCTATAAACGGCGGTGTAATTGACAAGATTCAGACAACACTGTCACCCCAAAGTGCGGGCATTTTCCCAACCCATTTTCTCTCCGTTGGTTCTTTCTCTGCTTCCCGTATCAACCAGAAGGCCAGTTGTGCCCGGTCTATCGTCGATATCCACCCATTCTTCCCAACGTACCCAGCCTTCCCACCTTCAAGAGGCAAGCCCGAATCCTTCAGTAGATTGAGGCGACACACGGTCCACTCAACGTCGGTCTTCTGAGACTTGATCTCCCTCATGAATACGTCTTTAATTGCCATGGTTTCTCTGCGAGCCCCTGGTGCGATGGTCATGATGAAGAAGATGTGGAGTTTAGTGAAGAGGTCAAAGCCGTCTTCTGGGTTGACAATCGATTGTGTTGAAGTTAGTAGTAGGTATGGACGCTGCTGGATGTGCAGCTGCCGTAATTCGGCCAGCATCCATTCGTAAAGTTGTGCAATTTCAGTCCCGGTGTAGCTCAGACTATTAGGCCCAAGAACAGAAATAATAGCCTCGAATTGGGAGAGGATGGGCGAAAGCCGCTCGCGGAGGGCAGAGATCTCGCATTCGATGACCTGACACCGCGCATCAGAATGATAGCTGTAAGGGTCCTCCGGGAAAGAAAACTTGCCGTCAAGGAGCCCTTGCTAATGGCAGAGCCATATACCTCTTTCAATCTTGTTGCATTTCGCGCGTAAGCCGTGACCGTATGACCTCTTCCGAGTGATTGCTGCACAACCTTGATACCAGTTTTGCCGGAACCGCCTAAGATCAGAAGATTTCTGTGCATCGTATTTTCTTCAGAGGTTGAGGGAAGGAGGCGAAGCAACCTCGTTCTGGCTAAGAAGACCTGCCGGATGCGCTTTCGCTCCCTTAGTAGAGGGACTTTCTTCCTGAACTTTGACTCGCGTAGCCTACGAGCAAACAAGTTATAGTTCGGGTCGAGTTTTTATGTCTAGGGCTAGTGGCAGGCCAAAGATACGGAAGATCTGCTGCCGGATCGCAGCCAGTCTCTCCGATCCGCTGATCATCGGCCCAATCTCATGCCTAGCTCTCTGGCTCGCTAGCGATTCTTGAATGCTCTTGAGTTGGGTGACAAAGTGCGTGTTGTGAGATCGCAGACGGCATGTTGGCGAGCGGGTCGGGAACTGAAGAAACCCGTTTATGGCCCTCGGTCAGCAGCTTGCTCAGATCGTTCACCCATGATCTGGTCTCCACTCTCTCATATTCGAATGAGCCCTAACACAATTTGATTTGGGGTTGCCTTGACTTGTCAAGGCAAGACCAGGCCCTCCAACATCAGGGATCGAAATATACCAAGACATCATGGATACCTCCGTTGCGCCTGTTATTAAAGTTGACCTCGATTCACCTCAAGCCTTTGCCAGAAAGACCGTCATAGTCACTGGCGCGTCTTCTGGCATAGGCCTTGAGATCGCAGAGTTCTTCTATGACCTTGGTTGCAATGTTGTTTTCGTCGGTGGTCGCAATCGTCCAGACACTTACGTGGGATTGGATTCATCGCGCGCCTTGGCCTGCCAGTGCGACATAAGCTCATGGGACTCCCAGACCGAGGCATTCGAAGCGGCCATCAAGAAGTTCGGCCATATAGACGTGGTCTGCCTCAATGCCGGGGTTGCCGAGCCACGCGGCCAGTTTTTCGATCTCAAAGTTGACCACACAGGGAGGCCGTTGGCCCCTGACTTGAGAGTCTTAGATGTGGATCTGAAGGGAACGCTGTATGGGGTCGCCCTGGGGTTCTACTACTTGAGGGACACTGGAGGGACTGTTATCATGGTCACCAGTCGGGCAGGTTATGGAGGAAATGAGATAATGCCGGCATATTCTGCGGCGAAGAACGGTGAACATCCCCTCTTCACAGCTTCATTCATTTACCGTGAGCATTTTCACTAACAGTGCTCAGGAGCCACAGGCCTACTCCGCTCCTTAGCCGGTTCCGCCAAAGAGAAAGGAATCGCGCTCACCATCGTTGCTCCACATATCACGTTCACTCCTGGAGTATTTCTGCAGCAGTACAAGCGAGGAAAGGAGGCCTTTGATCAGATGCGTGCAAAACTACAAGCTGTGGGAGTCAATCTCAGTTCTTCGCGCACATGCGCAATCGCTTGTGCTTATCTGGTTCAGGGAGGGCTGGAGATGTCGGGCGTGGGACTTCTTGTCGAGGATGACGAGATCTACAACCTCGAGCAGTCAATCAATGACAACTTGCCCGCCTGGTTCAAAGTGAAAGGCGATACGAGAGCGGCACGAGACGAATATGCCAAGCAAATGGAAAGGGACCAGGCCAATGCACACGGAGACAGGCATCGGGCCAAGCCTGAGTGGGCAAAATCGCATAGTGACCGAAACATGTGAGCAAAATCTGGCATGTTTGGAAGCCTTGAGACGGCATCGACACGGGCTGAGATAGGCGAAGCGGGGTCCTTTCTTCCAAAGTTATATGCTCTATCTCCTAGCATAACCTCAGACCTCGGCGAGACATTGGCTCATTCTAGGCCAGCGTAACTATATACACGCCAAGAGCTGCCAGAACGCTGAAGAGCGCAATCATCAGGTACATACTGAATCCAGAGCCGTCGGGCCAAGACACAGGAGCCATGGTAGTGGTAACGGGCTTCGCACTGTCGTAACCCTTTCAGAAATCAAATGTCAGAGCTCAACTCAGCCTATAGCGCACTGGAATCTTGGGAGCCTACTCTTCTGTCCAAGGTGCCGATGGCCAGTGTGTCTAAAATCCGGCGGGCGTCTGCGCTATGACCGACATCTTCGAAGGCATCTGTGGCATCCTTGCCCCCTTGGTCCACTAAAACCTCTTCCCCGCCACTATGAGCAGTTAGTACCACAGTGTTTCGAAGAAGGTAAGATACATTTCTAGGCGAACCAGAGGCCCAAGGTCATTACCGTCTAGCTTTTCCGTTCAAAGCGTGCTGTAGCGGTGCCCAAATGCGTCGGCGCAAAGAAAGAAGAAAAGGATGATGACTTACGGGTGTTCGTCGATAAATTTACTGAGGTCCAACACTTTGCTGTGGATGATAACGTAGAGGTCGTGTCTCGCTGTATGTGCTGCCACGTCTGCGTATGTCAGGGTGCGTGACATGGTGACTTCCGTTGGACGCCAGCTTTGCACTGAAACCAATGTTGAGTTCCGCAAACTACATTGACAACGGCTGCTAAGAAGACCACCATTTAAAAGAAGAGCTATGACTTGATGTAAGAATGGGGAATCATTCAACTGGTGCTCAAGTAGGTGCGCCGTACCGGCACCGACATCAATCAGGGCGCCTGGCGTCATGACCTGCCGCTCTGACATGTAGATTGCGGAGAGCCTGGGACGTGATCACCGTCCCCTGTGAAAGGCTGCTCGGAAAGATTTCAGCGCACCCGGAAGATCCACGGAGCGTCAGCTGGCATGTGTATGCACCATTACTTGGCACTCATTTCAGTGGATTCGGTCTATGGAAACAGGTGCTCGACTTCTTGAAATCGAGGCCAAGAAGTCGAGTCTTTGCCCTCATGGTTCGCAACCATCTCGATAACGCCCTGGATTTCGGCCGCATCCTTTGAGCTAACACCAATGCGGCGGGCCCCCCGTAGATGGAACCGAGTGGTATTGTGCGCGCCTTGACCCATTACGCTGGCCAGTATTACCAACTCGTTCTCTACCGGTCCCAGAACGGACAGATCCGCCAGGAACAGACCATACACCGCGAATTCGACTGTCCAGGCTAGCAGGAATTCAGCCACTCGAAATGCAACGGAGCCAGACATGGGGGTCACTGACCGAAATCCGGATTCGTCTCATACGATTTGTTGATCCCGGCCACTTCTTCTTCTCCAAACACGTGCTGCCACCACTCCTGAGTACGCTGGATCGCCTTCTCTGGTCGCCTGGCAAATTCAGCCCGGTCCCAGTCTTGAGCCGCATCTTTGGAATCCTCAACTCCAAGGAGGGAGAAGAGGCCGTCACTCGCGCGCGGCATGCCGACTAGTGTCCATGCCTTGATGATGACCGCTCGCAGTCTTCGTGAGACATTCTGCCGACTTTTCACGGTCGCGTCACTGCCGAGATCATCCAAGACGAATTGATACAGCTCGGCCAGGTGCTTTCCCCCATCAGCGGTGATGAGCGTGGCTGCCTACGGAGAATTGAAACGATTAGGCAGGTGCTTTCCCACTGTACAGCTGGTGCGTTGGCGAGACTCACCACAATGAGATACCAAGCTCCGTCGGGAAGACTTCGGGGGGTTGAATTTCGTGCCCTTTGGAACAAAGCCCTGTAGGATGTCGTTGGAGATGCCATAGGTGTGCTATATGCCGTCCACCCTTCTGACTTCTGGCGCGGGCGGCCAGGTTCGATTGGCCGCCGCCATTATACCTACATACACGTCTGCCAGAGGCAGGTAGCAAAGCCGAGAAACCTCGTCACATACTGCGGATGCGATCACAATGCCACCGGACCGGAATGACAACCAGACTTTCCGAAGCCAGCGATTTGGCGTCACGGTGAGGTCTCCGGGTCGGATGTTAATTGATTCCAGACGACATGCTAGCTCAGGCCTGAGCGCACTAGGGGGTAGTCCTGTGACCACGAATCAATCATGCGCGGCTCCTCCTGGATATCTTTGCGTACTCCGAGGATCCACCCCCGGATTTCCCCACGCTTCCCCCGCTCCTCAGTTCTCACTGGTGAATGTCCCTTTAGATCGGGATCCTTCTGGCCATGGCGGCAGCAGCTTGTACCGCGCCACTGCAGGCATCAACCGCTGGGAGCTGCACAACTTTTACAATTGACAGCACAAAGGCATAATGACACATTCCAATGTGGCTGGCGACAAGTGAGCGCTACCTAGTGCGACCAGGCAATTTCAGACCTCGGCGACTTCAGATCTGTTCTCTGGGGAAAGCTCTCATCTTCATCCACCCTTCCTCAGCAGCTTTCGCACTTTTCTCTTCTTCTTAGCCTGCAATCTGTCCTGTATCTTGTCTTAGCAGCCTATCATCGCGGTGCATGTATGGCGAGAGGAAGCGCAGCGATGGCAGAAAATGAGCCTTCTCCAGTAAAGCGGAAACGGATCGCTACAGTAAGATGGACCACGAGGAGACCCCAGGTTGTCGGGTAAACGTGGTGTGTTGACTTTTGGATCTTGAAAAAAGGCCTGCCGCACGTGTCAGAAGAAAAAGATCAAATGCGACGGAAACCAACCGTGCACTTATTGTACGACCCGCGACTTCGAGTGCGTGTTTCCTCAGCTGCGCCAACGCGGAGGCTCTCGAAGAGGGTATGTTTCCCAGCACCCTTCATTTGCTGGCTTACTCTCATATCCTCCACAGCGCAAAATACATTGACACTCTCGAGAATCGGGTCACCGCAATGGAGTCCCTCCTCAGCATTTCGGGCTTCGCATCAGACAAGGACAACCAGCAGCCAGGACCAGAATCATTGCGCACCTCAATACCCCCGGTCCCGAGTGTGACGAGCGGATCGACCGCGATTCCAGCGACCATGACTTCGCCCGAGTCCACCAATCACGGCCTGCCGACACTCGAAGAGTCGGGGTCACAGCAGAGCTTTCACCCCTCGCCAGGGACCAGCGAAAGAAGAGGAACGATGGATCGTGACATGAGCGCAGACGAAACTCTGGTCTCACAATCGGGGTGTAGAGACATAGGCTGTTTCAGGGATCCCGATATTGCTCATACGCGAGACCCAGCCCCCCGTATCGGTTCGGCAGCTGGCTTCTCAATCTTTTCGCCAAAAGGCGTACAATGGGTCATCGAAAGGACAGGAAACAAGACATTCAAAGACGCCATAATTGCGGCTGCCCAGGATGAGCATACGATGAATCACTGGACGTCAGACACCTTCAACTGCGTCTTTACTCGACGTGTGTTCCGCCAGCTGCCCCCGAAAGAAGAGACCGTCTCTCTCGTCCAGCTGTACTTCAAAGATTTCAATAGCGTATGTCCCTTGTTCTCTCAACCGACGTTTATGGCATTGGTTGAACGGCAATATTCCCCGACTCCCTGTGACAGCGTGGGCTGGTGGGCCAGCTTAAACACGGTCCTGGCCATCATCGTCATGCTACAGGCCCTCAACAACGCTCCTCCGGCGGAGATGGAGAGATCCCGTGATTATTTCAGGAATGCCGTGGCCGTTCTTACAGAATTGACGATTCGAAGCACTGACATTCTCGGCGTGCAAGCCTTGCTTGCTATGGCCTTGCTCATGCAAGGGACGCCAGACCCCCGTCCCGTGGCTTTCTTTGTTGCTTCAGCAATGAGACTTTCTCACACCCTCGGCCTGCACAAGAAGGAGTCTTTATACGGCTTAGAACCCCTCGAAGCCGAACAACGGAAACGAGTCTTCTGGATCGCCTATAGGATCGATAAAGACATGTGCATCCGCTCTGGATTACCGTTGATCCAAGATGAAGACGACCTGAGCCTAGAGCTCCCAAGTGAAAGGCCTCCGGATGATCTCGGAATGGTGACGCTCCCCGGTGGGCAAGGAAAGCTCAATATGTTTAGGGCGATGGCCGAGATTGCAACCATCCAGGCCAAGATTCACAAGCGGCTGTACTCGGCAAGCTTGTCAAACCAGTCGGACGAAGCACTCATGGCCACCATCACCGAACTCGACCATCAGCTCGAAGAGTGGAAAGAAAGTGTCCCGATTGATCTGGATCAACCAGACTTCGAGATCCGGACGGCATACACTCCACATAGTCTCCACCTCATCGTTCTGCACTTTTCGTATTACAGCTGCCTGCACACCATCCATCGGACATCAATTCAGCACAGCTATTGGACAGGCCGGCAAACCCCTTCTGAAGCTGGGCCGCTGAATCACCAAGTGTTCCAATCCATGGCACAATGCAGCTACTCCGCCAGAGCGTCGATTCGCATGTTGAAATACATCCCTGTGCAAGACATGGGCTTTATCTGGTATAGCCCCCCGACCCATCTATCCCTCCCATCTGATCAGATGCTGACCAGTCCCAGGCGAGTCTTATACTTCCCCGTGAGCGCATTCATCACACTCTTTGAGAGCATCCTCCGGTGCCCGACAGACTCACGATCACGCTCAGACCTCCGATTAATGCGTTCGGTGGTCGACTTTCTTTCCAAGTTGAGACGTGAGGACAGTATGGAGCTGAATCGAATCTTCAGAGTGTGTTCGGAGTTTGAGAAGACTTCCAGAGAGGTAGTAGAAAGGACGGAGAAGACTACACAGCGCGGGAGCGACGGAAGACGGTCCGCGCCGGGTATCGCGGCGGATAAGCAATATCTCACAAGCAGTCACACCGTTCCCTTGACGCCTCTGTCTGCCACGCAGGCTGGTGACATCGGATTTTCGTCGCCGTCGCTGTACAGTCGTGCTGTCACTCAGGTAAGAAGCTGTTCCTTTTTTCCCCTTTGTCCGCTTTTGCCAGCGCATCTTGCGCGTTAACACATTTGGAAGTCACAGAACTTCCCATTAGGGCTGGACGATTCTCTCGGCCAGTCCCAGTTCCCACAGAGACTTCCTGGGCTCATGACAGAAACTCAGCCCATGTTCCCGGACGGCCTCACGATGCCCTGGAATGGTAATATGTTCCATGACCTTTTCGGGCCAGGACCTTTCAGTGCAAACTCCTACGGCCTCGAAACAACCCTGGAAGGATGAGGTGCAGGCAGCCACGGCATGCGCCCGCGGGCGCGGACGGGCATCTTCATAAGACTTGTGCGATGGATAATGGCACAGGCCGTCCTCAGCATGAATGAGGAATGAGGAATGTCGCCAACCTTTACCCAATCACCAAACATGATATGAATTCCAGTCGACTTATATTCCTGAAGACTTACAACTACAAGCATTAGCCTCAGGGCCGACACCAATCATTTGAAGGCGACGGAGCCAGTGTTTCTCGAGCCCAACTCGGCACCAATAGCCGCTTGCCTTATGTCAATAAAATTTCTGGATCTTTGGCTTCTCGTCGGGAGTCGATTCTGTATTCAAAGAATAGTTAGCTCATTACTCTTCTGAAGATGTTTCCGTGCCACTTTCAGGGCGGGGGGGGGGAAAGCGCTTCGTACCAGGATCAACTTTCGGTCCAAGCGGTGCGATCTCGTGACTGGCAGCAAGTTTTGTCCCCGCTGGTGCCTTTGCATCCAATGCTGTGCTCGGAATGGTGTTGCCGTCCACATGCTCCAAAGCCGCATGCTGTTGCTCTAAACCCTGTTGATTTGTCTCTGCGCCGTTGACCTCACTAGGCGCCTTCTGTCCAAAGGCGGGCAATACAGGCGGGACATAGTCCTTAGTCGGTACGGGGAGGATCTTGGACACATCTTTGTAGTCCATGTAGTTGGTCGTATCTCCCACGCCAGTCAACTCTGCCACCGTGCATCCATTGCCCAGCCACGCCAGCGTGTCGTCCTCAGGAAGCCATGAGGTATACTCGAAGTCTTCGAACCGTGGGTTCTTCCAGCCGATATGGCCGTTCATGGCGGAACCAGGCCACATGGTGATCGTACGGCCATCAGGCTTGTTGCGTTTGAACCAAGTCACGCACTGGGCATTTTTCAGTCTGCAATCCTTTCGAGAGCAAGCATATAGACTTACACTGTCAGACATGACAGTCTTACTCATGTGCCGATCGACATGTTTGATCCAATTGCGAAGGGCTTGCGGCCTAAATCCCAGAGTCAACTCGTACTCGGGCGCACCGTGGTAAGAGGGGGGGGGAGCGCGTTGGAGCCACTCACTTGCACACCATCGACTTGAGGTACTCTCGTTGCAACTTCTGCACACATTTGATGATGTAGTGAGCCGTAGACTCGAAGGTGTGAACAATCGAGCCTGCGAACGGTGCCGTGTTGGGACCGAACATCAAGAAAAGATTGGGCATTTGTTCAGGATTTACCCCGAAATAGGCCACCGGATCTGGGTCCCACACTTCAGAGAGCGGTTTTCCGTTCCTGCCGATGAAAGGCGTGCCACTGCTATCCAAGCGACTATCGGAATGTAAGTACAGAAGGAGCGAGGGGGAGCGAAGTACTGACGTGTCGAATCCTGTAGCACAAATGATAGCATCATAGTGTCTCTCGACGCCGTCTTCGTCTACAATGCCATTTTCCGTAAACTCCTTCACGTCCTTGGGGATGATGTTGGCATTTTCTTCCTGCATGCACTCTAGCCACGCTTGGCCCATGATGAGTCTCCGGCAACCAGGCGCATACTCGGGCCTGAGAACGCCATACAGCCAGGGTTTCGGCTTCGTGGTTTCTTTCAAGTTTGCGTCGAGAAACATGGTGAATTGCTTCTGTGCCTCGGAGTCTTTGAAGAAAATCCGCTGTACGTTGTTGCAGTAGGCCTCTTGTTTCTTGCGGAATTCAAGATACAATTCGGGGTTTTCTGTAAATCGCTTGCGCTCCTCGAGGGAATGATCAACTAGTGGAACGTTAGAAATAGGCCCACACAGGGCTCGCCGCTCGGGTAAAATGCCTCACAGTTGTTTTGGACTCCTCGTTCAATCAATTCCTCCGTGTTAGTGCCACCCCCCGGAGGAACCCAGACCCTTCCGCGCACATAGTGATCGAGCTGCTTGACGGCCGGCTGGATGGCTGGGGTGATCTGGACGCCAGTGGATCCATAGCCGAGGACGGCAACCTTCTTGCCGGCTGGGTCGAAGTTGTCATCCCAGTTGGCTGTGTGAAGCATCGTCCCTGTAAACTTCTCTCGGCCGGGAACGTTGGGCCATCGCCAATCGTTGACGAACCCAGTGGCCTTGATGATGACTTCTGCTAGGTCCGTGATAGTCTTCGAGATCGTGAGCTCGAGCGAGTCCCGCGGTCTGTTTTTGGAAGTAACTTACTACTCCATCTTCTAGTCGCCGAAGGGTGACTTCCCACTGCCCCTGCTCCTCAAGCCACCGAGCGCTGATGAACCTGTGACGGAATTTCGTGTTCTTGTACACATCGTATTTCTTCGCGACGGTCTTTAGATACTCCTCGAACTCCGCTCCGGGTGGGTAGAATCGAGACCAGTTGGGGTTACTAGCGAAGGTGTACTGATATACATGTGGTGTAAGGTCCGGAGGAATGTTAGTTCTCAGTTTCCTGGGGGAGTTGCCCGATAATCGCTTACCAGGACGTAGTCCAGGATAATGGTTCTCCAACCACGTCCCGCCAACGTCAGCGTTCTTCTCATATATCGTCAACTCTAGATTGGGAATATGTTGAGGGAAGAGACAGCCAACAGCGATCCCACACATCCCGGCCCCGATGCAAATGACTTTGATCGGACGGTAGTCATCAATACATCGCTGATCCGGGGTGGTTGGTACACGGGGTTCCGTCATAGATCCCATGGTTGATGCTGGCCAGTATGAGCTGGCCAATGGCAGTTCTGATAGTATCAGGAAGGAATCGAGGACGTGCTTTCGGAAGTCTGGGGATTGTGGGAGTTGTGACTCTGCTTTCGTGGGTTGGCTTGGGGCTTCACTTGCTGCCTATGTACATGCCAGCTTTTGTTCGTCTCCTGACTGTGAAAAAGCATCAACAGCGCATGTATCCTGATGCATGATGCGAGCCGTGAGCAGCATGACGGCGCTCGTAAACCCGAAGGATTCCCGGGATGTGGTATGTGAATCCTGGACTGTTTCGTGGAGCTTCGGCGCCCCAGAAGAGGGAAAAACGTCGAGCTCGGATGACGGGTGTGCCACTCCCGACACGTGGGAGCCCCTGAGCCGCCAACGACCGATCCCTATCGAAAAGGAATCAGTGTATCGAGCGTCTGCTGAAGGACGGTCGTGTGATATCAAGCCACTGGATGCAAATCCTATCGGTGCGCAGTGGCTCGGCTTGTACTCGGCCGACTGTAGACTCTCTCTAAGTCCCTTCGGACACGCACTCGGAATTCCCACATCACTCATCCTTCCCCCAGGAGGAAATGTCGGACTCGCATATCCTGAAGAAGGTGCTTTTCGTCGGGGTAGGTGTTGCGATACAAGGCAGCTTCTCTTGTGCAAACACGTTGGCTGACCAAGAACTGATGTAGGCCGGGGGAAATATCGGAGGGCGTGTCTTCCGATCGCTCGAGAACGCTGGATTCGACCTCACAGTGCTGACTCGTCCAAACTCGACCAATGAGCTCGGTTCCAACGTAAAATGCGTGAGGAAAGAGTACGACGATCCGTCTCTGCACGAGGCTTTCGAAGGTCAAGATGCTGTGGTGTCGTTGGTGTCAGTGACTGCGTTGCTGGACCAAGTGAAGCTGATTGACATCGCAGTGAAAGCTGGGGTCAAGAGATTTATTCCCAGTGAGCTTGGTTCCAGCACCCTCAACCCCAAGGTACAGGAGCTGGTCTTCTTCTACCAGCAGAAACGGACAGTGCTGGACCATCTGGAGGCCGTGGCAGGGGAGAATCCAAGCTTCTCGTGGACTGGGCTTGCCAACGGCCCTGTGTTTGACTGGGTATGACGCCCTCCGAGTGCCTTGTCTCACTTCTTCGACTCTGCTGTCATTGGTTCTAGTATGCTTCTCGACTTTTGGCGGCACAAGCTCACGCAGCCATCAGGGTCTCAACGCTTCTTTCTTAGGCTTCGATTTGAAAACTCATACGGCACTGATTTACAACGACGGCGACACCCGTGTGTCGCACAGCAATCTTGACACTATCGGAGAAGCAGTCTGTGCGATCCTGCGCAAGCCACACGAAACCGCGAACAAGTATCTCTTCATATCATCCTTCACTGTCTCGCAGAATGAAATCCTCGCCTCGCTTGAAAAGACGACAGCAACGAAGTGGACGGTCAACAGAGCCAGCACAGTCGACGCGGAAAGGGACGGCAAAGAGAAGCTGACAAACGGTGACTTCTCTGGTGTGCGGCTATTGTTGGCCCGCCTCATGTACGGAGGCGACACGGGAGCAGACTTTGAGAAGGCGCCGGCATTGGCTAACAAGGCACTTGGACTGCCCCAAGAAAGTCTTGACGCGACCATTCAGGCTGTTGTGTATGATCAAAATTGAGAACCGGCTTGGCGGCTTGCAGTTCAATCCTCCGAACGTCTACTGGGTACCTGATGTCTAGCAACAGTGCGAAGACAATTGTGGAGGATTCTGTGCCAAGGGCAATCATGAAAAAATCGCCAATTCTACCACATCAGATAGTGATAGATGCTGGGCACGCACACCAGACATATACACGAAAATAGGATAAATCTTTCTATCTCGCACACCTCACGCTCAACCTACGCTAGGCAGGCTGGCGAATGAGATGCTCTTATGATGGCGACAGTAGCGGCTGGGATCAGACACCGAGCAATACGGTCTCAAGCACGCAGCAAAATACGATGAGTCGAACCCATTCTGCGTGCTTCAAAGTACTAAGAGGACGACCTTCCCACATGCCGCGCAATCCTCCATGCGTTGGTGTGCTGCGCCCACGTCCTTGAGTTCGAATACACTGTCCAGGAAAGCCTCCTTCTTGTATATGCCGCTTCTCACCTTCTCCACAGCGCCAGCCAAGACGCGACCTGCCTCGTCATAATCCTCATCCAGGGTGGTGAAAGTGGTGAGCTTGCGCATGGCAGTGACGACGCCAGCCCCGACTGGCATTTGCCACACCTTTCCAAGAATACCACATTTAACCACCGTCCCGCCTCGCGTCGTTACTGGCATAGAGATGGGACCCAATGCCTCCAGCCCAACTAGCTCTAATACCGTGTTGACATCTTTGGCTGCAATTTTCATGATGACTTGCGGGTCCTGCAGTTCTGACTCCAGCACAACCCAATCGGCGCCAGCAGCCTTCAGCTTTTGAACCTTCGACTCTTGCCTGGTGCTGGCAATGACATAGCAACCTTTCTCTTTGGCCACCAAGACGCCCCACAGCCCAACACTGCTCGTGGCCCCATGGATGAAAACGACGTCGCTCGGTTCCGTCTCCGCGGCGAGGAAGAGGGCGCCGTAGGCGGTCCAGAGGCCCATCGGGATGGCGCCGAGGACATCCCAACCAACCTCTTTGGCTGCGTCGCCCAATTTCCACAGTCGCCGGTGGTGACAGATGGTATACTGCGCGTATGAACCGTCATACGCCTTACCTCCGCCGTAAGCCCATCCTGCAACTCGATCTCCAACCTTGAATCCTGTTTCTGAACCGGCCTCACTGACCTCGCCAACAAATTCTTCGCCGATTATGAGGGGACATTGATTGTGAAATTCGTCCTTAAAGATCCCGAACTCGACCGGCGAGACTGGCTCAGCATTGCGGGCACGCAATTCAGCGCGATTGAGTCCCACGGCATGGATACGGACGAGGCAGAACTTCGGACTGGGAAGTGAAGGCCTCGGATAGTCTGTTTTGTATGTGAAGCATGCAGCCGGGGGGCTCGAACCAGGTGAAGTGAGAGTGACGGCGCACATCGTGCCCTTTGGTACGTTGTCCCAAGACGGCATGGTTGCGCGAACTCACTGCCCCTCAGACGACTTTCACGCGTACAATCTCGCGGTTATCCGAGCATTCTGAAGATGAGCTAATAAACACAAAGGTTTTTGAGGAGAGTGGTGTACGCAGATCTTCTGGCACACGCAGGACAGCTTCCGAACCTAGCATGGCTCACCATCTGCACCACCCAGTATTAGGTATCGAGAGCGACGTGGGAGCTTCCACTCAGACACCACAGCTCGGAACCTAGGCAAGCCGCATATAGTTCTGAAACATTTAAACCCATGAGCCGATGGTCCTCTTCCTGAGCGTACGTGGCTGTTTGACAACTAGGACATCTGGGGGGTATCTGGACCTCTCGGGGGAAATGCCATCAGCTGCTTGCGATGCCGCGGCCGATAGAGTTGCTCGGGTCGTGACTAGTGGAGGAACTTGGAATGAGCGGATGGTTCTCCGGTCAGCGGACGCCGACATTAAGAGTGACCTCTATTCATGTACTATGTTCTCCTGGTAGGTTCTCAAATTCCGACTCTTTAGCCGTCCCAAGAATATTCTCCATTGGGGTCCATCCCATTTTGCGCAAACTGAACTAGCACCTTCTCAAAGTTCGGGAATGTCGTCACGAAGAACTTGCCGGCCTTAACGCCTTCCAGGAGATCTTTCGCAGCCTGCTCCGGCTTCACCGCTTGAGCCAGAAAGAACTTTTGAAGCGCGGCTTCAAACTCTTTGCTCGCGGTTCCATGTGGCATCTCGGACGCTCCGGTCCACACTGCACCTGGATAGAGGACGCTCACTCCGATGTTGTGCTTTCTCAGCGTCGCGGCCAGGCTTTGGCTGATCGAGATATCCGCGGCTTTGGTGAGGTTGTAAGGAATGCCGTTGACTGCGAATGCTAGGGGTGGTGCAATACCATTGGGAGAAGCAGTGTTGACAATCCAGCCGCTGCGACGCTCAATCATCTCGGTAACAAAGGCCTTCACAATCCGCAGGTAGCCAAGGACGTTGACTTCGAAAGCCTTCCGTGTCCCCTCAATGTCAATATTCTCGATTGTTCCATGAGGAGAAAACATGGCGTTGTTGTGCAGGATGTCGGGCACGCCGATTTCTCTCTTGATCTGCGTTCCAAGCGCGGCAACTGCACTGTCGCTACCCAGGTCACAGGTGAAGGGCCACACTTCATACCCCTGTTTCCTCAATTCTTGGGCTGTTTCTGTCACCTGGCCATCGAGGATGTCGGTGATTATAAGCCGAGCCCCGTGTTTGGCGTATTCCAACGCCATTCCCCGCCCCAGACCTCGCGCGGCACCCGTGACTATTACCAGCTTACCCTTGAATTCAGGCATGATGGCCGGAATCTCCTCTGTTTCCCACCACAGAAGAATAAGATGATGACGACCGCCAAAAAGACCAACGATTGTGAATTCGTTCCTGCCCAATAGTCGATTTGGCCTTTCCCTTGCCGGTATTCGAATAGTCGAAGAATTCACGTCTTAAGTTCCGTCCCGTGGCGGTTCGGATTCGCACTTTCTGCTGTATTAGAGTCTGGCGAAATCATTGTCTGGCTTATAGTGAGCAACATGCCCAAATATGAGTGACCATAAAAGGATTCGGGTCTTGTCCCTAATGTCTTCCCGTGCATTTTAGTTCTGTCACGCGAAGAGAAGAGAGCCTGGTTGGCACGGCCGGCCCCGGATGTTAGAGACGAATGCGAGCAAGGACGAGATTATGATAGTCACAAACATCGAACTCCCCATTCGGTGTAAGTACATTTCTCTACCGAGAATTATCTCTCGTGCAGCGCTGTACCTACGTCTCCGGGTACGGAGTTGCAACCTCTCACGGCACCGAAATTGTGCATGTCGAAGTGAATGTGGACTCGCGGCTATATCTGTAGCTGCTTCATCGCAGTCTCGGTATCTTCGAACAATCTATCCTCAGTCTTCCTAAATCGGCCGAAGGTGTACATCTCATCCGCGCTCCGTCAATCCTGCCTGCGCCTGTATTGAATCTGGCCTCTCGGGTCTGGGACCATGCTCACGCCGTTCTCTAGAGGCACTGGCCTATTTTGCCCCGGAGGGAATCTGAAGTCGTAGGTGGTGAGCATCTGCACTAAGGCAATCTTGATCTCGTTCGAAGCGAAGAATCGGCCAGGACAAGCATGCTTGCCATGGCCAAAAGCGATATGCTCGTTACTTGTTGTGACGAATTGGTACTTTGTCTCATTACCGGGCTGCTGGCGTAGATTGTAGAACCGATGGCCGTCAAATGTGAGAGGATCTTTGTGGTACTTTTCGTCGGTCATTGCTGTGATTGGAATACCAAGTCCGGCGCCTTTGGGAATCACGGTCCCGTCTGACAGGGTGACGGTTTCTTGGGCAACCCGGTTCATAGGCACTGTCGAAGTCAGCTCTCAGATGGCTCGCTCCATTAAACCCAGCCGCTTTTTGCACTAGACCTCGGGATAGGGGTTACTCACTGAGCGTCACGGGACTGAGCCTCTGACTTTCCTTCATGAAGCTGTCCATCAGTTTGAGATTGTACAGCACATTCTTGGTCAAAACATCGCCTGGTTTCCACACCGCCGCAATCTCCTCTCTCAACAAAGGAATGTATTCAGAATGCTCGATCAGATCATAAACGACGTACACAAAGGTCATCGACGTCGTGTGGATGGCACCGAGCGAATAGTTCAGTTGGCCCCAGACATAGTTGTACCGATCTGCTTGCTCTCCAGCGGCAGCCTGCATCCATGCTAAGGCGTCCACGTATCTGGGGGGCTCCTTTCCGGCAGCAAGTGCCTCTGCTTTTTCTTTCCGCCGGCGAGCAAGCTCAGGTTCAATGAGACGGGTTGCGTCTGCGACTTCCTTACGGATCTTGCGAGTTTGAGGTAAGAACCAGTGGACAAATGGTCGCAGACCCTTGGGCCACATCCTCAAGACAAAGGCGGCGGTGAAAAAGTCGACCGTGTAATTGACGGCGATGTCCAGCCACTCCTGGTCATGGCACAGAGGCTCAGGCAGGAAGATACGTGAAGACAATCGTGTGATGATCGCCAGTGCATTTTGATTGAATTCCGTGCTAGTCCATTCTGATGTGGCATTAGTGATTGGCGAACCAAAAACCTGGCTGCGAGATTGAGGATACCGTCTTTGACCGGCCACATCCCGCGAAGCATTCCTGCCATCTCCTGAGAGAGAAGCTCTGTGACTTGACCTATGGCTTGCGTCAGGCCAATCCTGACAGATTTCGTGAAGACGTGGTTTTCGACCGCGGGACGAAACCCTTCGAATCCCGGGTAGTTGGAGAAAAAGTCTTTCTTCAGGGCCGCGGCGAAAGTCATTCGGTCGTCGTTGCGAACTTCGTCCATGAAGTGGGCTGGCAGGATTATCAGAGGTCCTGTGCTGGCCATGAGCTGGAAGGGCTTGTTGCTCTGGCACATGTTAGCCTCTTGTTTCACTTACGATTCTCATCTCAGTAACACCTTGCCCAGCGTGTCATAAATGAGCCTCTTCGCCTGGTTGACCCAGAGCATCTTCAACTGCCATATGGTCTTTGCTTTCTCATCTTTTCCCACCGTTGGGATGCCCGGGGATGCAGAGCTCGAGGTGTTGCTCCAAACCCCATACATGAGAATGAGGGATATCATGGCTGCAAGCACGAAAGCTCCAAGCTTGGGCACACCTTCATCGCGCCCAACAAGTGCACGCTCCAGTTCGAGGGTCAAGATCTTTCCAGCCATCTTCGTCGATTCTGTTGAGTTAGAGACGCTCAAGGTAGCCATTCATCGTGTCCTGCTGTAGATATAATCTAGCAACCATCCGGAAGGTGTGCTTATGTAACCCAATCTGCTCTAGTCAAATACCCAAGACGAATTGGTGATGGCGGGTTTCGGAAGCAGCAATGTTTGCCGCTCGACGGTAGTGTCATAACTTCCGAACTTGTTGCTCCGAGAAGGATGTCACGGATCGGCAAGAGATGAACTCTGCTATGGGCTCGCACAAGGCGATATGGCAGCAAGCAAGTTTGTTGATCTGAGGAGTTCAAAGTCCCGTAGACGAACAATCATTCCTAACATACACCCTGTTCTGTTGGGCATGCATTTCGACTTGACCAAAGACTTTGATCAAAGGCAGCGAACATGGTTGCTACGGACGCGACAGCCTGGGACGAGGAATATGACACCATCGGCGTCGGTTCTGGTATCGGAGGCCTTTCCACGGCCATCACCGCGGCGGAGCGTGGGGCAAAAGTTCTTGTGATTGAGAAGTTCGAACTGTTAGGCGGAGTGTCAGCTTTGTCGTCAGGACAGCTATGGCCAGGCCCGAATCACTTGGCCGAAGCAGCCGGCATCCACGACAGCCCAGAAAAGGCAAAAGAGTACATCGATTACCTTGGACAAGGACATGCATCCCCTTACGTCCGCGACCAATATTTGATCAGGTCGAAGGAATGCTTGAAGTACTTCGACGAGAAGATTGGCATTCACATGAGCGTCATCAGAGGCTTACCTGATTACTACTATCCAGAAGTTCCCGGATCAGCACCAGAAGGTCGCTACATCGAAACCATACCCTTTCCAGCCGCCAAACTCGGCGAATATCAAAAGAAGGTTCTAACCTCTCCTTACGGAGCGTACTACAGTTACACAACTTCCAACGAGTGGGTTGAGATGCAGGCGGGCGGAGAGAGCCTCGGGTCTTGTATTCGACGGCATCTTGCCAATGATGAACGATGCGCAGGAGCAGGGATGGCGGCTGCACAAGTCTCTGCGGCCCTACAGCGCGGGGTGGAGTTTCGTACATCTACGGAAGTCGTCGAGCTTGTGACTGAGGATTCACGTGTTGTGGGAGTGATAGCGCGAGACTCCTCTGGGACACGTCGCATTCGAGCTCGTCTGGGAGTCATGCTCGCCACGGGTGGCTACGACTGGAATCGACGGTTCGTCGGTAGCTATGATGCTCTCCCAGTGGCCGGAACTATGGCCCTGCCTACTGTTACTGGTGACCACATTGTGCTTGCTTCGAAGGTGGGAGCAATTCCACTGCCATCACGGGCCCCAGGCCAGTCCCCAATCTTTGTGGGCTATAAAGTTCCGACCGAGAAGATCTATGGCAGAGGCCCGGCGTATCGACTCTGGGTCCCTGGACGACCGCATTCGATCATAGTCAACTTTAAAGGGAAGCGCTTCTCCCAGGACTCTTTCTATCCTGATGTGGTGACCAAAGTATCGCGATTCGATGGGCAAGAGGACGGCATGGTGAATTGGCCGGCCTGGATTGTCTTCGACCAAAGAATGCTCAATAGCCGAGGAATGCCGCCTGCTCCGCCTGGTCAGCCACTTCCTGCAGGCATGGCCATTGAGGCCGACACTATACCTGAACTGGCTGTGAAAGCGGGTATCGAGCCGAAGGGCCTACAGACAACGATCGAACGCTTCAACAAGATGTGCAGCGACGGTGTGGATGAGGATTTCAAAAGTGGAAGCAACCCGTGGGGCCGCCTCATGGCTGGGGATCCTGGGCTGAAAAATCCCAATATGGCTCCGATATCTCAAGCCCCGTTCTACGCGGTAAGACTCGAACGAGTTACGATGGGAGTGCCGACTGCTGGTCTACCAATCGATGGGGATGGACGTGTGGAAAATAGTGCTGGTGGGATTGTTCCCGGACTTTATGCCGCTGGCAATTCAGCAGCATGGGGAGACTGGGGAGGCGGTTTCAACAGTGGCATCGCGGGCATGCGTGGCTTGCTATACGGCTACCGTGCGGCGTTACATATGACTGCCACGTAAATGCGCTTGTGGACCTGGATATTACCATTCATTATTCGGCTATAAGAGCCCTCTCACATTCCATCCGAGTGGGCGAGGGAGACAAGAACCATTCTCTAGACCTGGAGATAGTGCGTCGTGTGCTGTGTTCAAAGTTTAGTTGTGTCAAGGTGGGCCTGAGACGTAGGGCATTTACCTGATTCAGCCGAGCATTCGCAGCAACAATGACGGAGCCCAAGAACGTACTTGTGTGGCTGCCGAGTTTCTGTTGACGCCAGACAAAGTCCCCTGGAGTTCCAACTTTGCATCCCGCTTCCCTGCAGCATTGGACAACATTTCAAGTCAAGCCAGGCTTCCTCCAGCGAGGAACAAGCCTTGAAGTCCTATTCCTCCCGCGGCTACTTGTAAAATTTGCCAGAAGCTCAGACTGAGCCATCGACCATCGCCCGAGTATCGACGATTCGATTTGATGCGCGGTGGGCTCTGACTTCCAGATTTTGGGAGTAGAGGCCCGGTCTCGGTCTGAAGATCGATATCCATGTTCGTAATTGAGCTCAAAGGATCGGTGAACACGGCTGCAGAAACAAGCGAACAAACCATCATTGCTTCATTATGTGTCAAGATGACAGTGAGCGCGGGACGCGGTGTCCCGGCCCGGATGACATGGACTTCCGTTAGATGCCTCCTTCCGCGGGGCTTAAACGTGGAGAACGGGGGGGGACCACGTTGTCGGACAGCCTTGTAGCATTGTTCAATATCCGTTCTCCACGCCCATAGCCACGCAGAATAGATTCCGTGCAGACCGATTTCTGTCTTCGGATTTTCGGATCGCGCCCAAGAGATTCATGTATACGACTCTGCTTGTGCAAAGAGACTCGCATATAAGCGGCATGCAGTATCTAAAGCTGCCTCTGTCAACCCAAGCTTGTCGCGTTCCTGCCAGCCGATATAGCGCAAACCCATATTTTCGAGGTCTTTAACGCCCTTCGTCATGACTGAGTCGCCTCCATGGACGCACTTGGTTCGTTTTACTCACAATGGTGTTCCGACATTTGCCCAGCTTGTCGCACCTAAGGAGGATGGTGATCTAGACGAACAATTCGAGGTCGAGATCGCTACGGGTGATCCGGTCTACAATAACATCAAGTTAACGGGCGAGAAAGTAACAGTGGGGCGGAACACCCTGTTAGCGCCTTTCGCGACGGTACCCATGGTCATCAATACCGGTCTCAACTACAAGGATCATGTGAACGAGTCCCTGTTCTACAGCGCCCCTGTAGGTGACGGAGACTGGGGGCTCGCATTCCATTCAGCCGAGGAGGGCTTCCGTGGACCAAAGATCAAGCGCTGACGAAAAGATAAGGATCTCATGCCCAACATTCCGTATATCTTCTTCCGACCTCCAACGTCTCTTGCGCCACCATATCCCGCTCTCTTGCGCACATACAAGGTGCAGCAAGAGTGTCTCGACTATGAAGGCGAGCTCGTTTTCCAGACAGGCTCGCGGCCTTTGAAGGATATCTCCGTTGAAGAAGCGAAGAAGCATATTGTGGGCTTCACTGCAGGCTGCGACTTCTCTCCACGTCCGGGAAAGGTTCTGGGACGCATGAACTACATCTTCTCCAAGGCGTTCGATGACTGGACCCCCGTTGGCCCAGTCCTCGTTCATCCGAGTGTGGTTGGAGTTCTGCCGGAGTTGGATCTGACCACAAAGTGGAACGGGAAGGTGGTCCAGAGCGACAATACCCGTAACATGATCTTCAGTGTTGCTCAAATATTATCCTCGATGTCGACTGGTACGCTTACAGTGTCCCTGTAGACTTTTTTGAAGCTGACTTGGATCTGCTTAGGAACGACTGTCCAGCCTGGCACGGTTGTCTTCTCCGGTACTTGCGGCGGAGGCGCTTGGTTCATCAATGAGGGTAAAGCCGGAACTGGTATTAACGACGGCGATGAGGTGGAGGTGGGGATTGAAAAAATCGGCAAAGTTCGCGCCTACCCACGTTTCGATAAATAGGCTATTCTGCTCGACAGCAGTTCTAATGCTATAGAAATGAGTCCAGTGCCTTTGCCGCATATATCATGAGCCATGAGTAACATCAAAGCCAACGAGAAGTGCTTCTCCTTGCCGTGTTGAGGAGCAGCTTTGTGACAGGCCACCATGTTTGAAGCACCAACCGTGGAGGCCGCGCTTTACCACAACGCCGACATGGCAAACTTGAAACTTTCTGTTTCCAACCATCTGGACGTGTGTGAGGTCCAAAACGTGGCGCAAGGAGGGGAGTGGTTCTCCACTCTGAACCAGCATATCTCCTTCCAAGTCGACCGGATTTGGATAATGCAGTGTTTCCTGCATCTGCGAGCCGGCGACGATGATAGAGGGCGGTCGTATACTTTGATGCTATTGCTACTAAGCTCTCATGTTAGTAGAACTAATTTCGGGTCGTTGAAAATGAACCCGAAACGAATTCCGCAGGGAAATCCTCACCTATTGGTGTAGAGTTCCGGGTCGGTTCTCAATTCCTTCCGAGTTTACCTGAGAGCACTCGTGCACGGATTCCTTCAATGACTTTGCAGTGGCAAATATGCTGGATTCGGGAATCTTCAATGCTCTGCGTGTGCGGTTGGCGGGCCGCTCTGCAGAGGATAGCCCAACTTCGTGGGAGGGGTCTGTTAATCGCGGCGAAGGATTATAACAAGGCACATCGAAACTTTAGTCAAATCCCTTCTCACGCACAATTGTAACTTGGATCATCACTCTTAATACGCTCGATCATGGGTTCACTCGTTCCAACAACCAAGCGCGCGCCAGCGTTTTTCGTTTCCCACGGCGCTGGGCCCTTCGCCATCCTCGGTGCTCCGCACCAGCAGCCACTTGTCGACCTCTGCAAAGAGACAAGATGGGTGCTGGATGGAGCCAAAGGTGTTATTATCGTAACTGCACACTGGGAGACAGACCAGCCTCATATTTCGTCCGGTGCTGAGCCAGAGATCTACTACGACTACTTTGACCACCTAGCAAAAGACCTGCCAAAGGAAGCCTGGGAAATAAAGTACCCTGGTGCAAGAGGTGATCCAGAGCTCGCTCGCCGGATCAAAGAGAAACTCGACAAGGACGGATTCCAGGCTGTTCTGGACGACAAGCGAGGCTGGGACCACGGGGTCTGGGTGCCCATGATTATGCTCCGCCCGCAGGCAGACCTGCCCATTGTCCAGGTCTCGATTCCTAGTGGAGCGGATGCGGCTACTGAGAACTCGTTGAAACTCGGACGCTCTCTTGAGGCATTCAGAGATGAGGGCTATGTCATCCTCGGCAGCGGATCAAGCTACCACAACTTCGCGGCTGTCATCGACTCCATCATGGGCACCCCTGGACCCCCAGTTCCCAGTAACCGCCCGTTTGAGGATGCGATGGAGGAGGTTGCCAAGATCCCAGATGCCGACAAGAAGTGTGAAAAAATTGCCAGGTGGAGAGAAGAGTTCCCTAACAGCGAGGCAGTCCAGCCCGTCGGGAGCTCAGAACACTTCATGCCGTTCCTGGTCAGCATTGGGAGCGCAGGCAACGATATCGGGAAAAAGTTGGGCGAATGGGAACTCTTTGGAGCCATCATGACTTCCTACATCTGGTAGCAATGGCACGAGCTTGTCTGCCAAATGCGGCGGCACAGTGGCAAGTGCCGTAGCATGCTTGAAACGAACGAATGCCGTGAATGTCTTTTGACCGCTGTTGAAACTTCTTTTTCCTAGCAACGCAATCACAGGATTGCTGGGGGTAATTTGGCCACATGCTCTTTCCTGTTACATTCAGAGTTTGGTATCAGGAAGTTTTGTTCAGTGAGAGTAACTTCGTTTCCAGCACTTTGTCTACTAGATAAACTATTAGGTTAATCTGCGGTGGCGGGCTGATACAGTTAGAATGCGTCTTGTGGTCCTCAAGACCGCCTATCACCAGATGAACTGTGGGCAGTCTGTGCGACATGCCTCGTTGACTTCCAGCGACACTGAACACTCGAGGGGAGAGGACATGTTTCCAACGAATGCAACGCCGTTCGTTCCCCCTTGCCATCACGATTGCAAGGCTTTGATCAATGGACCGGTGTCCTGCGTTCTTTGTTAGCCGTCAAGTCAGGTTGTGCGAGCAAAGAAACAGACGCACACCCCAGGCCTGCAAGAAGGACATCTTGGGCTCCAAGGTATCGATTCCCTCGATGACGGCTCGCGCGATGAAGTCTCCCTCAATCTTCTTGCCATTCTTAAGTCCCAGGATCGCGCTTCCGATCATCAATAGATCCGAGCCGTCGCTAGTGGCGGAAAATACTTTCACGATCGAATGGTATCGTGATTCGACCAATTCCCAGGCTTTCTTTCGGGAGCCCCTAATTTCTGCGCAGGGAAAACCGGGCACAAGTCAGTCCTGTTGGATGCTGCTTCCCAGCCTCATGAGACGGGCAGGGCGCTTCCACGAGCAACCAACCTGCTGACCCCTTGAAAACCCCACTGGAAGAGATAAATGTAGCCTCGGGTGTGAATATATCCTCTATTAGCTTCAAACCGGCCTCGTCGCTGTTGGTATCCATCAGCGAGAAGAAGTAGTCGAGAAGGTCCTGCACCGCCTTGGGGACCGCAGTCGAGGGCCACGAGGTAGAAGACACTCTGGACGACATGGTTGAAACGTCAGACGCTGGACTTGATCGTAGATACCGCCTAAGCAAATTGACGCGGCGTAAGACTGCTGCGAAGAACGGTGTTTCTCCATCATTGAAAAGTTAAGCATTTTTGTGTTGACTGGATAATGGCTTGATTATCCTTCCGAGGTGACCGACCTGGCCAGCGGCGACAGTTATCTCCGAGGTACGGGTATTCCGCGCCGACAGCTGCACCTCGTGTTGGCCGCTTTGGTACGCATCGGGCTGACCTGGCTCAGCATCGGTTCAGCCTCACCGTGAGTTGCTCCGCGCGGATCATGCCTGTGCTCAAGCTTCTTGTTCTTGACGTCACCCGTACTCAATCCGCTTTCTGGACCCGGCGCAGTCGTTGAATCCGGGAAGTGGGGCATGGAGACAGAGCCTTGTCATGTCTCAGCCTCGTCTCGACGGCCGTGCCTAACTGTTGACAGGGTTGCAAGATAGCCACTGTGGCAAACCACCTGAGACGCTAGCTGTCACACCAATTGCAGCACTTACCTCAACAGCGTTGTTCCCACCGACCTGCGACAGCATGGCGACGGAATAGGAGGTTTCAGGAACGGCCTTCAGAGCATAGGCCAAAGTGTATATAAACAGGCAGAGTCTCTCTGAATAGCCAGGGGGACAGAACACAATCAAGCAGATAGATCCACTCCCAATCTGCGTATAACAGGAATTGACTCGGTTGAGGAGATACTGAAGGAGTCTTTCGTATGCCGCTAATGTCTCCGTCGTGTGTTTTAGTTTCCTGTAGCGGTGTCAGAGCCTTCTGTGCCGGAACTCGTCTAATCGAACTCCTCTAATCAGACCTGCTCCTTGAATTGATCACGCTTCTCACCTTCGTAGAAACAGACAAGATTGAGGTCGAGGCATTGATGACATTTTAGGCGTTCGCTGCCGCATTTCGATTTTTTCTATCTGCATGGCACGCAAGTTTGATTATCTTATTCACTTTTAGATATTTTATTAGAAGATCGTTATAGTGTAACAAGGCAAAGTGGCTATGATGTGCTCGGCTGGTGGAGTGGAAGGGAGGAGATTTGGCTGGTCACGTGTTAAACTAAAATGGATTGGGAGAGCAGGACAGTTAGCAGTACTGGCAGTGTGCCATTCTTTATAGTTCGAACAGAGTATCATTCCATGTTTTTGATGCCGTCTACCTATTCCTGAGTGTTTTATCGGTCCTGTCCCACTCCTCATTGCCGCCGCCGTACTAGGTGTTCGTTGCCCTGGGCGCTGCCTCTCAGGGGTGATGTTGGTGGTGTTGTCTTGTCAGTGCCAACCAGGAACGCGTTCTCGATTCCCGACCTACTGGACAGACCTCTGTGTGTTGTTGCACGTGCATGTCAAACCCTGAAGCGCTCTGTCACTCTTAGCTGGAGCACATCAGATCACCGTTGCATTTGCACGTGTTCCCTCGACAGATCTTCCCCTTTTCGCCCCCTCAGGTCCCTTCAAAGGCCTGTTCGTAACACTGACGCTATTCCTCCCCGTTGAGTTTCCACTCGTAAGTGAAGTCTTGCCCGGAAGCGATCTTCACAGCTTCCGACTGACATCTAATTACGGTTCTACAAGTAGTCTAGCACTTCCCAGCACCCCCGATCGACTCTCCAGGCTGAGTTGTCCATAGATTGTTCCCCGACATGCTGGTGTTTTCCTACACGCGTCTCGCGAGTGAGGTCTTACAGAATGCGAAAGAGCTCGGCCGGGGGTCTCCAATGCTCCGGCACGCGCTGGATTGAAGCGGCCTCGCCCCGATTTCTGAAACAAAAATGGTAACGGACGGGGCACAACTCGGGTGTATATAAAAAGTATGTGTATACTCAGTCCTACCACTCATTTCGATCAAGGTCACACTCAATCGGCAATCTTCTTCCCGTCCGCCCAGGTGGGCTTCACCGTGCGACAGACAGCTTCGTAGTCGAGAAAAATGCCCGATCTTTGTTGTGGGACGTTGTGGAAAATGTTCGGCGTGGTCCAAAACATGGTCCAGTTTGTGTCCGGGATCCTCCACGTTCCCCTCGACCGTTCAAAGTACCACTTGTTCACGGGGTTGTCCTTGCGGCTCCGCCAACAGACGCCATTGGGAAAGCAGGTGCGTACCATCGCGTTAAACACAATGTCTGCAACGCCCCCGGCCCCTTGAGATCTCTTCAGGACGGCGAACTTGTCCAGGTACGGGACTAGACGGTCTGTGTCATCGTCGGAGCAACCTGGAGGGGTTTCCCATGTGAGAATTGCACCGCCCTCATATTCCCCTGCGATAATCACTCCGGCGATTCGCTCGTTGACACGTTTCAGATACGCCTCCACGTCGAGCTTTCTGTTAAAGGAGTCGTCGACAAGGTAAGTAAGCCGATCCAAGTCGATTCTAGGGTCAGTCAATTGCAGACGAGGCTTCGACGTGGCGGTCCAGGTTTGTGCCTCTGGATTGGGCAAGATAGTGAGCGGCATGCCCCGTTTGACAAAGGTCGAAGTCGTTACGGGTATTGAGGACGCATCTTGTGCCAATCTCCCGGTGGGCAAAGATGATGAATATGCCGGCTTGTCGGTCAATAAGTTGTGGATTAAAGGGTTCTTTTGCCTTCTAGTCCCGACACTGGACACTCCGTTGTCGCTCAACCTGGCAGTGTTTGCGGCTTCAAATGGAGTGGTCAGCAATCCGGATGAGGAAGGGGGTAGCATTTTCAGCGCGTCGCGAAATAGTTTCAGATTCGACGCATGTTTCTGAGAGACACTTCCCTCCGTTGAGCTTCTCAGTTCCTCCTGCAAAGCGGCATACTCTTGCTCCAGATTGACAAAAACATGCCTCTTGTCAATGGACTTTGTGCTCGGGATTGACCCAGTCTCATCAACAACGATGATCCTATCCAATGATATTTGCTTACGCGTCGACTCGAGTTTTGCAGCCTCTTGCTCGGGCTGTTCCCCTGTTCGAGGGCTGAAGTTGTGGCCGGAAAGTTCTCTGGTCAAAGCTAGGAGTGCCTCGTCAGCCGTGGTTGAGACGGCTTGTGACTGTTCTGCAGAATAAGCCACTGGCAGGACGATCGGTATCCTTCCCCGTCGCAGAGGACGGGTCAACAGTTTTCGCAGAAAAACTCGAGGCCTGCCATCGGCACCCAAACTCAAGAGATTGTCCAGTATTCTTGCTCCAAAGGGATGGATGGCGTCGATGGCAGCAACCAGTTTATCCGCAGCCTGGGTGAGATTTTCTCGTGTTGCTTGTGGGCTTTTCTCTTGAGGCCCCTCCAAGACGACACAGGGTGCCATACTAAGACGTGAGAGAGAGGACAAGGTCTGGGCGATACCTTTCACGATCTCGTCAGCCATGGCATTAAGGTTGCTGATCTTGACCAGAGCAACATGAAGGGTCTCCAGCTCTTCAACAGTAGAGTGCTGTCCATTTTCGAACTGCTTAAACACCGGGCTCTCTTCCGAGGCTCTCGTTAGACCGAGCAGATCTCCTGTATTGACCTGAGGTTGCGACCTGGAGGGAGCAGGTGTCTGCTCCGGCGCTGCCTTTGTCGGGCGCTGAAGTCGAGAGATGTACGCCTTTGCATCTCTTTTGGTGACTGCCGAGCTCAGGAGACTGGTGAAGAACTCCCTATTCGCCAGACGCTGTTTAGCTCTGTCGGTAAAAGAGCTTCTCTTGTCCCGCTCGGTCACATCTTGGGCGTTGTACGACGCAGGGTCATCTGTCCGTGGGGCGGGCTGGGACGAGTAGAAGCGAGAATTGGATCGGGTGAACAGCGAGGGGGAACACGAGTGAGAGATGAGGTAGGCCTTCAAGGCTTCAGCTGCGACGTTTCCGCAGGTGAGCTGTGCGGCATAATGACTCCGAACTGCACCCAGGGCGGTCTGGTTCATGGTTTTCCTGTGCGGTCAATGATGAAGAAGCCCCAGCGGCCCAACGAGTTAAATGAGAACGTCACCTAGGTAGGTACCTGCCACGGGTCTATACCAGGCAGCCCTGCGCAGATTTTCATCCTGTAGGGTGTGTTCATCGAGGGAAAATTTTGGGCATGGTTGTGTCACGAGCAGAGGAAAGATACTGCAGTATTCTGCCACCGCAGCCGCGTCTAACGATACCCAGACTTCACCGCCCTGCCCAGCCGCAGCGGTGATTGGTCAATGCGTTGCCCCTCGACAAGGGGGGGAATCTGCGGCGAGCGGGCATCTTTCTCTATTAATCCCACGCTTGCCACGCATCGAGAGAGGGCTCGAGGGATAGATAGACATTGTCACTTGCAAATGCTGACCCAGTCGTTGCTACGTCCTGTAAACCCGTGTTTTCCCGAGTCTCAGGAGCATCTCAGCCCTGCGTATGGGTTTGTAAGTTTGTACAATGTACAAAGTAGATTTTTGTCAGCTCCCGGAATCTCTCCGCATGCTGCATCTGCAACTTACGAGACCAACGTCATGATGGACAACGGGGAGAAACGGATCAGGCTGCAGACGGCTTCCTGTACGATCTGATCGATATCAATTGACATCTCAATGGTATAAGTTCGTCGAATACCGAGTAGGCGGATGAACCGTGTCGCGCAAGTCACAAGGCCCTTCACTTGATTTTCACTTCCTCGTCGACACTTTTGACAAGATGGCGCCTCAATTGGCTTGGCTAGGTCTGGGGAATATGGGCAGGGTAAGTTACCGCCAATGCTAGGACTGTCCAAGGATACTGACTTCCAACCCAAGGGCATGTGCAAGAACTTGGTAGAGAAGGGCAACCTGTCCAACCCGCTGATCATCTTCAACCGCACCGTGCAACGGGCCCATGACCTCGCCGCAAACATCGGCCATGCCACCGTGGCGTCCTCCGTGCAAGAAGCCGCCTCGAAAGCCGACATTATATTTTATTGTCTGGGCGACGACCCGGCAGTGCTCTCTACTCTCGAAGAGGTCCTTAAGACCGACGTCCAGGGCAAGGTGATTGTGGACTGCAGCACGGTCCACCCTGACACCACGGCCAAGGAAGCAGAGATGGTAGAAGAAAAGGGAGCCAGTTTCGTGGCGTGTCCTGTGTTCGGCGCCCCAGCTATGGCCGACGCGGGCCAACTGATCTGCGTCGTGGCGGGTCAACCTGACGCCGTGCAAAAAGTAATACCATACTGCAAGGGCGTGATGGGCCGCGCCAACGTTGATTTCTCGGGCCAAGAACCACGCAAGGCGACACTGCTCAAGGTCATTGGCAACACATTTGTCCTAGGCATGGTCAATGCGCTGTCCGAGGGACATGTCTTGGCCGAAAAGTCCGGCCTGGGCGTCGACGAGCTCCACAAATTCATCGAGGTCATGTTCCCGGGACCGTACACCGCTTACTCGACCCGAATGAGGACGGGTGACTATTACACGCGAGCGGAGCCATTGTTCGCGGTCGACCTGGCACGGAAAGATGCGAGGCACGGCATGCATTTGGCCAAGCAGAGCGGGTGTCGAATGAGGCAAGTTGAGGTGGGAGACGACTATCTGAAGACTGTCAAGGAGACGGTGGGTGAAAAGGGCGATATTGCCGGCATCTATGGCGCCGTCAGGTTGCAGGGGGGCCTGAAGTTTGGGAATCAGGATGCTTAGATGCATCCCAAGTTGGTGAGGGTGACCGAGGGAATGGACGAGTTTGGCTGATGAACGAGCCCGGCTCAGAGAAAGGACCCGGCATGACATACATGCATACATATACAAGGGTCTAGAGCCACTTAGCCCCTCCCAAGCAGATAGATACAAGACACAAGATGCGGGATGCAAGGCGCCAGATGCCCGTCGGATGCAGAGAACTAGCCAGGGCATGCTGCTCGCGAAGCTGCAAAGTACGAAAAACACGCCCACCAGATCTCGTCACGGAGAGTCGATCGCCGCCTCGCCTCGCCTCGCCTCACGGCAGCGCATGTCACCGGTGCATGTCAGGGGGCATCATGTGATATACCCATCTGTATACCTGTCTTCTGGCCCGCCTGCCGTTTGTAGACACCCGCTTATTCTCCATTTCCTTCCTTCCTCTTCCCAGGCCAAGAAGGACGTACCACGTCGAAGCAGAAGGGGAAAGAGAAGGGGAAAGAGAAGGAGGGGAGAAAGGGGACTAAGGATTTCCTTTTCCGATTCGATCGAACGATCATAACGGAACCATAATTGAATTACTGTACCATCCCCTCCCGCCCGTGGATTCGGTCCTCCCCCCCCTTTCGTCCCGTCCCGTGCGCCTTGAGCTCTGTGTCCCGTGCCCCCGTGTCCTCGACCGTTGGCTGGATGGTGTTGTTAGTTTGTTAGTTTTGTCAATTGCGTTACTCGTCCTCGGAGACGTAGGTACGTGGGGAGCTGGGTAGGCATCTAGCAACCCAAATCTACAGCAGTAATAAATACCCTCCAGTTATTCAGCTATTTTCTATTCATCTACATGGTTGATTGGCGAGCTTGAGATTAAGGCTGAGGCTACATCACCTACCTACCTACCTACCTACCTACCTACCTCGATGTAAAACCCAGATCGCCCAAAGACCCAAAGACCCTGGCACCGGTATTGGAGTGACACAGTACACATCAGAGCAGAGGCGAGTTAGGCGCAGCTAATAAGGCGGACAGGGTAGGACAGGGGTTTCTTTTTGCATTGCTTGCCGGCTTGCTCATGTATTCGTACCGTGCCACACACACACGGTCCTTCCAAGTAACCCATATATCAGCAACAACGCACCCCCCCCACTCACTCACCCGCGGGATTACAACCATACATAATAGGTACTTCGCAAGCTGGAACGACGCATGACCCTGGTCCATCCACTCCCGTGGAGAAATATATCCCATACATGCTGGAGAGAGAAGTCGTTGGGGGCCTGACTTGCCTGCTTGTCCAGCTCCCGACCTGTCCCACGCTGGCTATATTACACTGATAGAACCAGAGGGGGGAGGGGAGTGTGCGCGTGTTGAGTGTGAGAGCGGGATCGCTATGGTGGTTAGATAGAATGCGAGTGTTGCGATACTCCTGGAGATGTGTGATATATGTATCTATATAAATGGGAGATACCGCCTGGCGCGGGTGGGTATAGATGGGCATAGCTACATATATATGTGTCCACGTAGCTATGTAGCCTATCATGTATGCAGCCATGGCGGGAGCCAGGTGGCTATGCATCCAGACAAGGTTATAACTGACAGCATCTCTGGATACCTAAATCATCTTCCATCGTCCCCGAATATTCAACGTCCCTTCGTCCTCCTTACCCTCTTTTTCTCAGCATCGTCGTCCTCCCCGTCCTCGCCGTTCTCGCCCTCGTCTTCCCACCCGGTCTCGCGACCGAGGTAGCTTTTCCTCTTCCCTCCCCCCCTCCACAAACCCTCTCTGACAGAGACTGACACTCTCATACCCTCGTACCCACATGTCTTATATTTCTTCTGCGTGGCGGTTTGGGAAAAGGGAAATCCTCAGCTGAGATCTCCCACCCCACCCTCTGTGGTTGGTAATATGTAGAAAGCTTCGCCCGCCTCCCTAAAGTAGCCCGCCCGGTCCGCCTAGGAAAGCCAAAAGCAAAAAAAGCCCCAAAAAAAAGAAAGAAGAAAAAAAAAAAGGGAGCTCAAAAAGCCTCGTGATCACTCCCCGTCTCGCTCCCGCCGTCGCTCCTCGCGTCGTCCCACTGCTCATGCAAATCCCACTCGAACAGATCCTGCAGACGCAGTTGAGAATGGCTCTCGACAAGCACCACCTTGGCGGACCCGTCATCTCTCCTGCCAATTTTCTTCTCGACCGTCCACTTGCCCCGCTCGCAGAGCAATTCTTCCAGGTCGCGCTTCATGCCCTGCGTAAACGTGTGGTTCTTGCCCAGCATCTTGATCCGTCCCTCCAGGACTTGCCAGTACAGCTCCTCCGTTAGGTCTAGGTGCCCTTGCTGTTTGTACAACAGGGCCAGCAACCGTAAACTTTCAAGTCTCCGCGGGTGGTTGTCGCCCAATGTGTCTTTCGAGTCCCTGATCGCCCGTCTCAACACGGTGGCCGCCTCCTCGATCCGATTCTGCCGCTCGAGCGAGCGGTGCAGATTCGTCAGGGCCGAGATGGACTGCAAGTGTTTGGGCCCGAGCACCATCGACGAAACCTTGTAAACTTCACGCAAAACCTGCTCCGCTTGCTGCACCTTCCACTCGACATTTAACATAAATCCGTAGCAATACTTGGACGCGATGGACCGGGGATCTTCTTGACCATAGCGCTGGACAAACAGCTCATGCACCTCGTAGAGATTTTGACTCGTGATGTCGCGATCTCGCATCTGTCCGTTGGCCACATAGACCATCCAACGCACAATTGTCGTGAGGGGGTCATTCGGTCCCAGCACCCGTTCTGCCACCAGATACGCACTCTGCAAGATGGTCTTGGTAATGTCTCCCTGGTTGTGCATCTGCAGGATCTGTAATGTCTGGTTGAGCGCCAATAACACTTTCGGGTCCTGCTGTGGGGCGATCATCTTCTCAAACTCGGCGTCCGCGTCTACCAGACTCCGTTGCGATAACGTATAGTTGCCTCGTCGAAGGTAGATGCAGGCGGCAAAGCACCGAGCGACCCACTTCCAGGAATGTTCATGGCCTCGTGAACTGGCGGGGATGGAAATCGTGCTTCCTGGCAAATCCTGGGTGGCGTTCAGGATGTTGCGAGGTAGCTGGGGCATCTCCAAATTCGGGAGACTGATAAAATGTTCTCGGGTGGATTCATGGCATTTCGGACAGATCTGCTCAAAGTCCATCGAATCCTCTGACGAGCTGTCAGTGAACATTAGCGCCCAGCTCCGAATGTCGTCGTGGCCGCAGAGTGACTTCAACGGCGGTGCGTCGACTATTTGCAGCGCCATGTACTCGACATCTCGACCCAATGAGTGGCAAGGCATGGTGGGGCTAGTGTCACAGCCGGTGCCGGCATGGCGCACCTGGTCGTCAACGATGGCCCGCGGTTCACTGGGGGGAATAGGGTAGGTATATGACAGAGCCGCCGACAATGGTGCATCCTGGGGAGACGAGACGGCATGGGCGCGTGACGACGACGACGGTGAAGAGTCGGACGAGCATGTGATATTGCTTTCTCTGGACGCAAGATAAGGACCGTGTCTTTGAGGCGGTGACACGGTCAGTGGGAAATATGGCGAGGCTGAGTGGTGGGGTGACCACCTCTGCGAAGGACTAGCAGGGGAATGTTGGTGGGTGAAGGCGGAGGTGGGGGCGGTGGAACACGAGGCTGGTCCTAGTCCTGGTCCTGGTCCTAAGCCTGAGACCGACTCTGACGCAGCTCCCGTAGGCGAGTGCAAGTCCTTGGCCGACTGGACATTTGCTGCTGCGATCTCGGCCGGCCGTCCTCTCGTGGGAGGAGTGGGAGGTGGCCCTTCTTCGCCCTCTGCCTCAGGCTCAGGAGTATAGGCTCGGACATGAGCATATTGCTCCTGTTGTTGATCGGCCGCGGTACTACATTTGACATTAGCAAGGGCAGTGGCGAGGAAATCCTCCTCGGTCATCTTCCGCCCTTTGATGTATTTGTGGAGGTCCTTGAGTGAGCGTTTGTGGCCATGGATCACAAACGCCGTCGACCGTTTACCGCTTTTTTGGCGGGTGTGGTGCAGCACCGCACCTAGGAAGCTGATTGTCAGCAAACCAAACAGTAGTGACGGTAGAAGCTCTTGCAAACAAATAATTGCTGCAGGTCCTCAAAAGGGGGGGGGGGGGGAGAGCTACTTACATATCTGATAGTCCTTGTCCGAGTAGTTCTTACTGATTCCCCACTGCGACAGTCGGGCTTTATACATCCGCTCCCTGTTCCAACTCTATCAGCAAAATGCATGGGACGTTGAGCGCACGGCAAAGAATAAGATGAGTGGCTGGGCTTCGGCGATACTGTGCACTCACGTTGCGCGGAAATTGTGCCGGTCTAAAAGTATTCTTCTCACATCTCTCAAGGGGTGCTTTTCATAAAGGATCCTGATTTCCTCCTTCACCGCTTGCCACTGAGCGGGAGCGGGGCCTTCGCGCGCCTCGAGTTGAGCAGAGGCGGGCGCCTGGGATTGGGATGATGCTGATGCTGGTGCTTGAGCAACATTCTCGAGCGTCCATCCATGGGGATTGCCCAGGCTCAGGGCCATTGACTTGATGTTGTTCTGCTGTGCTCAACGGTCATCACTGCCTAAAGTGAAGTTAGAATTAAAATGCCGAACCTAGTCAGCTTCGAAACAGAAAGAAGAAAAAAAGGGCGCGACAATAAGGGCTTGCCTTGCTGGTCCGGCTGTACGCGGTTCCAAGGGCAAAAAGGAAAGGAAAAAAAGGGCAATGTTTGCCTTGCGAGAGCGGCCTGTCACAAAGGAAGTCGACGAGGAGGGGTAATTTTGGTGGCCCGTGGGCACAGTGGCTCGTCTTCAAGTGTCGTGGCCCTTGATGAGACATGCATCTCAACGCTACAGGCCCAGTTCTAAGGGCCCGTTGCATATGCAAAGTCCCTTCTGTAGCCCAATCAGCACCCCTCTGGTGACAGCGGCGTGCTTTTAGCCTGACACGTAGCCGACAAAGTAAGATTGCGGCCAAAACAAAGGCTGAAACCCTTGCCCCTCAACGGCAGTGGCTCCCTCCAGCCTCGAGGTAGTGGTTAGGATCATCGTCGGGAGGGACATGGCAAAGGGACAGGATTCTTCTGTGGCACTTGAAAGGGGGATCACCTGAAGTTTTAAATACTCCCTGTGCGTCACTGTCGTCGGGCACTCCCCCTTGAAGAGACCAAGTCAAAGGCATCCGAACGTCGGTCCTTTGCCTGCTGCCTCTGGACTGGCTCGCCTCCCCTGGCTTGTTGACCGGCAATCTGTACGCGGACCGCACGCCAATAAGACGATTCATTTTCCAAATTGACATCGAAGAGACTTGTTTGCCCTCGCCTCTCCGGTCACTTGGCTGTAGCCCAATTTTGGTCGGGCTGGTAGGAGGAGCATTTGCAATGACACTCGTCGGACTTTGAATTCCAGGCTTGGGCCTTCAGCATGTCGCCAGCCACAATCAGCCTAACTCCGGATGGGAGACTAAGGGGGTACGTATATACAATAGATATGCAAAAGAAGAGAAGATCGCAATTGCGACTGATACCACACACAGCTGTAGCAGGGATGGCTTTCGAGGGCTTGTTTTCCAACTTAGCAGCATCGTCCATAAGCGGGTATACCTGGGGCCCGCTTTCCTTCCTTTCCCCGTTATCACCCGCTGACCATTGCCCATTGACTGTCCACCGTTGGCACCATGTCCAACCGTCGCGGTCGATTCGAGCATTTCACCCACAGATACTTTGGGCATGTGATGCCATCTGAATGGTACCCAGCGTCATCAAACATTCGAAAGATGTGTGTTAATTCGTGGTGGGCAATGCTCGGTCCAAAATCTAAAGAGCGCCATTTGAGAAACCCTCTTTGTTGTTGCTCAAACCATAGAGCCCGGGTTTTAACTTCCAAAGCATACCTGTCGTGGTATTATATTCCATTCAGCTTGTCAGACCAGGGGATAACAGATGAGGGTAACCAGCCTTGAGCGACTGCCGAGAAGACATGGCCCATGGTACCAAAAGGGAGTCCATCACTAGGACTGGGCTAGGAACAAAACAAAACACAGCAGTTGATCCGGGTCGGTCAACAGGAACATAGCAATAAGGGGCAGGGGCTTCTCCTCAAAGGGCTGTCAAGCATGGTAAGATCATGAACCACCGGGTTCCTGGCGATGTCTTTAGCCGCTGAATGACTGAAGCCCCTTTCTGGCGCCTTCTTTGAGTCGAGACAACGGGCGGAACCGTTTCGGGTCCTCCTTCTTGTCCTTGGGTCTCTAACAGCGACGAGTCTATGGGATAAGCAGATCGCCTCCAGTGCTATTATCAGAGCTAACGAGCAGATCTTCGCGCCTGGTCGACCGCGGATGGTCGACGATCTTGGGCACTATGCGATCGAGGAAAGTCCTCTTTGGAGTCTGCCGAGCCTTGTCGCGTCGCTTGGGCAGAGAAATGTCGACTTGTCACCGCCTTCTCCGCGTCGAATGTATCGGGGCCAGGCTGTGATGGCGGTTGGGGACCCGATGGGCCGCGACTTATCATGGCTTGCTGGTAAGCTGGTGGAGGATCAGCTTCCGCGTGTGCAATTTGCGCATATCCCGCTGTTTGATACGCACCCGGCATATATTGACCAGGTTGACCGGGTCGAGGCGCAAATGTTGCAGTGTTCACCGTGATGTTGAAACTGGGCGAAGGTTGCTCTGGTCTCGACTGCCCTTGATAATACGGACTCGGGCTCGGTTGGATACCTTGCGGCTGAGAATGGGTAGGGTATTGACTGAACTGAGCCTGAGGGTGATGGTATGCAGGTTGCGGAGGGCTGGCGGGGGTGTTGGATGTCATGGCAGCTCTCTCTTGCCGCCCACTGTCAGCGGGCTCATTCGTTCCTTCTCGCTTGACCCGGGGTTGCTGCGGTCGATTTGTACCGCCTTCTGAGGGACCCTTTTTCGCTCGACGCCTGGCAGTGTCTGATTCTCTATAGTCATACGGCTCTTTTCTATATTCTCCTGCGACACACCATTACGGTCAACATTTGTTGTAATTTTTCAGGCCAAGGAAGAATGGGGCGTACTGCTTTGTGTTTCCAAGTCCCAGTCTCTAGAATCATTGATGATATCGCGAATGCTAACCTAAACGCAAGGAAGCCGCTCAGTATGAGGGGGTGGTGGGCGGGGAGGGGGGGGCATCGGACGATGGAGAGAGAGAGAGGGGGGGGGGGGTTTCCTTACGGCATTGAGCGCTCTTCTCGCCAGGACGCTGAAACCGACTCGCGCTTTATCCTAGCCATAGTCAATCAGTGGGAGACAAACCAAGACTTGACGAGGCTGGTCTCACTGTGGGATGTTGAGACGATGTTATCTTTGCGGTACGATCAACCCATCGAGTGATATAATCGACCAGGACTGCGGCGTTGATGTTTTCGCCGGGGACAAAAAAGTGAATGGGCTGGAGGTCGTCGTCGCTGTCGTCGGAGTCATTGTCGTCGTCACGCTTCAGCCTCTTGCCGGCCTTGGAGGGCTGCTTCGGCATGACGGGTGGTAGGTTCGAGGATCGCAGGAGCGCAGGCTAGATGCTGTGTGATCACGGGAGAGGCTGTTAGCAGCAGCGGTCCGGCTCGTGATGAACCTCGGTCGCAACGCAGGCAACGCAGGCAACGCAGGCTAGCGCAATCAGGGAGAGGGCGAGAAGGGCAGTGGGAAACCGAATGAGCATGCTTGAAGAGATGAGGCGGATCCAGACTCGATGAACCCAGAGGGAGATTAACCTGGAAGACTGTGAAGTGACAAGATGGGTTCGTGGGTTGGTTTGGCCTGGTTTGGGCGGCAATTCAGAAGTGCAGCCGCAGCCGACTCATTGTTGGCAGGTTGGCAGGTTGTCAGTTGTCAGTTGTCGGTTGCATGTGCAGTGGGAATGGATGAGTTGTCAGGTCCAGGAATAATGGGTCAAGTAAGAGCCAGCGATTTCCAGTCTGGCATTAGTGAGAGTAGAGTGAGAGAAGCCCAGCCAGAGCAAATGAAAAGGCGAGCCCAAGGGCGGCGACCGCGAGAACACATGATGTCTGCCGCCCACTTACACACTTACCCCGCCGCCGTGCATCATCCCTCATCCGTCATCCATCATCGTATTGTCTCGCGCGTTGTTGCAGCTTCCCGGTGGCCAGAGTCTTTGGAGACAAGGCCGCTCTTCGGAGCGAGGTCCTCCGTGGATTACCGCTGCCTCTGGTCAATTCTCATGCCAGACGGCCAAAACGAGGTGGAAACCCAAAAGCCCTTTGGCGTGGTGTTTTTTTTTTAGCGATATCTCAGGAACCAATGTGGCGGCTGGCTGTTGGAGGATGGAAGTACGAGCGACCAACCGTGAGGGGCAGCAAAGCCCCATTCCAGCAGCGCAGCAGCGAGCAATCGGCCGATGGGCTGCCAGGAGAAATAGCCCGGCCGCAATAGGAGGGAAGATGCAACCCGAGAAGCTTGTGACAAAAGCCGATTTGAAGTCTGCAAATTCCACGGGTGGGAAGCCGAGTCCTCGTCAGTACAGAGATGGCGAGGGAGATGTGTGTATGGCCGAACAAAGGTTCGATGGCTCAGCTTGTGTTTGGGGAGCTGAAGCTGCCTTCAGACGGGGGCCTCAATTCTTCTGTGACGAATGCGACTCCGGCTGTGTGGGAGAATGTCGCTCTCTCGCCCTGCCCAATGTGGGGCCCGATAAACGACCGGCCCAGTGGAGGAAGACGGGCGAGGAAGATGCACCAAGGGGGGACCTGGTGATAGGCGGGAAGTTCATAGATATATCACCGTATCACCGTATATACACACACACACACACACGGGGTGCAGACGTCGAAACCGTGGTCGAAACAAGGTTGTTCACCATGTCAAACGGGCCGACAGGCACTACCATGGTCGATCGACTTCTGGCTGGTACTCTGCAGCCAGCACAAAACGACAAAGCCTCCGACGTCAATGTTGCCTCACCGCTTCTTCTCGGCCGCAGCCCCCTGGTTCCGAGATTCGAGATCTGAGACTACTCGGCTAGTGTGTGACTGACACGGCCTTGAGAGAGAGCACCATCGGACCACTTGATACACACGAAAAGATGGGAAATAGCATATACAAATAAAAGCTGCACTGCTTGACGAGTGATATTGGAATGCGGTCTCTGTTAAAAGAGGAAGTAGGGGGAGCGAGCCTTGTCCTCAACTGGTGAACACCACCCTTGGACTCCACCCCAATCCTCCGTCCCTTGGCTGGTGGTCGTATTAATCCCTGCTTCATCTCATGGCTGACATCTCCAAAATAGCGACTAACTCTGTGATGCCGGCAACTGGAAGCTAGCATCCTGCGTCAACGGGATGCTGGTGTGGATTGTGACCGCCATAGTTGCATTGTCATACGAAAAGGTCGTGTTGGGTGCACCAGGTACGTTGACGGTTTGGGGCGCCGATCCGACACCGCAAATCGTGATCCTTTCGATGCTGACGTTGGCTGGATAAGTGTAGTCGCCGGACATCGAGAAAGCGCCATTGGTGTACGTGAAGTTGATCAACGTCGTGCCGGGCTGCTCAATCATCAGCCCGTCGTCCAGGTAGAGCGATCCGTTTGCCGCGCCATCCGTGCCAGGCGCAATCAAGAGATGGAATCCTTTCGTACGCAGCTCGGCTGTAGTGTTTGTGCTCTCAACTCGAAGAGGGAGAATTGCACCGCCCCGGACGTGGAGTGGGATGGTGGTGAAGTTGACGTCGGTCAAGGTTGTCATCGACCCATTACCTCGCACCGGGCTAAATCCGTCGTTCCAGTCGTAGAATATGTCGTCAGGCAGATAAATACGCACTGTCGTTTTGTTCGCACCTGTCACGGGAGATACCAGCATCGAATCGCCAAAGAAGAACTGAGCATCGATGCCAAATGTCTTGGTGTCTTCGGGGTATAGATAGAACATAGGGTTCAAAACAGGCTTGCCATTTTGCGTCTGCGTCCAAAAGGCGGTATAGAGATAATCAAGAGCACGGTAGCGGATGTCAATCGCGTTCCGGGACGCCTGAGCAGTAATTGGCCAGCGATAGGCTTCTTGAGGTCGGGCTCCGAGCTCATTGTGGTTGCGATAAAATGTTTGGAAAGCCCCCAGCATCATCCAGCGCGCGCAGAGTCTTTCGCTAGAGTTGGAAGAATATCCGCAAACATCAGATCCGACCATGGGCAACTGGAAAATAGAGGCAAAGTTCAACATGTCTGAGATGCTGATTTCGTATTGATCCCAGTTGGCAACGTTGTCCCCAGTCCAATGGCCGACATGGGCACCGGCTCCAAGGAAGGTGCTGCGTGTGATGACCAGTGGTCGCTCGCCGGGACGCCGGTTGAGAAGAGCGCCGCGTGACGTCGACGACATCATGGTGCCGTACAGGTTGTGGGTGTCGTACTCAACAAGGCCGTTGTAATGAACGAGGTCGGTGTTCAATGTCTTGTTGGACAAGCTACCCGCAGCATTCTGGATCATGTAAGGAGGGTTGATCAGCTTCCGGCCTGGGAGACCTAGCATGTCGCCTGTATTCGGTGCTTGTCGTTTAGTATTTGATGGTGGTTGGAAGTCTGGCGGAAAGCCGGGGAGGGCAATAGCAGGGCCATTGCGCAGTGCCGCCGGCTTCGGAGGAAACCCGTTTTCTTTAGCAAATGCACTTGGGTTGGAGCATGGATAGTTGCAGAAGCTGGGTGACCGTCAGCAAACCAAGGCAAAATGACGGCGCTGGTATCGTTCATACTTTGAGGCTTCGTTCATGTCAATCCAAAGTCCTGAGATATCCACCCCAGTCTCGGGGCTGAAGAAGGACGCAAATTCGCCATTCCAATAGTCTTGGGTATCTGGATGGAACCAATCTGGGAACACGGTTGGGCCGGGCCAGACGACGCCCTCGAATACTGACCCGTCTGCCCTCTTCATGAAGACACCCGAGTTGTTGCCGTTGTTGAATGCCGAATAGTTCTGATACGCGACTGCTGGATCCACCATCACAATATAATGCTGCTGATGTGCGTGGAGATAAGTTACCAACTCGCGCATCTTGTGCAGAGGGAAGCGTTGTGGATCCAAAGTGAAGACCTTTCGGGCGTCCTACTCCTGTGTTAGCGGCTCCTCAGCACGATTTTGATGGTATTACCATATAATCAATGTCCGTCCACATGGTCTGAAGGTGTTAGCCTCATCCTCACCGCAGGGAGGTTGCCTACCTCTAACGGTATGTTGGCTGCGCTATAGTTGTGCACGACTTCGGCGACTTCGTAAACATCCTTGTAGCCATATCTGCATTGATGGAATCCAAAGGTCCAATACGCCATCATCGCAGGTTTTCCGACGACCTCGGAGATTTGCTGGGACACTTCAATGGGAGAAGGTCCGGCCAGGAAGTAGAAGTCCAGGACGCCCCCAAGGGTATTGTATTCGAGGTATTGTCCAGCAGTGTCGTTGATCTTGATGTCCATACCATTGGAGTTCAAGAACAGCACTCCATGCGTGCCATTCGACCCTCGGTGATCCATGTATACTGGATGATTCCCATATAAATTGGTGCCCTGGGGGATGCCATAAGCATCGCGGGACCACAACGTCCTGGTGTAATTGGAGGTGTTCAATCTGAAGTGATCCGAGTGTTCACCAAGGCCGTACAAATTTGGATGGCTGGGCAACGACGTCCGGAGCCTGAGATATTGAGACTCGAAGATGATGGGAGGCCCGGACGTGTTGAAGAGGACCTCTCCGGAAGAACGAGAGACAGAGAAGCTAAAAGGGTTCTCTGTGTAGTCAAACACAAGCTGAGAATTAGAGGCCGTAGTTCCCGCTGTGGCATTGGGGCGAGGAAGAACCGACTCAGGAACCTGATAGACGGTCTGGTTCTGGTCCTCGATGATTACATGGAGCCTCGAAGCTTCCCGTTGGGTTAGTAGCCGAACATGGATGGTTCGCAGGCATAAAGCATACCAGACTGGTACTCAACAGTGAGGGTGAGATTCCGCAAGTCAGCGCCGTAGACGTTACAAGCTGGGCCTGCGAGATTGAGATCAGCGGTCAAGCCATTCGCAGTCTGCTGGACGTTGGTAGCACGGTAGCCTGGGCAGGCCTTTTGAGCAGCAGTTACCCCAGAAGCCAGAAGGGCAAACAGAACAGAAGTCAACTTCATCTTGTTCTTGTTCACGGCGGTATTCTGGACAATGGGTAGATGGACGAAGGTCCTCTACACAACTGAGGTTGGGCGACGGCCCTGCTTATGAACCATAGAAAATTCTGCTCGACCACCTGCCGTCGTGTGCCTCAGACGGATGCAATGCTGGCCAAAGAGTCACGATTCCTTGCTGGAGCTGCATGAGCTGATCGACCAGTTGCCGCCCACAACGTCAGAGCTTGAGTCAAAGCCGTGGAGACAGAGGCAGCTCAGAGGCAGAAGCTCCCCAGTCAAGCTCCAGCTTACCCCACAGAGTCGCATTTCGATCAGCCTGGCGCGGAGTCACGGATTGGAAAAGGCGTTCTGTAGAAACAGCTCATTCTGGGGAAGAGCAGGTCAGAGTCCAATGGAAAGGCTAAGGTGCCTGACTAAAAGATCCCGTGGCGTTGTCGAAAATTCAAAAATGGCTAAAGTGCGGCGGAAGAAGGACACAGTGACATTGGGAATCTAGAGAGCTGCCACTGCCAAGCGGTGACATTGGACCATTTCACCGAGTATTTTAACCAGGCGAGTGGCAGGATAGAAGACGGAGGATGGAGGGAAGAAGGACGCGATTGAGTTCAGTGTAATACATAAGCACCAAGACGAGGGCCCGATCTGTCTTCCTTCGTATTCGTGTTGGTCTTCCGAGTCCCGCACCGCCAACAGGCTTGTTCTGACATTCTCCCCTGACACAGCCTTATCACGCTCTAGCAAGGCTGATGACATATCTTCTGTACCAGCAAAGGAGATGTCCTCCCATGAACAATGTCCTCTGTAACTAGATTTGGAAGGTCAGAATGATCTCTTAACGATAAGGTGGGCATCTCCTCCGTGTTAGAGCCGCCGGCAGTTGGCCGGAGACCTTGACCGATGGTATAGACACCATGCATGGATACAGGTACATACATATATATCTCCAGTAGCCATAGACCCAGCCGAGAAACATGCTACATCCACGATCCAAGGAGACGAGGCGTTGATCAACCCAAACAGGACAAAGATGGTGTATTTCCTCAGCCTCCTCGCACTCTCCCTCTTGCTTCCCACTTCCTCATTCACCCAGACGACGTCTATCGATGTGCGCGAAGCCACCATCTCCAGCATCCACAGCTCTCTATTCTCTGGCCTCACTACTTGCCGAGGTATTGTCAGCGCCTTCATCGCCCGGATCGAACGCTTCAACTCGGACATCAACGCCATCATCACCCTGAACCCAGATGCTCTCTCAATAGCCGACTCGCTAGATGAGTCTCTTTCACGAGGCAATGCCACGGGGCCACTCTTCTGCATCCCCATCTTGCTCAAGGACAACTATGACGCCCTCCCCATGCCCTCGACGGGCGGCTGTCTGGCCCTGAACGCTTCAAAGCCTGCTCAAGACGGTCCTGCCGTGCGCGCCTTCCGCGACGCCGGGGCCGTGATCTTGGGCAAGTCGAATCTGCACGAGCTCGCGCTCGAGGGTCTCTCGGTATCCAGCCTCGGCGGCCAAACCATCAATCCGTATGACTTCACCCGCACGCCCGGAGGGAGTTCAGGCGGCACAGGCGCAGCAGTTGCTGCCTCGTTCGCCGTGTTTGGCACGGGGACTGACACGGTGAACTCCCTACGAAGCCCAGCGAGTGCCAACAGCCTGTTCAGCTTCCGGCCGACACGGGGCCTGATTTCTCGCGCAGGCGTCATCCCGATCTCATACACCCAAGACGCCATCGGCGCGATAGGACGATGCCCCTTGGACCTAGCAACGGCCTTGACGGTCATGGCTTCCGTTGGCTACGACCCAGCAGACAATGTGACCTCCGCGATCCCGCCCTCAGTGCTGGGCACCGACTACACCTCCTTCATATCGCAGGGCGTCCGCGCAAACCTGACGGGGATCCGCATAGGAGTGCTCGAAGGGTTCTTCAACCGGACGGCGAGCAACGAAACCACGCCGGTCAACAACGCAATGGACAACGTGATCTCTATGCTGCAGTCCCACGGCGCCAGCGTGATTCTCATCAACGACACGACAACCTACAACGCCACCTCGATCTCGGCCCAGATGGACGTCCAGACGTCCGAGTACCGCGAAATGCTCAACCACTATCTCTCGACGGACAACCTGACGGGGCCACACCCTCGAACGATGCCGCAACTCTACACGCGCAACCAGAGCACCCCGGAATTCCTCGTAATCCCGTCTCAGTACTCATACGTGGAGACGGCGCTAGTCTCGTCGACGTCCAACGCCTCGTACTACCTCAAACAGTCGCTGATCGCCAACCTCACGCGGTCTCTGCACGCGACCATCCTCACCAACAAACTCAGCTGCGTCATCTACCCAGAACAAAAAAACCTGGTCGTCCCAATCGGCTCGCCGAGCCAGTCCGGCCGCAACGGCATCCTGGCGGCCGTGACAGGCTCCCCCGTCATCACCATGCCCATCGGCTTCTCGCCGCCCTCGACGACCGCCCCAATCGGCATCCCCGTTGGCATGGAGATCCTGGGCCTGCCCTGGAGCGAGGGCACGTTGTTGCAAGTCGCCAAGGCCATCGACGATGTGCTGCATGCTAGGCGGATGCCCGTGACGGCTGGCTTGAACGAGACTGTCGAGGTCACCAAAGCCTACACTCAAGTGCCGCGCGTCGTGCCGCTGGGGGCGAAGAATATAGACAAGGCTGCGTACCCTCTAGGCGTGTATTGATGCCGATACTGACATCGATATCGATGTAAGGACCGGAAAATGAAAACAAAAGTTTCTCAAATGGTGAAAGACAGCCCGGCCCGTCAATCGCACATGATATCTTGTACGGCGACCTAGTTGAACTCGTGGTGCCCCTATGACTTTCAGACGTATCCTGCAAGCCAGAACCCCCAGGTGCTTAAGAGGCTAGAGCGAATAAGACTGTACAGGTACTTTGTCGGGAGTAGTTCATCGTGTATTAAACTCTCGTCACTGCCATGTAGTACTATGTTTCTTTGGTATCTCAAAAGCCCATCAATCGTTATTCATGCAATAATTCCCCTGCTCACTCCATGTTCGTCAAGGTCCAGCACACATAACAGACAAGCAGCAGTCCAATCCACGCTTCGCGTTTCATCAAATGTAAAGTTTGCCGTCGAACCCGAATTCTAGCTCTGAACAAGGAATGTCGTGTCTTGTCTCGTCAAGATGAAGCCTCTGAGCCCGCTGTCAGCTTCTCCTCTTCCGCAACGATCGCGGCACCGCCTTTCTCTTGCCCATGCTTCAGCTCCTCCTCAATCAGGCTTTGCTTCTTCACGTAATCCAGCACAATCTTTTCCTCCGTTCTTTGCCTCTCAAGTTCTTCCTGGCGCCTCTTCTCGTCCTGCTCCGATGCCGTTATCGCCCGTCGTAACTCCTCATCATTTTCATTTTCATCGACTATTGCTTCCTTTGTGCCCGTGACTGGTTCGTCATGTCCATTCGTGGCCGGAAGCGCAGCTACACGTTCTGTTAGTTCTCTCTTCTTCCGTTCATTCTCAGTGTGTAGTTGTTTAGTCTCCTCAACCTTGCGCATGAAACTTTCATCGTAGTCCGTGTCAATTCCAGAGTCACTATCATCCAGATGATGATGATCTTCATGCATTAGCTCTGAATTCTGTTCTCTCGCAGCCTGAGATTGCCTGTGCTCTTCCAGGCTCTGTGCCAGAGCGTTTTCGAGATCGAGGTCATGCTCCTCCGACGGCTTCTCCGTGGCTGTGGGTAAGGCACCGCTCCGCCGGGCATGCTCTTCTTGAGCCCTCTTGAATTCTCGGATACTGGCTTGGATAGCTTGTTGATATGCAGCATCAGAATACTTGTTTGGATCGTGACCTGAACTGTGCAATTCGAGGAGACTCGCTCGCAGTGCCCTTTCAATGACGGCATCCTCCAAGGGGTTGCCTGTGCTCGTCGAACTCACGGAATGCTTGATTGCGTGCTCATAGTCAGCCAGAACGTTGTCTTCTCGCGACTGCGACGGCGCCTTGCCAAGACTGAGGGAAGACTCCAAACTTGAGAGAGAATGGCTGTGCTTGAGATGGTGGCTAGTGTTGTGGTCAAATGGACAGAATTTGCATCGGCTCTTGATTTTGCCGCCGGCTTGGCTTTTTCTTCTCTCCTCCTTCTTGATCTCTTTCTCGCGGCGTTGTAGTTCTTTTTCTTCCTTTTTCAGTTGATCCCTTCGCTCAGCAAGAGCCTTTCTTTCGTCCCAGCTAAGGTGCCTGGTATTTCTAAATCCGTGAACCAGTTCAACAGAGTCAGTGTTGGTCCTCGTGATGATGTGGCTCTCGATTGCGACCTTGCGGTCGTTTCCGTAGAGTTGTCCATGCTTTCGAGTTTCCAGCCTGCCATCCTTCCAGGCGGTGACAATTCGTTGCCTCTCTTCTGGTGTACTGTTCTTCCAATCCTCAAAACCTTGGGCTGTCCGAGCCGCAATGATATAATTCTGCACGGAACTCCCAAAGTGTTTGGAAATTTCGCTGTAGATGCCTTTTGCAGTGTATCCTGGGAGTCCCCAAATGCCCGCGGCTGGCTTGAGGACCAAACCGCCGAGACCCTTGGCTGCCCCCTTGAAGAAACCAGCCGCACCCTCTTTCTTCGCCCCTGCAAAAGGCTGGGTGACGAGGCCAGTTATACCGTCGTAGAAGCCATACCCGAACTCTTTGCCTGCCACTCGCAAGCCAGAATGAAGACCCACGATCTTTTCGTTCTGTCGTACAGTGTCATCTCCATATAACTTGGGTGCATTGTGGAATCCCTTTGCTAAAGACAGTGTGAAATCCATAGGGGACTTGACGCCGGCGGAAATGATTTTTCCAGCGGCTTTAGCACCGGATATTGCAGTTTCCAGCGACACTTGGCCGACTTCTTCGCCGACGCAGGGGTCACGATTCCCATATGGTGACGGCGAACCGGAGCGAGATCGAGATCGGTGGTGAGACCAGCTACCGTGTTGGTGATGGCGGGAAACTTTGGACGATCCATCAGCTGTCAAGACTGTGGACATGGATGAAGGCACTGGCGCGGCGGTTGTTCCCGATGAGATCGATTGCTGGGATTGGACAGGTGTGATGATTGCCGCTGTGGCATTTGAAGCTTCAGAAGGGAGTCGTTCCGAAGATACGATGGGTGTGGAAGTACCACTGTTCGAGTGTCTCTCGTGGATTTCTTTCAATTCTCCTGAAGCTGTCTTCAAAGACTTTAGGATTTCAACAGGGAAATCTGCGATACCCATGGAGAGATTTCCGAGTGTCCCAATCAAGGCGGCTGCACCACCAGATATTGGCTCCCAAGGGCCGTCCTCTGTCTCATACTCTCGGGGTCGGTAGAGTTTCAGGTCAGAGAAATCTAGGAGACCTTCAGTCCCGAGGACCGTGGCTGCAAGCGGCGACAGACGAATATCGGTTCGTTTTACGCGCCACACAGCAATGCGCGACGGATCCAAGGAGCATCTGAGGTTTGGCATGTGCAACTGCTTGTGGAAAGACTGCGCACCAGCATCACAACCATCCTCCGCTTTGATCTTCATGCTCAATTCCTTCGCGCGCTCGAGTGACTCCGGCTTTAATGCTTCCAAAATCGAGTGCGCGAGTTTATCAGCATTCAAGTTCTTGTAGGCAATAGGTACAGGACCTGCCCCGGCCCTGGCAGTCATCGAACCCCAGAACGGTTGATCGCCAAAAAATGGGACTACCACCGTTGGTCGACCGGCTAATATACCGGCAGCGGTTGTACCGGCGCCGCCGTGATGCACGACACAAGATACATGCTGGAACAGCCAGTCGTGGGGGCAATTGCCGATCATGAAGACACCTTCCGGTATTCCTAACTCGCTGGCACCGAGCCCACCCCAGCCCTTGGAGACTATCGCTCGTTGACCAGTCTGTTTGATGGCGTCAAATATCATTCTGGTCATGGCGTTTGGATCGTCGACCACGATTGAGCCAAATCCAATGTACACAGGAGGCGGCCCGGCAGCCAAGAAATCCGCCAGGTCCTGCGGTGGTGAGTAATTTGTGGATAGATTGAGGAAGAAGAAGCCCGAGATGTCGATATAGTTGCCCCAGTCTGCTGGTTTCGGGATCAAAGCAGGCGACCAGCAGTAAGTCCACGGGATGCGCAATCGACTGACCATCCCAGGAGCCCACATGATACTCACGGGATCCAGGCCCAGGCTTCTTTCTCGAAATCTGTTGATAACATCCCCTAAGCCCTGCCAGGTCAACATGTCCACCAAAGCATAGGTGACAAAGTTCGTAATGCTGGAGTCTGTATTGGAAGAGATAATATTGGCGAGAGGATGTGGGAAAGATTGCGTCGGTGACCAAGGCATGGTGAACATTAGGTGGAGAGGAATGCCTAACTTCTCTGCAATATGCACATGGGCGAAACTGGGCGGGTTGGCGATGATTGCATCCGCAACAAAGGGCTTCAAGGTCGGATCCATGCCGAAAGACACGGCACTGTCAAAGCTGCGTGTATCCATATTGTCATCGTTGACTGGCGTGCCCATGCCATTCCCAGCCTCAATGCAAGATCTCCAACAGCCTGTAACGATTTCGTAGATGCCCTTTCTTCGTTTGCCCACGTCTCCATTTTTGAGAGAGTCCATACCCGGCATAAGACCCGGATTCTTGACCATGAACGCCATGAGCTCGGCAGGATCCCCTCCTATGCTGAAGAATTCCAGACCATTCTCGGTGACGAACTGTTTGAACGTGGGATGGGTTGCGATTCTGACACGGTGCTTGTACTTGTTCTTCAGCACTTGACCCAGGGCCACAAACGGTTGCACATCTCCTCTGCTGCCCACTATCTGAATCACAATGTTCATCGGCGGCGGGGGCAGGCCGTCTACTTCTCCCAGACCCTCGGGAATCGGAGGTTCTGCAGGAGGTTTCTGTCGTGACAACTCCAATTGGCGGCGCAGAGCAGGCAAAAGAAGGCTCGTGAGTTTGCCCTTGTGTTGGTTGATATTGATATTAACTCGGCCATCACTGGCTATCCGTGCACCCGTATCAAGGCCATTCTGACTTATGTCTAGCTGCCCGTATTCCGCGCCATTGTAGGCTGGTGGAGGAACTTCCTCCAGATGTGGAGAGACGCCGCCATGATGCCGTATGTGGCCTTCCGGAGAAGAATTGGAGACAGTCGGCTCTTTTGGTCCGCCACAGGCCTCCTCTTGGGCCGCGGCAGCTGCAGCTTGCGCTTCCTCTAGGATGATGGGAGGGACGGGTTCGCCTTGTTTCGGCGGGGTGGCGGGGGGATCTGAGTTGGACATTATTGCACCTAACAAGACATTAAGGATGCGGTCAGGACGATTTGAGGGGAGAAGGACCGCCTTGAAGAGGCGGGAGACGGTGGGAAAGGAGCAACTAGAGAGCGCAAGAGAGAAGGAGAGGGTGCAGTTCAGCAGGTGATTGGGAGAGAGGGACGGTGAGAGTGTCCCGACAGTTGGGTCACTCGAAGTCAGGTGGGCATGAGCGGTGACGAGGAAGTAATCACTGCTATGGATGGTAACAACAGGAAGGGAAGATCTCGAAGCTTGCCGGTAAAGGGTATATCATCCATTTTTTTCTTGTGTCAGTCCGATAGCAGACATGATTGTCAGGGTTCTGCAACATTGAAGCGCGAACCAGGAAGGGGATATTGAACTAGTAGGTGATGCCGCTCTGGCTGGTTTCGAGCTGGATCTCTAGCCCGGGCGACGCTTAACCGGAGCCACCACACCCACTCCATTGCAAGTGGCTGCTGGGGGGCACATGCGCCTAGCCATGTTTAAGGGGTTTAGTTTAGGTGGGCAAGCCCAGTGAGCCCCCTAGCCTTTATCCGTAGAGCATGCGGGACATCTACTCGGGAATCGCAGCCCCTTTCCAGGACAGGCTATAGGGTTCTGCCCCGACCGCCCCCTCCTTCGACCCGCGAGGGCTTAATCAGCAAATGCTAGAGTCAGCACCACCACCCTGTTCTTTATACGTTTTGAGCAACTAGTAATAAAGCACATTCTCTGTTCCACCGCTTCTGGCCAGATCTATTCACAGCGTCCCGAGTAGCGATGCAAGTAACTCACATCAGGCTGAAGGAGCTACTGGACGCCACCGCCTAGCCACTTCATCACGTCCACAGCTGAGGTAATCCTAGGTAATCGTGACCTATACATTCCAGGTTCTCTCCAATATCCTGTCTGGGTTCTCTACGAGCGCTGCTGTTTCCAGCTTTGTGCGACATCTTCCATCGTCTCGAATGTGATCTCGCCGTCCCCTGCTGCATGTTGCCGTAGCACTAGCCTCCCGATGAATCGATCAATCATGCCCACAATATGCGCTCGACCAGCGCTTTCGGGGTGCCAGATCATCCTACAAAAGGTCATTTCCTTGATTAGCAAATTGCCTCAAACGGATGAATCGCTTATGGCAGCAGCATTAGTGTGACTCACGGATATACGGAGCCATAACCTTGCCCAGGCCCTTCATCCAACCAGCTTTCATTTTCCCATAGCCACTCGAACCTATCCCACCACATCTTTTCCACAAGATCTACGCCAACGTAGCCTTGCGTATTGGCAGCGTAGGGATAAAAACCGAGCTGATAGAGTCAGCAGTGAGGTCATTTCTGCAGAACCCAGGCGACTCACAGGTGTCATGTCCTCTGTATACCAGCTTCCGGGTATCTCCACCAGAGCCTTGTCGGCTTCGGCGGTTCCTGGCTGCGGCTGTTCGGGTACAGGGGTGGGGACCATCCAGCTACTGGCATCCTTTTTGTAATCCGGGACATGCGGTGGCTCTTGTGGAAAGGGGTTCACTAGGAAGTAAGGTAAAGAATCGTGTGCGTTCATACTGCTGTCATAGAGAAAGTCGTGGTCCTGGAGAAGCCGAACGGTTGTTTCTCGGATTTGGTAGAGAGGTGCTCGATAGCCGACTGGTTTCTTGCCTTGTCGGAGCACTGTGATCAGGTCAATGCATTTCTGCAAAACGTCTTTCTCCTGTTGAACGGTCATCGCATATGCTCCCTCGTGGCTATACCCATGGAGTCCGATCTCCGCTCCACTTTCAGCGATCTCGCGCGCTTGCGATGGGAATGTTTCGAGACTGTGGCCGGGGACGAACCAAGTGAGTTTGTCGGAAATACCGTGCTTTTTGAAAAGACGCAGTAGCCTGCCAACCCCCACATTGGCGCTGAAAATGCCCGCTGAGTAGTCGGAGAGTGTGTTCTGGGGATCATGACCAGTCCCCAGATACCCTGATATGGCGTCGAAGTCAACAGAGAGACAAATTCGCATTCGCCGCCTCCTCTTAGCCGCAGTCAATGAAGCAGGAATAGTCACCGTTTGCACCTTAGTCTCCTTTCCGCTGTTTCCGAGGACCTGCTCCTCTCGCCAAATAACCCGGCCTTCCATCCCACCGTCGACAGAAATGCATTCCCCAGAGATATGACCAGCAGCGCGATGGCTAGCTAAGAACGCCATAGCACGCGCTACGTCTTCAGGTTGTGCAATCTTCTTCAACGCAACGGTGGCCTGGCATTCTGCCCACATCTCCCTCGGATCGTCTAAGCGGTCACCGATGAGAGGGGTGTTTACCCATCCGGGAGCTACTGCATTAATTCGAGCTTTCGAATTCAGTCGGACAATTTCGTTCTTCACTGTGCGAACGAGGCCATACTGCAAGCCTGCTTTGCCAGAAGCATATCTACCCATTCGTTTTAGTATCTCCTTTGGCAATTTCCTGGGGCCTCCTGAGTAATACTGACTCTGCATGCCCTTCTTGGCCGAACTTTCCAGTTTCTGAACCTGTGATGACAATGGACACGTTGTCAAGTTCCGTTCCTTGGGCTTCTTGTGCCTTCTTCACCGAGAGCAAGAATTGCTTGACTGTTAAGAACGTGCCCTTGATGTTGTTGGTGTTGACCTTCGTTATATGAGTAAAAATGTTCAATTCAAGGCTCTTTGGAATATATCAAACCTTGTCCCATAGACTCTCCTCGATCTCCCATATTGGCGGATGAGAGCTTTCATCAGTGATTCCAGCATTGGCTATTAAGATGTTCAAGGGGCCGAAGTGGTCTGTTGCGGCTTGGAAAGCTTCAGAGACAGAGTTTTCAGAGGTCAAGTCGCCCTGAGTCGTGAAGAGCCTCGACGACTGCTCTGGCGTTGAACATAGCTTCGAGACATCAATGGATCTCCGGTCAAATGCCGTGACGCGACACCCAAGAGCTGAGGATGACTGTCAATTCTTGCTCTCAAGGGCATGTATATATGAGGTACTATGTGGGAGGAATGCATACCGAGAAATTCCTTTACTGCAGCACCTCCAATCCCCCCTGCGGACCCTGTGATGAAAACATGAAAACCCTCGAGTCCTAAGAACGTGGTCGAGCTTCCAGCCATGATGGACATAAAGACAGTCGACCTGGATGATATTCGCACTCTCCTACAAAGGCAGCAGTTTGACGTCTAAACCATCAACCTTTCTCAACGGACATGTCCGTGTAGCTGCTCAAGGCTGAAAATGTGGAGGGGACGAAGCTGTCCGTCAAGTTGTATGGAATTGGACGCGGCCCCCCTGTAATCACCTAAGATACCACTGGAGTCGTTGATTCGATTCGCAGGACACCTCGAGAGCCAAGAATCGTCCGGCTTCTCATCCATGCTCTCTCGTCGTCTCCGAGTCTCTGGAAAAGTTTTCTTTTTGGGTCAACGCCAAAGGTGGAGAACTGCACTGGCCTCGTGGGTACCGGGGAGATGGTTCGCTCCTGCCTGATTAAATTTAGTCTCCAGCCCAAACCAGGCTTCGAGACTTTGGCTATGGAGTGCCTGAAGCTCGATTTCTTACTTGACATTTGGTGTCAGCTATCTCCCTCCGCTCGGTCCCCTATCTGAAACTTGGACTGGATTTATCGCTTGTCTCCAAATTTGCCAATTGGATCCTAAGAGACGTCGTCTTCGTGGCTCGGCTGGTCTTAAGACAAGCACTGGGTCAGCGACTGATTGAATGAACCACGAATCCCGGATCCTGCGCTCATTAGTGGATGCCCTCCGATATCAATACCGAGCGCAGATCCGAGTGTCCTGCCCGTCGAACGTGGTCTACGGTCTGGGCGAGCCGCCCCTATCTGACTCTTTCCCAGAGTTGCCGATAGAGAAGATGAGTATATAGCAGCGTTGGGTTTCCTTCCATCTTTTCCCTTCCCCGTTAGTTTTGTTGTAAGTTACCTTTTAGTGACAATCGCAAATATGTCAAGCGTGGATGACAAGAAAGATCCTATGCCTAATGAGGTCGCGACTGACTCCCCTTCAAACACTGCGAACACCGCGGACACGGGAGTCACTGAGCTCATCAATGCTTCTGGCCACGTACAGGAACTCGAGCGGAACTTTAGCCTTCTCGCCGCTGCTGGGGTCGGGCTTGTAGTTGGCACCGTATGGCCGGCTGTCGGGGGGTCGATCCTCGTCGCCATCTTCAACGGCGGTCCTCCAGGAGTCATCTATGAGTTCATTGCAGTTTCGGTTTTCTACTGGATAGTGGCTGCCTCTTTGGCGGAATTGGCCTCAGCCATACCTTCCAGCGCTGGGGTTTATCATTGGGCTTCAGTAACTCCAGGCAAAAAATGGGGTCGCCTGGTTGGGTATGCTCCATCTTCAAAACGTTCCTCGTCAAATCGCCTGACATTCTGGGTCTACAGATTCTTTGCCGGATACTGGAACTGGCTGGCATGGGTGTTTGGTGCAGCATCAATGAGCTTCATCCTCGGTTTGTGCCCCGCTCTTGCTGAACGATATGAAGCTCATTCTCGACAGCGAACACGTTCGTGCAGATGTATGCTCTCGAGCACAGCGACTTCACTGCGAAGCGGTGGCATGTCTTTGTGACTTATCTGGTAGGTCGGGAACAAGCGCCGGGGCGAGGCAGACCCAATAGTGGGCATTGGCTGACAAGTGATTTAGATTGTAACCTGGATTGCCTGCCTGTGCGTCTGCCTGTTCAACAGGGCGATGCCTTATTTGAACACTGTAGGCATCGTCCTCCTTCTGGGCGGTCTCCTAGTTACTATTATCGTTGTGTGGGTCTCACCGTTGATGTGATACAAGAAGAAAGATTAACTGTTTCTAGGGCCGCAATGCCAGGATCCGGCGGACATCCACCACATGCCTCCTCTAGTTTTGTTTGGACCGAATGGACTGCTGACATAGGATATCCTAATGGGTTTGTGTTTGTTGCCGGAATGCTGAACGGCGCATACTCTGTCGGAACGCCAGATGCCGTGAGGTTCGTTCAATAAGCACAACCTCACGATCGCGGGGAATTTGGAAAGCTGACCTTTTGCCGCACAACAGTCACATCGCCGAAGAGGTTCCGTATCCTAGCAAGAACATTCCAATCGCCATCGGGCTGCAGATGAGCATCGGATTCGTCAGCGGACTCTGCTATATCATCGCGATCGTAAGTTCCCCATCTCCCAAACGTTTTGGCGAACGTTTTGGCGAGATCATATCATAGTCCCGCCGTCGTTGTTAGTTGCTGACAGATTTCCAGATGTATGCAATCAACGACTACGAAGCTCTGTTCAATGCGCCGTTCCCACTTGCCGAGATATATCGCCAGGCAACCGGGTCAGCTGGAGGTGCCATTGGCTTGCTGTGTCCATTCCTCTTCTGCATCGCAACCTGCTTGGTAGGAGTATATATCACAGCCGGCAGGACATTATGGACGCTCGGACGAGACGGTGCGACTCCGTTTCCTCAGTATATCAGCAAAGTGTCCCAGAGGTTCGAAATGCCTCTCTATGCAACTCTAGTGTGTGGCTGTCTGGTGACTGTTCTGGGCTGGTGAGTGTTCCAGACATTACGTTCCGCAAATGGCTGACGATGGACAATGTAGCATCTATGTTGGGAGTGCTACGGCCTTCAATGCATTCGTTGGCAGCTTCGTGCTAATGTCTTCTTCAAGGTATTTCAGATGGGATCTTCAAGGGAGACATTGCATCTGGAGTTGCTAATTTGGGAACAGCTATATCGCAGCCATCCTTCCTCATCTTCTGACCGGTCGCAAAAACGTCAAATTTGGCCCGTTTCAACTGGGAAAATTTGGTGTCGCGCTGAATATGATTGCGTGTGGATACATGATCGTCTGGTTCGTCATTTACTGTTTTCCTTTCGCTTTGCCCACGAATGCGGAAACCATGAATTATGCCTGTTTGATCTGGGGAGGTCTGACGACCTTCGTCACGGTTTGGTGGTTCCTTGGTGCAAGAAAAGACTATGTTGGACCCAAACCCGCTGGAGGGGTAGAACACGAGGTTGAACACGTGAGAAGAGCTAGTGTAGAGAAGCGAGTTTCAGTGTAGGTATTGCTGTAGTCATCAAGTATGTGCTCTGCATGCTCAATAGGGATCGAAAATGAATTTGGCAAGGTACTGGAGCAAAATTTCATGTTACTTTGTCACAAGCCTGTTTTGTCTGTTGATCTGCGAGCCTCAAGGGGCCGAGGGGCCTACGAGCCTGTGCCGGATAAATTTCGGTGCTGATACATCACGTGATAATCAGATCTTGGCATGAATTTATCCCACAACTAAAAATCGAGCCTCTGAGAGATCGCAGCCGTCGAGCGACCCGTACCAAATTCGACATTCCGCAAAACCAGCACGTCAAGATGTCCGACAACGGCGAGGTTGAAGTCGAAAACCCGACCTCTGGTTGGCCTGTCCTACCAAAAGATGTCATGCAAGAAATCGGCAGCGTGAAGCTCTTCGGGCGCTGGAGTTACGAGGATGTCGAAGTCAGAGATATCTCCTTGACGTACGAAAGCCCATACCGGACACCAATTACTGCGCGAAGGAAAGCCCACTGACAAGACCATTTGTAGCGACTACATTCAGATCCGATCACCAGTCTACATCTCCCACTCCGCGGGTCGATATGCCGCAAAGCGCTTCCGAAAGGCACAATGCCCTATCATTGAACGACTGACCAACTCTCTGATGATGAACGGTCGCAACAACGGCAAGAAGTTGATGGCGATTAGAATTGTGGCACACTCATTTGAGATCGTATGTCTCTCTGTCCTCCTTTGCGAGCCCTGGAAAAAAACCCTGTGCGAGGGACGAATATCTGACTCCCATTTTGTTCTTCTAGATCCACATCATGACCGATCAGAACCCCATTCAAATCGCCGTCGATGCCATCGTCAACTGCGGCCCTCGCGAAGATAGCACCAGAATCGGAAGCGCCGGCACAGTCCGAAGACAGGCTGTCGATGTCTCCCCTCTCCGCCGCGTCAACCAGGCCATTGCCCTCCTCACCATCGGCGCCCGTGAAGCCGCGTTCCGGAACGTCAAGAGCATTGCTGAGTGCCTCGCCGAAGAGCTGATCAATGCTGCCAAGGGAAGCAGCAACTCCTACGCCATCAAGAAGAAGGACGAGTTGGAGCGTGTGGCCAAGAGCAATCGGTAAAGCGGTTAATGGTGATATGGGATGTTGTTGCTGGTCGGATCGAAACATGGTAACGACTGGCAAATTCATGGCAGTCTACTTCAAGCATGCAGATGTTAGGCATCATCGTCTGCTCTGGGAGAGCATCATTCGAGAGTGTAGCACACGCGCGGAGGACCCACGAGGTCAGCCAGGGTTGCAGATTCAGCGGCTTAGATGATGCGGCAATGTCCACAAAATTCGAAATGGCATGAAAACGTTGACAAACACTCGTCAAAATCCCCGTTGCTCCCTCGAAACCTCCTTTTAAGGAATGGGCAAAAAACCTTTTGAGGCTGCCTCGCTGCATCGTTCACCGCCATTTTATTTTGCGACAATCCTGGACTACAACCGGACTTTAAACATTCCCGAGACCCTCGTCACGACGTGTCCCCCCAACCATGTCCTATATCCTTGCTCGCATCCTCCCACCGACATGTGCTCTGACCCTCTTTGTTTTTTTCCGACGCGAGAGACCCGCGTTGGGTTGGTGAGTTCCCGGTAATAGCATTTTGCTTCTGTGTCTCGGGGGGTGCTCTTCACTTGGTGGTTCGCCCGACTGTGTCTGAGTTCTCCATGTTGGCGTCTGGCTGCTTGTCGCTTTCCATTGTGCCGAGTGCCCTTCCAGTATCGCACCAATTGTCCCTGCCACAGCCACTTTGCCATCCATCCAGCGTTGGCTGAAGTGTCAATTCTCCCTTCTGTCACAAAAGCCCCCCCTCCCACCACCATCTCGGCCAGAGCACCAGGAGAAGCATTTGAACGAGCCCTGCGTCGTCGTGTTGCGTACAGCGAAGCGATATCATATCTCTCGGGGATGGTGATGCGGCGGCCTGATGTCCCCAAAGGCCATCACCATGTTCCTGGAGCGCACCTCCCTCATATACGCTTCTTGCTCGGGTTTCTTGTGATTGAAACCGCCCTCGTCCAGATCTCCTCTGCCAAACAGCCTCTGAAAAGCGAAGCCGACGCAGACAGCACCCGCGGCGGCTAAGATGCACAGAAGGACAACTACCTGATCGGGGAGGCCCATGGTAGGTTGTTCTTGACGGATTGTGATTCCAGTGAAAGGAAGGGGGGATAAGTCGAACTCTTGATTCTCTCGTATTCGTTGACCTTGGGCTGGGTAGGTTAACACTCCAGCAATGGACTCGGACAAGGACAGGGAGGTAATTTTCAATGCTTCACAGTGGCGATTAACTCAACTGTTAGGGTAAACGAAGGCAGCTGGTTTCAGAAATAGGGAGGAAGAGGCAGTTATCTGTGACACCGGGCTGGATTTGCACATGTACCCTTCATATACCACCATCCAGCACATACTTGAAGGGCGCAATTTCAATGCGTGGCAGCATAGCAAGAGCCGCTACGCGCAGTGTCTCGGATATTGAAAGTCCGTCCTTTGCGGATCATGCATTGATCGCATGCAAACAAGGTTGGAAGCTTCATCTTCAGTCACAATTCCTGCTTGTCCAAGGGCCCAAGGAACTGGCCCCATTGATATCGAACGACGAAAATAGAAAAGCGCAGACCAATACACTAACCAGTTTCGATCGAGAATCCGAGCGAGTCGAATCGGCAATGGTGCTGGAGCTCCACTAAGGCCTGGGATATCCCACAAGCCCCCCTTTGGACCAAAAGTTTGATCTCCTGCCTGCCAACAAACGCATGAATGTGGGATTCCTCTGGTCTGGCAGGGGTCCTTTTGACCGGTTCTAGAGGGAAGTTCTGATGTCAGAGCCTGCACTGAATGGCAGCATGTTCCGTGCTTAGGCTCTCTGTGCGCTCCCTCGACACCGCGGCCATTCAACCGAATATCATTTTGCGCAGCCAACCACGCATTCAGCAATCGGCCAAGGGTCGTTCAGACTGTGAATGGTAGTCCCATGAGCTCTCGTCGGAGCGGTCAGGCGAAATCCAAGACTGGGTGCTTGACCTGCAAGTATGTCTCTGTCCCTGAAAATTTGAGGGGTAGTGTACTGACATTGTCTAGGATCCGTAGGTTTTTCTTCTGCTCGGACTCATCAGTATCTGGATGGGCCCTTGTCGTCAAACTCATCAGCGACTACGCAGACTAATAGGCACTCGTAGGTAGGATAAAGTGTGACGAGTCGCATCCGTATTGCAGGAAATGCACCGATACCGGTCGAAAGTGCGAAGGGCCCATCATCCGCCAGATTCGTTTTGCTGAGGACCAGTTCTCGACTCCAAAGTGTCCAGTTCTGCTACCCGAGGTCTCTCTGCACGCACCGCAACGCAGTGCTGATGAAAGATGGGCTTTCAATTATTTCATCCATCGCGCAGCGCCAGTATTTGCAGGAATCATAGATGTCCCCTTTTGGCTCGAATTGGTCCCCCGTCTCGCTCAGTCTTATGCCTTTGTTTGGCATATGGTGGTCACGATTAGTTGGGCCTTTGAGCATGTTGAATACCGGGAGCTGCCGGCTGTTTTCGGTACTGGTTGTCCAACTGCTGTTGTTGTCAATGCCGACCACCGACGAGCACTGAAGTGGTATAACAAGGCCCTTGTAAGTTTCCGTCATCTGCTTGAACAAGGCGAAGCGGACAATGGATATACTCTATTGAGTTGCATCCTGTTCGGCAGTTTTGAGTTTCAGCAGAGGAACGTCGGTAACGCATTGCGCCTGATGGACAATGCTTACAAACTGCTGGCTCGGAATCTCTCGAACTCTCAGACTCTGCAGATGCCCACGACCAACACCGACATCCAGGAGATGGTGACGGCTTTCTCGTCACGAAAAGCGATCCTAATGGCCACCCTTGCTACTCCGACGCCCCCCGAGTGGAAGTATCACGCTGCAGAATGCAACACAGGGCGTAGCACCATCGCCACCTTGTCAGTGCTCGACGAATTCCGAAAGCATCTGTACCAGCTCATGTATGATGCGTACGAAGTGGTCCGAATAAATGCCCTCTTGTCTCACGATGAATACGAAATGCAGAAGTTGAGGCCAAGACAGCAGATATGTCTAGAAAAATTGCAAAGATGGAAAGATTCCTTCCTCCATCTTCCGGATGACCTGCGAAAGGGTGAAACTGGGTGGATCTCGTCCTATCTTCTGATGCAATGGGGCGTTTCCCACGTTTGGCTGTGCTGCTGCTTGAGCCCGTTGGAGACCTCATTCGATGAGTACATGGATGAATTTGCAGCTATCGTCAATGGGGCAGAAAAAGTCATGGACCACAGTCCCGGATATAAAATTAGCAGGCCCATATTCACTTGCGAAGTCGAAGTGATACCACCGTTATACTTTGCGGCAAGCAAATGTCGCGATCCGATTTTGCGCAGGAAGGCTTTGCGCCTACTACGAGAAGTTCCCTATCGAGAAAGCGTCTGGGCATATATTGCATCACCGCGAGTGGTTGAGAAGATGATTGCTGTCGAAGAAGGCCATGACCAATTTGTGGAATATTGTTTGCCCACGGGGCCACTCTCATTACCACCAGAAGAGCGCCGAATTCACCATGTTGCCATTATTAAGGCAGATATGATCGAAGGCCGGCGTCGCCTGAAATTCCAGTGGAGTAAGGTTGCGTTAGACGACAACGGATCGCTGAGAATGGTGCATGAGAATGCCTGGCTAGAGGACTGCATTGAAGAACCTAGTCGACACTCAGCAATGTCAAAGATGGTATAAGCACATGCTTGTCAAAACGTCAATCCTCGTGGGACGAGGAGGGGGGAACCCCTTGCTCGAAGACCTGACATGGAAGAATGCTCGCCAGCGCCGCAGCCGACATCTTACCGCGAAGGGAATTAGGTCGCCCAATTACTCGAAGGCTGGCATAGTGTGAAGAGAGAGAGATATCTTCATTCCAGGACTCGCGATGCCCACTACTTGGACCACTAGTCGTCTATCTGGAAGGGAGAGGAGGTCTGCCTCTGATCATCGTATTCTGATCTCGCAGCTAGTTCCTCCACCCCTTCATGCATTTCCTTTGGAGCTGCTTAGATATGCAGGACCACCTTCGATTAGGCCGCGGGAATGCTTTCCATGCGCGGAGGAAAGTGCAGTTCTGTACCTATAAGTCGTATGGTAGTTGAGGTCCCTTCCACTGTTCCCGGGACATCTTCTCTAGACCTTTTTTTTTTTTTTGATTTTTTTTTGATACTTCATAAACCCACACAGTGGCGAATAGAGGTTCATCCTACGGCAAAATCGAGTTGTCCAAATTTGCTCGTATTGGTCATTATAAAATATGGCCGCCAGATTTCCTGGGCGGAAGGTCCAGCGTGCATATCAGTGAAGGAAATTAGTATACGGGGTAGTTGAGAGTTGCCAGGGGGAATGCTATCCGAGGAACCAGCTACATATTAGAGATAGAAATTGGGTAGATCTGAAGTATGCAAGTTTGTGTCAAGGTGTGATTGAGGATGAATTGTCGCACTGAGCCACAAACTGTTGTAAAGACTTCGCAGCGTGACCTGTAATAGCCAGCTGTAGCCTATGATTCCAGCAAGAGGCACCTGGAAGCAGCCACCACACTAGCTGTCAGACGAGTGGAATTTATTATGCCGTGAGGCTGTTTGTGGAATCTAATCTAGATCAGATCACTTGGGAAAAAGTCCGCAATTTTTCCAACCCCCCCCCCCAACACGCTGGCTTCGACGTTGCAGAAAGGGTGCTATACCTATTCACCTTCAGGGCTGAAATTGGGTGGGAGAATAGAAACATGGGCAAGCGCAAACTGGGCGCGCTGGAAAAGGTCGACGCAGACCTCGCCAACCTGCAGAACAAGATCAAACGAGACCCGAAATCCTACCACACCGACTTCCTCCACCAGCACATCCAGTATGAGAACCAGCGGCAGATCTTCATGCAGGCGCCGACGTCGGCCACTTCGAGCGGCATCATCTCATTTCGCGACCTGATCGAGTTCGTGGCGCACGTGGCGGACTGCTACAAGGACGAGACCAAGGACTTTCCGCGGCAGTTGATTGAGATTCTATCTGCGCACCATGCCACGTTGGAGCCGGAGTTGAGGGAGAAGATCGTGGGCAGTCTGGTACTGCTCAGGAAGAAGGAGATCATTGACTCGCACATCCTGCTACAATGTTTCTTCCCCATCCTCACCGCGACGCCCAGCAAGTCACTGCGAGCGCTGCTGTTCCAGAAAATCCTGAGCGACCTGCGTTCCGCCAATTCGAAGACCACAAATCACAAACTCAACCGCAGCGTGCAGACGACCCTCCACAACCTGATCACGGACGACCGATCGTCCCCTAAGGGGCTGTGGGCGGTCAAGATTACGAGAGAGATGTGGAAGCGGCAGATCTGGACGGACGCAAAGGCGGTTGAGATCATGAAAGAGGCCGCATTGGCCGACAACGAAAAATCTGTGGTCGGAGGTCTGCGCTTCTTCTTAGGCGGTGACAAAGAACGAGAAGAGTTGGAGGATGAGAGCTCAGACGAAGAAACTGTCGATATAAGCAAGCTGCGGCATCAGATCGGGGTCAACAAGAAGAGTAAGAAGGCGGAGAGAAAACTCGAAAAAGCCGCCGCAACGGTCCGTCGGAAAGAGAAGAAAAAGGGCCAGCCTCATCCGTTGAATTTCTCTGCATTACATCTTTTGCATGATCCGCAAGGCTTTGCGGAGTCCATGTTTTCCAAGCACCTACAGAATACAAGGTCAAAGTTAAATCTCGAGCAGAAGTTGCTGGCGTTGCAGCTTGTCTCGAGGCTGATCGGGCTGCACAAGTTGACCGTCATCAGCTTTTACTCTTACTTTTTGAAGTATCTGACACCTCGACAACCATCGGTCACATCATTTCTGGCGTCGTTGGCGCAGTCCACACACAACCTGGTGCCACCGGATATATTGGAGCCTCTGGTACAGAAGATTGCCAACGAGTTTGTATCGGAGGCAGCTGCCGGGGAGGTAGCCGCAGCGGGATTGAATGCAATTCGCGAGATTTGTGTACGGCAGCCGTTGGCTATGAATGACACCTTGCTACAGGATTTGGTCATGTATCGGAAAAGCAAAGATAAAGGGGTGATGATGGCAGCAAAAGGCCTATTGAGCCTGTATAGACAAGTCGGCGCTGAAATGCTCAGAAAGAAAGATCGTGGGCGAGATGCCACACTGGGCCTGAAGTCAGGTGAACAGAAGCCGCAGAGATTTGGCGAAGAGGCAGTAGGCGAGATTGAAGGCTTAGAGCTACTTGAAAAATGGAAAGAGCAAGAAAGGCAGCGGAAGAGGCTGGAGAAGGGTCTTCCGGCAACTGGCTCTGGGGATGAAGAGGACGAGAGTGAGGAAGAAGACTGGAATGCATGGAACGTCGAGGAAGATGCAGACAGCGATGATTCGGGTGGATGGATCAACGTCGAAAGTGACGAAGAGATCAACATCAGTGACAGCGAGGATGAGCAGCCGTCGGCAAAGAAAGTACGGTTCGATCTGCAGATATCCACCACCGACGACAAAGAGAACGAAGGCGAAGAAAAGCCCGACCAAGGTGCAGAACTAAGCACGACCCAGCAGAAGTCGAATCTGGCCACCACTCGCATATTGACACCAGCTGACTTGGCCAAGTTGCAAGAGCTTCGGACGACGGCCACAGTCTCTTCGCTCATGAAGAATCACAAGTCACATCACGCCTCAAGCACATCGCAGCAGACGAATTCGCAACGACACAGGGATGACCCATTGACGGCAGCAGAAATTGAAGGGCTGGCATCCCTCTCACGCGGCAAGGCGACTCGAGCGCAGAAACTGGCCTTGCTGCAAGAACACAAGGACGACCGTGAGGCACACAAATCCAAGGCAGCCCGGAAGAAGGAGCGAAAGGAGTCGGAAGGCAAAGGCACGACTAATAAAGAGAAGGCGCGCAGGAAGAATTTCCTGATGACGCTGAGTAAGGCCAGGTCCAAGGGGAAGAGAAGCTTGGTTGAGCACCGGAAGATCTTGAGAGCGCACGTTGAACGGGGGAAGAAGGGTGGGAGGAGAGGGAACCGAGGGTAGATGTTGAATGTGATGCGCTGGCGATGCCACGATAGCAATACAGAAGGTGCTGTGAGGATGTACTGGTAGACCATGTTTGACCATGTCTCTTCTTGGTGGCTGTGAGTGAGCAAGCCACAGGGCACGACTCGTGAATGGTCAGGAAAAGAAAAGACCAAGGAAAAATTCCATCCTCGTACCAACCGCCGACAATTGAATCAATGCATTACTCGTACCGGGTATGAGCAATGAGCATGCCAGGTGAAATGGAAGGGAGCAATCTCATCTCAACCCTTTCTCCCGCTTCCTATTCCTCTTCTTCATTCGGCTCCGCCCACTTTCCCAGCGAACCCAAAACTGTTCTGTGCCAGCCACGCGCCTCAAACCAATTAAAACGTGGTCGCGTAAAGTGGGAAGCCTCGCGTCAATTTCGTGTCAGCGCCGCCCGGTTGAAGTTGTTCAGGAACAGAACACGAGTTCGGTCATTTCGGACGCAGACGGCCAATCAGGGCTCTCCAAATCTGCCCAGCCCGCCCAGCCCCGGACTTTTGCATTGGGCGAGGTCCGCACGCTAGGCCTGAAACTCTCTGGGCTAGCGGCGGAAGCGAAGCCACTATTAATATCGCCATGCATGAGGGTTTTACCGTAGGCTCTTAGGGGGGCGGCGCAGGGAGGTTGGAGGCGGGAGGCTGAGGAGGAGACCTCTGGTTGGTCTGTGTCGGGGGGGGCTGCAGGGGGGCTGCAAGGGGGTTTTGCAGGGGCCTCTCTACGAGTACCCAGTAGCCTCCTCTGGGCCGCTCAGGGCAACTCAGGGCTGACCTTTCAGGCCCAGAAACACAGCAAGAAAGAGGCTCACCAGGCCCCGTTCAGCAGGGTTCATGGCTCTCGCTTGATGCTTGACGATCCAGTCGCTCCGGAAACTCGATAAGCCCTGATATGCTCAACCTCTTCTTGACGCTTGGTGTCTCTCCTCGCTCTGTCATAGTAGTCGCCGCCGTACGAGGTACCCAGTACATGCACACCAAGAACCAATTGCTGCTGCGCGCAGTTGCCGGACTCCAGAGTCGGTTAACTTGCGACTCCCCAATCCCCTCGTTTTAAACTTCGACGCCTCTTTTTCAATTCCTTCTTGAATCAGCTCCTTTCTCTTTCTCCCTCATCTCACTCTCATCCTCGCCTTGTTCTTCACCCTCATCCACCAGCACCAGCTCTAGCTGGACTTCCTTCATTCACAGCATTTATCTTCCCTCAACCCTTCGGCGCCTTGCTATTCACTTAGCAGGGAGGGACCCTCTCGTCGAGCATTCACCCCTTCACATTCTCACACTCGTTGTCTTTCACTCTCACTGATCAGTCTCGAGCTCTGCCAGCTCACTCTTTCAGTCGCTTCTCACCAGTTCTTTACCCAACACAGCCACACCACAACAACATGGGTCTGCCACAAGACTTTTCCACTCCGGTGCCCTCCATTGAGGCGGACTCACCCCTCTCCAAGCGTCGTCGCTTCACCCCCAACTCCCTGCCTCCCATCATCCCTGTCACGGACAACGCCGACATTGAAAACCACACCTTTGACTCGCCATTGCTCCTGCAGCTCTGCGAACAAGCCCCTGACCAGGCGGAAATCGAGGCAGGTCTTCTCCAGGTCGGTATGCGCGTCAGGAAGGCCGTTGCTGAAGGATACAAGACTCATCAAAAGAAATTCACTCCTCGGCCCTTTTTCGACATGCACCGGCTTTCTCCCGAGACCCAAGCTGCCCTGTGTGCTGGCAACGCTGATACCACCAACGAGCTCTCCCCTTATTCTGCCGCCGAGGTCCAGCCCATCAGCACCGCCACCTTTTGTGGTGTCAGTTTGGCCTACCTCTCCCATTGTAGCGAGGACTGGTCGAGCCCTTCGTTCACCCAGCAATCTCTCTGGTCTTATTCCACCAGCCACAAGCGTTCATACGAGGCCGACTCCGACAGCGACGACAGCCAGGACTGGCAGCCTCGAACTCCAAACTTGGTGGCTGACGCGGGAGTTCACATGCCTGTCGATTATTTCGCCATCGACATCGACACCATGAGTGATGTCAGCCCAATGACCCAAGTCGGGGACCGTGCCAGACAACATTTCAACGGTCGACGCATGGCTCTGCCAAAGAGTCGCGGCAGATTCTTCCAACAACCCGAGACACAAGTGCCGCCTACCTCGGCCGTCAACCCATTCGCCAACATGATTGTTCAACAACCCGAATCTCAACTCGCGAATCATTTTGGTCACAAGAGGATGATGAGCTGTGGCATGGAAGCTGCCATGGATTTCGGTGAAGCTTCATTCCTGCAACGACGGGAGGATGTTGAAATGGATTGCTCTTAAAAAACAGAAAGGGAAAAAGATTACTTGATTAAGCCAGGATTTTGACGATTGTGTTATTGATGGTTTGCATTGCTTCATGATTTTTTTTTTTTTTTTTCGGTTTCAAGGCGGAAAGAAATGCGTCGAGACGGATGTCCTGCGGACGAATTGCGATGACCTAAAAAGGCTTGGATACGCAAATCGATGAGCATAAAATAGGGGAGACGGAGAAAGTTGAGAGATGCTTGGATGGATGCCTCAGCAGCCGTCCTGGGTAACGCTGTAAAATATTGCAAGCTGTGATCATTACTGGGTGGACATGGAAATGGGGAACATTGTATATACGGCCTGGAATCCGTCAACCTGGATTGAGTCGTCTGCGGAAAGCTGGAAAGGTGCTCTCCGCCTCGGTCGACAGGAGCAAACGGAATTTTGCAGGAGTCGGCGCACACTGCAACAAGAGAGCGACTTGCATGCCTCATGTTATGCATTATCAAACGATGAAAATCGAGCTCAGATAGATAATAAAAGAATGAAAATTCGATGAGAGCCGAAAACGAGCTCGACTTCCCACTTTGACCGCCTTTTGAGATACCATCGTGGGCATTTGCACGTGATTGTGGAATTGGTGGGAAAATCCGCAACCTTCAGACTTGATTTTTTCTGTTTTTTTAGTCCTTGACTTCAAGCTCGCTTCTACTGCAAACATCTTCTCTTCAGGACTCCAACAACAGATTTTGTGGTGTTTCGTGGTGTTAAATACGGCGGCCACACTCGACCAGACGGCCGTAGAGTGTGCGGCCATGAGAAGAACATGTTAATCAACCTTGAAACCCATCCTTTCGCTTTCATGTTATCTTCGACAAGATTATAGCCTTGCAGACCAGGCGAGTGAGAATGCTGTGGCGGGTAATAACGGCAGATGCCTTTCCAGGGAAGTGAAGGCTGCAGACATGTCCTGCCCAAGCCTGGCATACCCTGCCAATGTCAGTTCCCCCCCTTTTAAGACAGGGGCTGGAAGAGGCCATCGGAACCAACCATTTTCTATTGGCTACATGCAGCAAACACCCTCGTGAAACAGGCAAAGGCGAGGGAGATGGCATGACCCCTGAACTCGCCAGTGAGTCGAGGCGCCGATAACAAGGCCCAATTTAAATGTCATTTCGCTCTGCTTAGCGATTATTTATGGCCGGATGATCTTGTCGTCGTGATTCCTCTCGAGTGCGCAGCGATGAGTTTGCCCATGAAACCTTCATTCTTTAATCAACAGCCAAAGCGTTCCCGAGAAGAGGGGCTTTCTCTCTTCTCAATGTGAACACATGATGTCCACTATTACCATTCCCGACCTCTCGCTCATCCTCCGTGCGAGACGATCGCCACCTCTCGACTTGGTTTACAAGTACACGCCCATCCCGGTTGAAGGCTGGATCAGGATTCTGGTGCTTTACCCTGGATTTGCGAGCGACGAGCTCTCTTGCGGCCTTCAATCCTGGAAAATCGAGGACGTTGCCAGGTTGGGTTTCGAGGCCCTATCTTATGTCTGGGGGAGTGACAATGGATCTCAACAGACGAGAAAGCTCGACTGTGATGGTGCTCCGCTGCACATTCGGGAGAACTTGGACTGTGCATTGAAGCATCTTCGTCACGACCGAAACACGAGGTTCCTTTGGGTGGACGCCGTGTGTATCAATCAGGAAGACAAGGAGGAGAGATCTCGACAGGTGAGTGGTTTCAGTCAACGCCGTCGAGATCCACTGTCTCGAAAGCTAGCAATCTCACACCAAGCGGTAGGTCCAACAAATGGGTGAAATATACGCAAGCGCGTCGAGAGTCCTCGTTTGGATAGGCCCCGATATCAATCACGATGCGAAGGAATCTTTCGCCCTGATACAGAACACTGCCACTCTCCTTTCGGAAATGGTCTCCGACTATGGAGATGTCAATCTCTTCCCTCCCATTACCCGGGAGAGTAGACTAATCTGCTCGGACACCCGCGAGTGGGATATGGTCCGCCGATTGATGGATTCGGAGTGGTTTTCGCGGGTCTGGGTGCTCCAGGAAGTCGGCCTGGCCCGATCAGCAGTCCTGCTCCATGGTAACGCAACTATGAACTGGGCTTACCTGGTTGAATTGATGCTTATCGTCGCATCACGTGTTGATGTCGCCTCACTCATGGGAACCGTCAAATCTGGTATGGTCTGGGACTTGTTTGAAGACCTTTGGCGGACATTTGGAAATGATATATCTTGGAGGAACGAGTTGCCGATGTGCAGGACCTTGAACTGCAATGAGAGTCGAGTGAGCTTCATCAACATTCTGAACGATGGACGGTCCTACAAGGCTACTGATCAGAGGGATCGTGTATATGCTTTCCTCAGTCATCCGAGTACAGCTTGCGGTGTTGCAGAAGAGAAAAGACTGGTGGTCCCCAACTATAACCTGTCCGTCGACGAAGTCTATTTCAACACGGCCGAGGGCATCCTGGAAAATGACCCATACCCGTGGACTCTGCTCACTTGCATTGACCATACTACAAGATCCCCCTCACTTTGCGGTCGGCGACCCTCGTGGGTTCCGCGTTGGGACGAAGGGTGGCGTGTGTACTGGTTGGGCTACCCAGAAATGTGGTATCGAGCTGGCGGAACTCAGCCCGCCACATTTCAATTCGAGGTCTCTAGACCAGAGTCATCTTTACGCCTAACGGGCGTAATCTTGGATTCCGTCGAGTGGACATCTCGGGTATTCGATTCCGAAGAACTTCTACTTGAACCCCAGAAGAAGGAGCGGCCGTTGCAAAAGCTGTGGCAGAAGTTGGAACATGGAGATTGTAGTCATGTTTACGGCAGTAGCGCTTACGATCGAGAATACGCCTACAGCCTCACGATCATAGCGGGACGGGCAACTGATGAAGGGCCTGCCGAGGACAATCCGAGTCTTCACCGCGCCGTCTATCGAGCATACAAAGAGCTACTCCACGACGGGACTAGCGGTGACCATGGAAGTGATCCACTGCCATCAACAGAAGCAGACTCCAACCGTCAACAAGGGCAGGATTCTCCAAGATCCCTCGAACTCGATGCGCTTACTTACGTCGGCAGCAATCAGCGCAGAGCCTTACATAACCGCCGATTTTTCCGAACGTCAAGGGGCTACTATGGAGTTGGCCATATGACAATCGAGACAGGTGACGAATGCTGTGTTTTTAGGGGTGCAAATATGCCATTTGTCATTCGAAGGGTACCTGCCTACGGTGTGCAGGGAGCGCCTCCCTCGAGTCGACATATGCTTGTGGGTGAATCTTATGTCCAAGGCGTCATGAGGGGAGAGATATTTCAGAAGATAGACGCAGGCGGGCGTGATGACCTAGTTGAACAGACAATCACCCTTGTATAAGATGGATTTTTGCTGATTGAAAAGAAACGATGATCGAACCCGTGAATAGTATGTGAACGAGCCCGCTTTGGTACTTTGTCGAGGCGGTCGGTGCTGACCGGCAACGGATGGATGACTAATCACATCACGTGCCTACGGCCAAGACTGGGTTTCCCGATTTGGGGTGTAAACAAAGACTTGACAGGAAATGCCATTCTGCCGAGTACCCAGTACTCGTCCCTGCAGTGCCTCTCATCCAACTCGCTACCCTTGCAGTACTACGTCAACTGAAACCATGAAAGTGCTATGACAGTGACTTTCACCTCAAATGGCTTCTAAACTCATGGATGCGGCAATTCTTGTCGATGATAACAACATGGAAAACCACAATCCACACATCAGCCCGAACCCGCTCAGGTGCCCTCCTGCACCTCTGCACCAACTCTCCCCAGAGCGCATCAACCAGCAGCGCCTCCCTCAATCCCCCTCCCTACACAGCTATCTCGTTGACCAAGACCGACCGTGCACCCGTGATTCCTTCACATCGGACGTTCAGTCGAAAGTTGCCTTCCTGAACAGCTTGGTGGCAAATACCAGCGTTCAGTCGTCACCCACCCGGCCCCGAAGACTCGGAGCCACGATTCCAGACAGTTGCAGTGGCACTCCTAATCATAATCTTAATAACAACAACGCCCTCCAGCGGGCAGTCATGGGATACGAGGAAGCGCAGGCGAGTCTCGCAACCCTGAACGCCGAGCTCGAGCGGGCAAAAGAAGAACTCGCCTCGAAGAAGAAACGGGAGAGAATGCTCTCACAACGTGTCGAGGATCTCTTGGAAGAATTGCAGGCGGAGAAGGAGAAACGAGTTCGAGATCAAGAATCCTACACGAAAGAAATCAAGCGGTGTCGCAAGGAGACGTACCGTGCTGAATTGGCGGTCGTCGAGGTAAGACAAGATCTGCAAGAAGTGAGGGCTGAGTTGAAGAAATGCCAGGCTGAGATGCAGCATGAGAAGACGGAGAAGGAGAAGGCTCGTCAAGAGAGTTTCGAGAGGGCTTACGCGCTGGCGGGAATGGTTGGGGAGATGGATCAGCTTAGGGATCGTCTAAAGGCCGTTGAGAAGGAGCGGGACGCAGCACTCTTGGAGGCAAAAGCCAATGCTGTCGAAAAGAATGCTACTTTGGAAAAGGGTGTTCAGACTGAGTCGAAAAAGACCTCAAACGAGGGTGCAAAGACAGAAAAGACCGAGCAGAGGAAGACGTTCAAAGAGGGAGAAAAGATCCAGACTCCGCACCACTCGGACAACGAGAGCGATATCCAATCCGTGCCAACGTTCAGAATGGTGCCAGCATCAGTGTCAGCGGGTCGCATGATACCTGAAGATCCCGCACGTCTGTCCGCACCAAAATTGCCAAGCTTTGCTTCTGCCATATCTCGCTTGAACTATTACGACAAGCAGCTGGGAGGAGAGAAGATCAACCCCGAAGAAGAAGTTGAGTTTCTAAAGCAAGAACTGGCTTGGGCACGGAAGAAGCATGAGGAAGACTCGGATTTGATTCATTTCATGCATATGCAGTGCCAGTTCAAGGCATGTCCGTGCCGACTCGCTGAATCAAACGGGGATCGTTTTGTTCACGATCAGGTTTATGATGCAAAGATGCAACAGCAGCAGCAGCGCGCTTCAAAGAAGAGGAAGATCTCGAATGATGTGGAGGAGAAGATATCACCTCTAGAAGAGAGCTACAAGGCATTTGCGGAGCAGCCGCTCACCCACATAGACATGTCTACTCAAAACACACAAAATACCGAACCCGAATCGACAGAAGAGAGCGAGCCAGCGAAACTTCCCCCTGACCCGACGCTAGAGTCGATGGCGAAGGCGTCTGAAGAGCCCATGGTTCTCGAACAGGCTATTGAATTGCCCCTTCCGGAGCCAGAGCCTATGGAATTGGACTCGAGCCGTACTACACCAGAGCCGACTGCCCAGTTGGAAGAAATTACGCAAGTCTTGGTTGAACCATCAACCGGCTTGCAGCCGTTCTCCTTTTCGACATCTACCACCAGCAATGCCGGCGTTGGAACCACGGCACCAACACTTCGGCATACCGAGAGTGCCTCAGCCGTCCTTGATCAAGACCTTTTCGATCTCTCGCCGCCGAAACAAGCACCTCCAAGACGACCTTCGACAGCTCTGGGTATCTTAACTGTCGACTCACCTATCCGACTAGTGCCAGATTCACCACGCTCAGTCAGGTCCTCTCAGCGTGAAAGCGTGCGGTCTCTCCCCAAAGAACGAAGCCAGCCCATCACGCAATCTGTCATGACAACGACCACGAAAATCGCTCTCAAAGACTCGTCATCCCGCTCTAGCATGCACAGACGAGCACAGTCAAAACCCAATCTCCGAAGCCACTCACCTTTGGTGACTTCGGTTATGTCTCACCACGACGATATTGACGCACAAGAAGCATGTGCAGAAGAATCGTCAGCATCACCTGCAGCGAGCACTGTATTTCCTGTGACACCCTCACACAAGCATTCAAGGTCGATGCATAACCTGGCTCAACATGCGCAACCGCAGGCTCACACTCAGGGCCAGGGTCAAGCACAAGCTAAAGTTCATGCAAGGAGTCCACAGACAATCGTTGCCGCGACCACCACCACAACAACTACAACACGAGTACCGCTTAGAGAAGCCGTGGATGCAGATGATGTGTTCAGCCCGGAGCACCACATGAATCGTAACGGGTATGACCATGCCCAAACCGAAGTGTTAAACATCAGGGTGGAATCCAACACAAGCAGGGAAACAATGACCCAGTCACAGTCAAGGGTGGCCTCGATTTCGAGCTCGGCCATGCTCTCCAACGTCCCTGGCACGCCAATCTCACGCGAAGCCGCGCTGGCGCAGATCCGCGCGCGGCGAGACCGAGCCAGAAGCGTCAATCTCAAGCGATCGCTCGAAGGGCATGGAAAAGGAAATGGGAATGCTGGCGCAAGGAGCCCGACGAAACCATCGCGTCCTGGGGTGTTGAATGGAAGCAGCGGCCTGTTTCAAGCAGCGGGAAAGGAGAATGCGAGGAGAGAGATTAGCCAGGCGAGTGCGCCTGGACGACTTGCTTTCTGAGTTGGGCTGGCTGTATATGTATGGACTACCAAGCAGCTCTCGATGAGATGGCGAGACTGATTGATTGAATGAATGGGCCGGAGTTTGATAAATGGACAAGAGAAAAAGACATGGCTGGTCGCTGGCTATGTAGTAGCTAGATAATCTCAACCGCTGCTTTACAGACAGACCGACGACAGACTGTCACCTTTTTGCAAAATGCCTGTTTGTTCCCGTCTTTGCGTGTCCCTCTTTTTGAGGAATTTAAAGATCCGCCGTTCTGTCGTTGTCTTTGTGTGTTGTGTCGTTTATCGCATACGGCTGTACTTGTCCTCGCAGTATGACCTTGAAACCTGGATAGAACATGGTAAGTTATTCACCGTGTCTAGTTAGTACATGGTTACGAGAGTTACGTCGAGTGAACGCCGCGGTATATTGGTTCCCGTCATATTCCGAACCGATGTATCACGATGAGTATGAGTGGATGTTCTAGGCATTATAGGTACGGTGTTCAGGGTATTATAGTATGCAGATAGACAGATAGACAGATAGACAGATAGACAGTGGCATTCGCTGATCATGCGCACAGAGGACGGTTTGTCCGTAAGGGCTCTCGATGGTGGACGGAGTATCTATGTGCCATGTACACGGGAGATGGACTGTCCTGTGTTCCGACCCCCTGTTGTGGTCCTTGACTCGACATATATAGCATTGACGACCAGGCGGAACCAGGACAGAGATCCCTCCCCCGGCTCTCGTCTGAACATCTCCTCCGGTCTCGGAAATAGTCACCTATAACCTGTCTGTCTGTGTTCCTCGCAAATCCCGCGTAGCTGCTCGATCGATCATGCTTGGACAAGGCCACGGGAGGTGTGCTGTAGGCGGTGTTGGTGAGGAGGGCATGATTCTAGCTGTTTTGTGCTTAAGATCTCCTCTCAAGTTCGTCGGCCGTTGTTCCTTCGGCCGATCCCGCTCTCTTTCCCTTTTTATCATTGAGCCGTCGCAGAAACCCAAGGCGTATATACCCACGAGCAAAGCGTTCCACGAATCGAAACGAAGCAAGCGTGTCCGTGTGCCACGTCAAGCCGTGCAGTTTCATGCCATTGATAACCCGTTTGACCTCGTCCAGGTCAGAAGAGATTCCGAGCCAGAATCTCTCGTCTTTGTGACACTTCATAACTTGCAATCTCAAATTATTTAATCTTTGCCGGTCAGTCCATCGGTCAGGGTGAGGTGACAAGTCCATAAGCATCTCGTCCGTTACTGCTGTCAGGAACGGAATGCCGGAGAACCCCCTTTGCCGATACGTCAGCATCGACATCAAATAGATTACGTATGGCCTTCCTATGACGATATTTGATTGCAGCCTTCAACGTGGTACTATAACACTCTGCGTGGCACTGGAAATTTGTGCCAGCGTCGAGCAGAGTCGTGAAACCTTTTCACCATGTTCACTCGACCTTTGTCGTCTACCCGGTCAAGTAAAAGTTCGTAGAGGTTGACGGCATGCTGAAAGTGGTAAGGAAACACAAGTGCTAAGAAATCGGTCGTTCTCTCTACCATGGAGTCCTTGTGCCATCCCGGTGGTAATATGGGTTTGCTCCACGTTGATAATGGCCCTCCTATGTCCCTTTTCTCCAAGAGCCAACCGTCTTCCCGTGGAAAGGGAACAAGTTCGTTTGGCTTCGCATCTTGGAGATGTCCGTACCAACAAGCCCCCGCATATTTCAGGAAACTCCATAAACTCCATAAACTCCATGTGTCTTCCTTGGTTACGTCCGCGGGTTCAAGCAAGTCAGCATCGCTGAGCTTTGTTTGGAATAGCCAGAGGGCGTCAACACATATCTGCGCCAAGATTCTCGCAGTGTCCGTGGGCATTAGTGAGTGTTTCCAAGCACCGCATTCCACCTGTTGGTTGTGAATTAGAAATTCCTTCGCAGTCTGATGGACGAGGTGAATGGTCGACTTCTCAATGAAAACAAATAGTCCGCACCACTCTCGGATATACTTCTCCAGACGGATCTTCTCGATCAGAGTGGGTTTCAAAGAGTCCATTTCCTTTGAAGTAGCTATACGGAGGGCTATAGACATCTCGCCGACGTTTAGTGGCCGCCGAGCACCTACTACTATGTGCAAGATGGTTCGCACAATGTCGCGTTGATGGTCCCGCACCCTGTTGAGGATCTTTTCGTACGCGTCTTCCACCGACCTAGGAAGCGCTGCAATCGATGTTTTGATCGAGTCCTCGTCATGATGAAAATTGTCTCTGAGGGTTTCATAAATCCCATCAATGGCGAGAGAGAGCCACAGATACGTCCGGTTTTGCATGTTCAATAGCTTTTGCTCCAGGAGTTTACTCACTTCCAGCGACAAGGGCAAAGTTTCTGTCATTTCAACAACGCGAGCGCGAATGACCGAGTTGATCTCGGACCGAATTGCTTTATTTTCGTCTTCTCCCCGAAGGCGGATAATGGGAACCGATGGAGCGGCTGCTTTCATGCTGCGTTGGAAGTCTAATTGTATGCTGTCATATGGCCGGCTGGTAACCACGATCTTCAATGAGTGTGTCCGGCATCTCGATGTCCTTGTACCCGCCAAAAAGACAGCAAGTTTTTCGATCAGTCGGTGCCGATCGGCATCTCGGCATTCATCAAGGCCGTCTAGCACGCAGAAAACATTACGCGAGTTGTCTTCCGTAGTGGCTGCCAGGAATATCCTCCAGAGTTCAACTACCTCCTTCGCCAACTTGTCACCATTTCGTCGCCAAGCAGGTATTGCGTGCGCAAGAAGCCGCGGCTGGCTTGTAAATAGTTGATGGAGGAGAGCGCAAAATGCAGACGCCAGATTGTTCTGATTTTCATTGTCTTTGAAGAAGAAATAACAACATGTTCTTTCGGTTGTCGTCTGCAATTCGTGATCGACGAGGAACTTTGATAGCGTGGACTTGCCGCAACCGGGATCGGCAGATATCTATAGTAGATCCTTACTCGTGTTCTCTTGCCATTGTCGGTATTCGATATTGTTTAAAACCCAAAGGCAAGTGTCAGGAACTCGAGATGGGTTGACGTTCTTCTGTTCTTCATATGAGCCTAGTTTGAAGACGCGATGGCATGACTGATATTCGGCATCCTGGGGATTTGTCTCTCGTCCTTGAGCTCGTTCTCTTAGCCACTGAACTTCGCTCCCGACAGAATCTATCAGAACAAAATCATTTGAGTTGGGAAATGATAATGACAGAGGGGATACACTGCACACTGGGAAGATGACAGGATCAGGACCTACCTGGGATTGCTTGCATCAGTTGTTGCCGGCGGAGCTGCTCTGGAGTGACTTGGAGAAGAAGTTCTTTTGTCCACGCTGCCGCTGTTGCGGCAGCGTATGGATGCCATTCGTCATTTTTGTGCGAATCAGCATAGTCACATATTCCTCGTACCACAAGGAAAGGTAAACTATTCGCAAGACCAGCGGCTTCCATCTCCACACACAATGCACCATAAGATGCCCGGAGGTTGTCTCGGAGAACTGGGTCCTTCACTACCTCATTACCGGAAGCTATGATACCATAATGGATCTGAGGGTCAGTGGTTTGTCGACTTTGACGAGGGATTTCGTGGACAGATAGACATTGATCGCAATTGTTTTGACCTTCAGGGTGAGGATATCTACTTTCGAAGAGGCGATCTTTCTGCTCGCCGGGGGGCCCATACATCGGATAATGATGGATCATGTCGGCGAGGTATGCCAGCATTGGTCGGCTTCGATTTGCATGGTGTTGCGCTTGCAGCGAAGTGATTGCAGTCAAAAGGATATTTGGGGGCGCATTGAGAGCGCCCTTGAGTTCGAAAGCACCGCCATGTTTGGCCTTGCCCTTCTCGTACTGTACAACGCCGCCGCTGGTGCCGCTTGGCTGGCTGACCACAACGTCGCCGAGCCTGATGTCGATACCCTTCTCCAAGTGTGGTACTCCTCCGCCGATACCAACCAAGAGTATGAAATCCAAATAGTGGAATGTTCTGATCACATCTTTTGCGACGTTCGCTGCTGCGACAAGTCCGTCAATGCCAGCAGGGAGACCGGCAATAACCACATTGTGGTCGTGTATGATTCCAGCATGGTAAGTGTTCTGATCTCGACGTTCTCCCTTGATGATGCCATAGTCTCTGTCCAGCATTGCTGTCGCTGCCACCATCTCCACCCTCAAGGCGCATATCAACCCAATGTGATATTCATCTTTAGCTGTTTGGGCCATGCCGACCAGATTCGGGTCGAAACAATGCCATATAGGAGAAGGATTGTTCTCGAAAAAACGGACGCTCAAGGGACTCGGGAAGGCTGGGTGCCAGATCGTGAGAAGTGTGAGGTGAGGTTAACAGCCCAACCGTTGCGCAGCTTCAGTTGAGACAGTGACTCGAGCCCGAAGAGCCTGCTGATGAGGCGCACCGCTCGGACTCGGTTTGCTTGCATTGCCATGATCAGGCTGTCAAACGATGGCTCGTTTTGGTTTCGCCCAGCACAATGCAGGGTGGCTTGCAGTTGCACGAGCACGAGCACGAGCGGCTAAATCTGAGCTCTGTCCGGCGGCCTTGGCAGCTCAGATGCCCCCCTGCCTTGCCCCGGCACATTGACGAGGTAGTGGCAGCAGCATCAGTTCTCAGAAGGCGCCACCAGAGACTTGACAGACCATCACCCAAGGAAACTCGACGCTTTGCAAAGACTTTTCACACGTCACATGCAGAGACGACGACCTCACCTGCCAGAGGGAAGCAAAATGAACAGAGAAACCGTATCTCAAGCTTGGGCTTGGACTTCCTGGAAAGCAGATCTCATACTGAGTACTCTTCAGTTCCTGGATCGGTTTGATCCGCTGTCCATAAGCGTGTTCGTGAACATGGACCGGCTGGTGGAAGTGTGCATGGTTTCTATGGTCTAATATGTCGAAAGGGATACACCGCACCAGGGGGAAGTCCGCCAGCTCCTCCCCTCCCTCCCTTCCTAGTTCAGGTGCTTCAGCATGTTCTCCTTCAAACGGTCGTCAGCCTCCGTGGCCTCTGCCTCGACGTATCCTTCGTCTGTACCCACGTACCCTTCCTCATCAACATAGATCCCCTCCGGGATGAATTTCCTCATTATGTTATTCACCCAACTGTGCGGAACGCCGAGCTTCACCGACTCCTCGATTCCCCTGTTCATCCTCCCGATGTACTCTTGCACAATTTCCCCAGGCGTGGTGCGGAACTCGTCGACGTAGACCAAGGCACGGATTGTGGTGTTGTGTGATCCTGTTGGCCCATAGGCGCCATTTATAATGTGAGAGGACGGGTTGGATGCACTGATGCCGTACTCTCCTGGATCCTTCAACCATCTCGTTACCGTGACGGGCAAATAATGCTTGTTATAATCCCACCCGCCTTGCAAATACCGCTTCACCATCTGCGTCTCTGGATCCTGGTTGACTTCGGGTGTAGGGTTCCTTGCCTCGTTGTGGCCCTCGTACATATCCAACCGGGCCTCGTCCACAGGATGCATATTGTACAGGACGCCCCACACGGTGTTGTGGTCGGCAGCGGAGTTTGATTCGGGGAGCGCAACGACATTGGCATATCCACGTTCGCAGATTATCCATCCGTGAGAGTCCAGACGGGCGATGGCCACGGGTTCGCTGGAGGAAGGTGAGTGCTGCAGGCGAAGTGACATTTGGTATGCCGAGAGGTTGGAGCCATAGGCGAAGTAGAGGGTGCCAGTTTTGGAGGAGGTAGAGTGTGGGTGGTGGAGGGACTGTTCCTGCGACATCGTTTGGTCTGTCGCATTCGCTTCTCGACAGTGTTCGGGAGAACAGTATCCTTTAATGACCTTCGATGTGTATATCCTCCTCAAAATGGCGATATCGCCTTGAATGCTGTGTCGAACCGCCAATCGTGTGTATGTAAACCCGATAATATTCACGAGCAGTATCGTAGAGCGCCTTGCCTCAAGATAAATCAGATCTCGTACACTTGTGGGTTGCTGTTTGCCGCCCCCTTTGTCCGGGCAGCCCACAAGCAAGAGTCTTCAATTCGAGCAATTTATCATGCATGCGCAGGCGCACGTGTGCGTCTATATGTCTGTATGTCTGTATCTAACCAGGCTTTCTAATCTGCAGCCCGCAACAGAAAACGTACAAAGATTGTGCCTAGTGAATAAATGGGCTGGCTCAATGGGAAACTGGAGGGGACAGCAGGCGGTGTTCTCTATGTGTATCGTAACGTAAATGGTAATGTGAATGCTTTCGAAAGCTGCGATGTTGAAATAGAAAATCTAGACGAGTGACAATAGCGGACAGCAAGTGATGAGCGGGAATTCGACCAGGTGAAACAACGACGGCGTGGGGGAAGGCGAGATATGTATGTATCTGGTATGGAGATGTGCGTTCGTTTTCTTGCTCGGTTGATGACATAAAGACGACGCAAGGCTCCGAGATTGCCTGAGGTTGATTGGCTAGAGACGGTGCCTGCCAGCCTGCCAACCGTGGAGGGATGTGGTTAACAAGGCTGAGTGACATCTTGTAAGTGTCTATGGTAGGTGAGTCTAGAATGTTCTTTCGTTCCACAGTCGGTCCCATTTAATCATCGAGATGTTCCATCTCATTAGAATCTTCCTCGCCCGATGGGAATGCGATCCAGCCTGTCAGTCAGTCGGCTCACCCAATATACACGGCATACTTCATAAACTCCTCATCCTTCCTCAGCCGGTCCAGATCCTCCTCCCTCAAAGACAGCGCCACTGCAATTTCTCCGTCCGGCCTCTTGGGCATCAAGTAGAACAGGCTCTCCAACGGCACAAACTGCGGCCTGCGAACAGCCTCTGGCTTTCCCAATCCCAGGTTGAAATCGAGGTCGTAGCAATCATACTTGGCCCAGGAACTAAGCATGATGTCCGCGGACAGGTCCAACGTTGCGGTCACGTTGATACTGTTGTCCTCCGGTGAGCGATGAAGCCGTGTCGCGAGCGCGCGGGTCGCGTAGGCCAGGTTTGAAGTTGCAGGGTCGATGGCTTCTCGGAGTTTCGAGGCGATGTGACCTAGTGGTGCATTGAGTAGTCTCTCGAATGTGTACGTAGAGTACGTCATGTTTTGAACGAGTCCCGGATATGTGGCTGGAATGCCCAGGTAGCGCCGTGGATCGATTGCCCGCGCCAAAGTTGTCTCCCTGTTAGCCTCCAGGCGGGGAAGACGGGCCCGGGCCACACATAACCAGATGAAAGCGCTCAGAACGTCGTCGGTCGAGACATAGCCTGATTGGCTGGTGATGAATTGCATTGCCTGCGATTTTAGGCGGGCGAGGGACGCGGCGGAGAAATCAAAGTAGATCCAGCTGCACTTTGGAGGTTGTGGTTGTGCAGCTTGGCCTTCCGCAGCCTTTGATGCGGATTGATGTGCAGGAGGCTTCCCAATCTGATAGGCGAGTTCAGGCCCCGGTTCGTAGGTTTCGTCCAGGAGTGGGATGAGATTGCGCCGGTCGAGGTTGCCGTTAGAGACTTCTTCGGCTGTGAATGGCTCATTATGACAGGCCTTTGAGAGGAGGTACATGATTTGGGCCATGCCCGTCATGTCCATTGTATTATGCTGCGTCACAAAGGTGAGCAGCAGACCGCCTGTGATGAAATTGGCCTGCATCAGAAAAACCGGCGCTGGACCGTCTGTCCCCGCAGCCAGTGTGTTGATGGGAGCAATTAGGGACTCGTCCAGCATGCGGAAAGGGAAATTGTTCCGTCGAAGGACATACATGGTTGCTGTCCAAGGCCCATCGTGGAGCTCCTTGACCACCAACCGAGGCGTCTTCTCGAAGGGCTTGATTCTGTAAATATTCCGGGCGCCATCACCTGGGCTTTCGCGAAGTACTTGGCCTGCTACCCACGGAAAGCTGGCAGTCAGTCTCTCGAGCCCTTTCGTCAGTGTGTCGATAATGTCTGATTGGGACGAGCCACCACCCATCGGAAAGCACAGACATAACTGAGTATATAGCTTGTAGAGCCCTTGTTGTTGCCCGAAGATATCCAGATGAAGGGCGAGGTCCTCCATGTTTGCCAACCGAGGGTGTTTGTGGTTTGGTACTTACATTGCTGATGGGAGGGTGGATCGTATTTGTATTAACATACAAACAACCACTGTGCCTCTGTCTGTGGTCTTGGTATCATTCAAAGATGGTCCGGTATCGCGAGACGATGCTCGTTTTGCATTTTGCGATTGGGGAGCTTTAGCTTTTCCAGCCAGGGAAAGTGGAAAATTTCAGTCGGCCTCAGTCCGGTCGGACGGACAAGCAATCCAAGGCCATGTACGGAGTACAGAGTTCATAAGTCTGGGCTAGATATAAGAGAGAAATGTTAAGTTAATTACGACTGCTATCGCTTCCCTGTCATCTCCCTCCAGTTTGCGTGACCGGATATAAGACGGTTACATATAGGCGATTGATGTGTGAATATGTAGTGATTTGTCAAAGTCTCACAACGCGCCGGTGACGTTGGAGCTTCATGCGTGCCGACGTTTCCATCCGGCCTCAGATCCTCGGTGGGTAGTGATTGTGCTTCGTTCGGTACATACGAGGCACAAGTATCGAGTGTTCCTCTCCAGCAGTAGCAGTATCATGCCTGAAGCCCGGCCATCAGCAGCCTCCGCTGACCCCGCCATGCCGCCCTTGCAACTTCCACCAAATCTGAGATTCGGCCCCTTTCTCGTCGCATCACAGGTCTTTCACCTCTCGCCTTCTCGCCTTTCCTACGGCCTGGTGAACCTCAAACCTCTGCTTCCAGGCCACGTCTTGATCTGCCCGGTGCGCAGCGTCCCGCGTCTCTCGCAACTCACCAGCGCCGAAACAGCCGACTTATTCAACACGGTCCGCATTGTGTCGAGGACCCTCCAACGTGTGTACCATGCCAGTTCGTTCAACGTCGCCGTCCAGGATGGGATTGATGCAGGCCAGTCAGTGCCACATGTGCATGTTCATGTGATTCCGCGACAGAGAGGAGATTACGATGACAAGGGTGGTGGCGACAGGATCTACGACGCGATGGATGGAGAGGAAGGCGATCTCGGCAAAGCCTTTCTTGAGATACGGAGAATGAAAGACGAAAAGGCAAAGTCAGGAAGGGAGGCGTTGGGCGGCCCAGACAGCGATAGGGAACCCAGGAGTGAGGAGGAAATGAGGAAGGAGGCGCAGTGGCTGAGGGAGGAGATTCAGAATGATCGTGTACATGCACAGGATGAGGAATGATAGACGCCCTCGACGATTTAATGATTGTATCAACAACTCAACGGCTCGTCCATAGAGATAGAGTCAGTGTGTGCCAGAATACAGGGAGCTTGTCAGCAGCGGAAAATGAGCACAGGTCAAAACACGCCGTCTATTGTTTTCTGGGTATCATTGGTCTTCGTGGCTTTCAGGGACGTTTCCAGCAAATAGCACTTCTGGTCCAATCGGCATCGCATCGCATCATTCATTCCTCTCATCACTTTGCATGTCCATTCATCTCGGCCACTCCATTCCCCAACACCCGGCGTTCCCCGTTGCTGTAGTATTCGTCCTGTTGATCCTTGATTGTCGCCGCCTTTGTGGGCTCTCTCGGTTCCATATCTTTGCTCTTCCAAAGCTCTGCTCTCTCATCCAAGATCTCCTGTGCCCAGGCCTTCATCTCTTCCAGACTGATTCTCCTCGCCACCCAGCTGAACTCACTCAGATCAATGGCGCAATTGTTGGCGCGCTCGTACTCCACCATCTGCAGTATCAGCTCCAGCTTGTCCACATCATGAACGAACTTTGACTCCAGAGTCTCGCTGTCCTCATATTCTTGCCAAATCGCGCGAAGATCCTTGCCCGGGATGCCACCATGCACCTTTCCGAGCAATGACTGAGCCACCCAGTCCATGGTCTGGGCCTCACGTCTGTTCTTTTCCACTTTCGGTACTCCATCAACGGGGGTCAAGTCCCCGACGAGGCCTTCAGCCATGTCATGGACCAACGCCATCTTCGTACACCTTGGGATATCCAAGCGTGAACTTAGTTCGGGGGGAGCGAACATGGTGATCAGGGACATGCGGTACATGTGGTCTGCTATAGATTCGCCGGTTGAGATACCAAATCTTCGCCATCCTTCACGCTTCTCGATCTTTAGGCGCTCAAGGTAGTGGAAGAAGGCTATGGGAGAGGAGGAGTTTTCCGGTGGTGGATTGGGGAGGTCTTTCAGCACTGCACGGACGGACCATGGGTTCGGCTTGGGCAGAAGGGATGTGTGTGAGGTTCTGAGGGTGTACGAAGGTTGAGAAGGAGGAACTAGAGAGTGTCAGTGCTGAGCCGTGACCTAGAGGCGGAATACATACTCTGCGGTCTGTCTGAAGCCATTGTGCTGTAAAGCAGAGCAATGTAGTTGTGGGATAATGAGTCAGGTGGGAGACGTGGAGAAGGAAATGATGAAGACAACAGAGGCAGAAATCTAGATACACCACCCAGTTTATATTGCCATACCTCTAATGCTCGAATATACAGACCAAACTTTGCAGGACAAAGAGCGACGCTTGAGAGTGCCCGAAATGTTTGTTGAGCAAACTCCGAATGAGGCTTTTGGTTGTTTACCAAGCGACGTCTCCCCACCAAACAAAAGGATCCTGTCCGTCCCGCCCGCAGCCGCCAAGGAGGAATGTTAAAGCGGCTAGAGGACTCACCCTGTTTGGGAACGTGTGTGATGCTGCTATGTGTAATCTCTGAAGGAGGAAGGTTTACCGATATGAACAGCCTCGCCGCCAAGGCTGAAGTTTCTTTTTGAAAGCAATGTTTCATTGAGTGTGGCCCTGGAAATACTGTACCTCGTACCATATTTTTAACAACAAAACGTCCACACAACCCGGTCGAAGCATTCTAGTGACAAGCTGATTGGTCTCCACCGTCTTCGAAATCTCGGTAGGCGGGTTTCCTGCCACTTGACCGGTATCTCGTATTGTACCGCCGACCTCCCATGGGTTTGGCTTTGCCACAAACTCGTATCACTCTTGTTTTCAGCCTTTGATTGTAGTTTCCAGCCCGAGCCAAACAAAACTGGTATGTTGGCGGAAGCGTTCAGCCGCCAAATTGATTTGACATAGCCCCTGGAGCTTTTGACGGCTGCCTTGAGCTGCTGCTTTCCATCCTCTTCAAGACGGGCTCCTCTTATTGTTTTGATGCTAGGCTAGGTTTCGCTTAGAGAAGACATTTATAGTTCTCACCGTGCAAGCTGTTGCTGGCCTTTGAAATTCCAACATCCCAACGCAATCAGACGACTGTCTGAGATTCCCCTTCCACATAATTGGCAAAGAGCTAGGTGTCCCAAACGGCGGGCTGCCTCAGTCAAACCTCGGGAAGGACTAAATGACACACCAACTCCAATTCCTCGTCATACACGAGTTTCTTGCCGTTCATCGGTCCTCATCCACATACATCTCAATCTGGAGCAATCCCGAGCTAAAGCTCCAACGAAATGCGGGCAATGTTGTATAGCCGGCGGTGACGGCTGGCCTCTTGCTGTGGCATCCGTGCTGGGCTGTCCGAGGATATGCGCTCGTCCGCCAGCTCTTATATCTCTGAATGTATCTTCCATAGCTGTACGACGTGCGCGACTTCAGGCGACTATATACCGGCAGCCTCGATCTGTGACAGATACTACTCGTTCACGGTGCCGGCAACGGTCACCAACTACGCTGATGAGTCAAGTTCGTGCAGACAAAACGTCCTTTACCACGAATAAAACTCATTCAGCTACTACCAACCCCGCTCAAACCGCTGCTAGGCGGAGGCATAAGCAAACTGTGGTCATCTAACCACAATCGAAGTCCTTCTCCATCGAGACAGCCAATTCGGGGTTCTAAGAAATGTCTCTTGATTTATCGTGTCCACTGAACAACCTACAACAATGAGTTCGGTCGGCTCGAATCACTCCGAATCTATTTCCCTCGAGCGATATCTATTCGTTCACTCTGAAGGCCGAGGAATTCAGGAATTCCCACACACCTGTAAGCAGTGCTCGCAGGACGTTCTCTTGGCTAATTGCTGGATATAGGAACGGCATCGTGCGTCTCACGCCATTGGTGTCATGGTCGATGGCGCCGTGGCAGATATCGCATTCATCGGGGCGTGGGGTCAACCATTCAATAGCTCTGTCAACCCGCTTCGAACCTGGTGGGGAACCATTTACCTCAAACATGAAGAGAAAACCTAGCTCGTATGTTCTGCATCTTGTTCTATATATACTCTTATCATGCAGGTTTCAAAAAATTGGGTATCGATCCCTGTCCGACCTGACCACCATCCTCGTGCAGTGGCACATGCTGAGTCCTTTGTATAGATATGCCGTTTGTAACCTCCTGAATCCATCGCCTCGTCCGGCACCGTCTCTTGCGTTTGGGTTGGACACAAGAAACAACAGATGCGGCTCATCTTCGAGCTTGATTTTGTCACGCCTTCTGGTGTTTGGACATCCGGTGGGTGCCTCGGAGAACGCCCGAGGAGAATGTTCGGAGGCTGGTCAGCACTGCAACTGAGGATACCCACGATACCTCATCACTCATTCTCTAGATTGAAAGGTTGTCCACTCTAATCAGATGCTGTTGGATCATCTAATCTGATAAACTCCGCGAACCCTCCATCCAGCTCCGCTATGTACTGACCGTCCATGGTCGAACAGTGCATGGCCTCGATTCAGATCTGGTCTGTATGTCAAGTCCTTTACCGCCTGCCATTGGCGGCCAGTTGCCTATCCGTCGAAAAAGAATAGGTTTGTTTCCCTTCGAAAGTATTGTTCTGATTCGCCTCGGCCACAGTCAATTTTGCTTGCTTGGGAATTGCAATCAGTCTCTAGCCGGGGAGCAGGATCCGTTGGCTCTAAGGAACATGCTGGTGCGATAATGCAGGGTTCTATATTGCGCCATCTGTCAAAGGGGTGGACTTTGCCTGATCACGAAATGGGGGTCTTTGGGTTTTCCTTTGGCTCGGGCTGAGGAGCACAAAAGGAGCAGCATTGGCCCTCTTACTCCGGCTTCCTTTTCTTTTTGGTATATCCCTTTACACTGTTGATTGAACATTGCTATCAGCATTTGAGGATTGAGCACTTCGCTCCTGCTGAAAGTTTGCCGTTTCGCCCGAGGACATTCTCTTTACTTCTCCTTCTTCTCCTCATGGAGGGAGTTCATGTCCTGGCAACGTCGGCTTCCGAAGTGGCTGTCAGCATGGAAAGCTCGCTCCTACCACGGTCTGTACCCGCGGCGACAAAACATCGCTCCGACAAAGTGCATGGCATCATGATGGGGATCACGGTCATCATCGTCTTCCCTTTCGGCTCGATCTGTTGGAGACTGCTCGACCGCGTCGTGAGCGGAAGGACGCTTTTCAGGATCCACGTATGCTGCCAGCTGCTGGGCCTGGGGATGCTCATATCCGGGTTTGGTCTTGGGGCCTGGGTCTGCATTATTCACGACGAGGTGCGTGCAGGAGGTTTTGATTTTGTTGATATATATGTCGATATCCGGCGACCCGAAGGATAGCGTTATCAGCATGCTTCATCAGTCACGCCGCGCTGGATTATGACCCTGACTGACAGACACTTCTCTAGGTATACAACGACGCATACGGCCATGCCATTCTCGGCACTATCCTCACGGCTCTGTTTATTCTCCAACCCCTCATCGGCCAGTGGCATCACTACCTGTACAAATCTCCGAGCCGCAAAGGCAGACCATGGATCCGCAGATTCCACATGTGGCTGGGACGACTACTGATGGCTGCGGCTATTGTGAACGGCGCCACGGGCATCGTGCTGGCTGCCAACACTCCTGGCGGCGAGAAGGGCTACGGCGCGGCGGCTGGGATCGTCGGTGTGGCCTACATTGCGATCGTTCTGCTTTGGTACTGGAACAGAAGCAGACAGAATGTTGAAGAGAGCAGCCGCCGTGACATGCCGGTGGAGGGACACACGGATATGGAAAGCAAAACCATTCCCGCTGTGAATACAAAAGAGACTTTGACGACCACAGCAGCTCCGACTGGACGCGGGCCATGGCATAGACAGACAAGCACCGCCACTGAGTAATTAATCTCGGCGTCAACCCGATGCTATAACACGACTATGATGCGAGACATTGGTTTTACAACGCTCTAGACAAATAGATTGAGGATCCTGAAAAATGCGAGGCGTTCATAACTTCATATCCTCGAGCGCAGAGCTCAGTGGCCCTGTTAAACAAAAGCGCGAAGTATTTCTGTCTCTATTGTGCGTTTTCGTCTCGGGTGTGTCAACATGGCAAGCTGTGTGCCTAGCGAGATATGATCGTCCTAAACAATAAATGTGTAGAATACACGGAGGCTCATACGGTCGACTTACTGTTCCATTCTGCTGTCCAACCCCTCTCCGCCCCTGGAGTTGGGAATCGTAAACGACAAAATCTCAATTGTACGTCGACCGAACTCTCCACCGCCCCTTTAATGTGGCCTTCATGTTGTGAACCGGTGAAGAGGTGAAACTAGAGTACAAAGATGTATTCCGTATACCGCCCCCTATATGCATGAACGCGGCCGCTACCCACACTGCCTAGCCACGGCCGTCGCCCCCCATGAGCCAGCCAACACACCTTTCCTCGCGCGCAACATGTTTGCTCCATCACCACTTGCTCCGAGATTTCGCTTTGAGTCACTGCATCATGGAGCCTCACACAATCAATATCTCGACAAGCAGGGCCGACGGAAGCACGATATGCCCGTGCGCCTCTTTCGCCGAACTCAGACAATGTGGATCGCATCCATCGTCTTGGGAGCATAAGCAATCGCCTTGTTTACTGCTGTTTCTGGCAAGAACGCCTCACCGACCAGCACATACTGCTCGACCATTCCTTCGGCTCCGGACAGCTTTCGCAGCACGTATGGAAATGTGGCCCCTCTGAAGACGGCGATCGCATCACCTGGTATGGCGTCTCCGGGCAGGAGCACGGGTGTCTGCTGTCCCGCGCAGACTCCCAATCGTCGACCGACGCCGTACTTCGTCAATGCCGCTCGAATGGGTCGGAGCGGATGCAAACTCGACTCAGATGAAGCGGGAAGTAGATAACTCTGCGCCAGTTTCAGATTCAGGCCAATGTACTGCATTTTCAACCCGTCTTCGCGCTCGGAGAGAAGGGTGGTGTTATCGTTGGGTGAGTAGCGAAGATGCCTGCTGGCCATTCGGTCTGTGGAGAGGAAGTTGACCCAAAACATATCCTTTCTCTCGTGGATGCCGTATTTCGCTCCGTATTGGTATCCATGAACCTCAACGTGTCCAGCCTCTTGTGCCTTCTCGGTGAACTGTTGCCACGACTGGTACAATTCGTCGAGCTGCCCTGTAGTTGCACTATGCGGGACGACGGTATCGCAGATTGTGGTCACAGAGTCCAAGATGAACCCCTTGGCAAGCAGGGTGTCTTGATCGAATTTGACGCTTGGTTCTGCGGTGGAAATATAGTGCCTCGCGTCGTCAGCTTCGAAGGGGCGATACTTCCAGTCGTCGATCAGGTTAGGTACCCAAGATGGTAGGTCGTGGCACCGCTCATGATTCTGGCAAGCACCCAGAAGGCGCAACCCATTTTTCTGTGGCAAGATCGCGCGAGCTGCCGACTTCAACACTTCGGGCAGAGAGAGTCGATAATCTGCTCGGAGAAGGTAAATTTCCGGATCTGCCAGTCCCAACATCGAATAGATCTTGTCTCTCAGATCTGTAGCTTTGCAGTGGCGAAAATGAAGGAGCAGATCCTGTAGAGGAAGAAAGGAGCGACCTGCGTGGGAGGCTTTCCTCAAAGCACGAATGCTTCGTGCCTGGTGGTAGAAGCTGAAACCAAGCATGCTGTCTCCAGCTTGACGGTCATCGACATCAGAACAAAGACCTGGGATTCGGTGGCCCAGGCTGTCCGCATACTCAATGGCCATCACAGCTTGTGTGTGATATCACGTCAAAGCTGACACTTTGATCGCCCCAACTGACTTGTGTGCGCGATCCCAAGGAGACTTCTTGACGGATCCCTAGAAAAAATCCGTTAGTCCTGTATCTCGATTGATTCGGTAATGGTGAAGATCCTTTTGAAAGCGAAACAGGGTGCAAAAATACTTACAACTTCGTTCCCACCAAGATTGCTCCAACAATAGACGAAGGGCTTGCCAATGTTTCTGCACATCGCCTTCCGAAAATCTTGGATATTCAACTTCCTTCTCCCCAGGACCTCGGGTAGGGGGCCGACCAATCTTGTTAACAACGTCCATGGCGAGTTCAGACCCCTCAATAGCATCGCCTAGCCAGATATGAACTGACTGGGCTCCCCTGTAGATGCGGCGCATCAATGAGACTTGATTTCCTCGCTCTTCAATGTCTCCTTGGTTGATGCCTCCAACGAGTCAGCTTCATCGTCGTTCGCACCCGAGTGGAAAAAAAGAATCACTTACAGATCTGGTCAATCCACCAGAACGTCTTTGGAGAAGAAGCCCTAGTTGCCGCCGCTTCCTTTGCGGCTCTCTTCCTCATCTGACGCAAGGCGCTTTCCAAATTCTGTGTGACCCGAAACACATGACCGTCGACGATGACACGCCCATCCATCCTCGGGTCGCCCCAGCAATATGACATGGCGTTGTACTTCCTCAGTCGCGCAACTTGATTTTCCTCGAGACTAACATGCACTACGGAGCCTCTAATGTCTTCCGAGTCATCACCCGCATCGTGCAGGGCAAACAGGCGAATTTCGGCTTTTCCGAAATCGAGCGCCTTGTATTCATACGGCCCGTCAGAGACCTGTGAGTTTGGAGCGCCTTCGGGTTGAGAAGTAGAGAGAAGGGCGTCTGGCTCTCCATCCGCCGGCCCAATCCCGTCGGGCAGTGAGATGTTCAGGTGTTTCAATATAGCGTTCACTGCGAGATCGAGTCGATCCAATTGCTGTTCAAGGCCCTGTAGACGGTCCCAGATAGGCGCAACCATTGGGTGCTTTTCAAAGTTGACTCCGAAGCTGTGGGCCATGGCGAAAGCACCTGCTACAGGATTGTTGGAGATGAGTAAGAAAGCACAATAAGACTTTGGCCAAACTCGTGGTGAACCAAGCCGAAAAAGCGCCTTTCAGAGGATTCTTGGATTAGTACGGAACAGGAGGAGAGGCGTTTGGTGAGAGAGAGGGAATGGGCGAGTAGACAGTATCATTATATCGAGGGCTCCCTCGTATTCCTTCAACTCTGAAACGAATATCTCGTACTCGGTATTGATTTCAGTCCTCTACGATTCCCAAGAGGTATGTGATTGGTCACTGTCATTCTCAGTTTCACGACTCGAGACTATGCAGGGAGAGCGTAACATGATGGCATCCCGGCCCCTCAGAATGGAAAAGGGGTTTAGGGCAAGGCTCGCTTAAACACGGGGTCATTGACGAGGCTGGCACCAACTTGGGAGCCAAATCTCTTGCCGCTCCAATGACGCGCAACAAAAACATGCCCCTCGTCTTTAGCCGACTTTCTTCGATATGGATGCCTCACGGTTACAAATCCAATGGCATCTTCGGAACAACACCGCAATCTTCGTCCGTGCCCTGCACATCCTCGACCTCGACCTCCTCCCAGACTGGTCTAACATCTCCGACTCGACATTCCTTTCTGCTCCCGCAAAAGCCTCCACCAATACAACAAGTACAGCACAAAGCCAACCCCGGAACCGCATAAAGTCCCTCGAATGGGCCCTCTTCCATCTCTTCCGCCTGTATTCCCCCATCGAGGCAGCCTCAAGACTCTCGCCGTCTTTCCCACCTGCAACACCGATACAGTCGAGGGATCTGAGAGCCGGGATATACAAATGGCTCGCGGAGCTGAAGCAGAGCGGCGAGTTGCCGAGAGAAACGGTGCTGAGAAAGACAATGCTGGACGAGTGCAAAGGCGACAAGTTTGAGGAGTTGGTCGCGAGATTCGCCATGCTCGTGGTGAGGAAGACGCTGGCACAAGACCGAGGTGAAGCAAGCAACAGACAAGTCAGACAAAGGGAACACGATATAGGGCGTCAGAAGAGGAGCACCACCGAAGGAGACAGGCGCCATGACCCGGAGTCATTATTGCCCTTGATTCTCGCCCATCGAGTCTCTCTGCAGCACTCGCTCTGCAAACGCCAGGACCTCAGAGACAAGGCTACGTCGTATGCGCAAAAGCTGGCTCAGCTGCGGAAGGACGTCGCGAGCGGCTTGCAGGATATTTCTCAGCGTCCCCCCGCCGCCGACGATGATAATGCCGAGATCATCCTATCTGCAACGGAACACAAATCGCTGAGTGAGCGAATCAACCTTGCATTTGCGAGTGATCGCCGCTGGGCACGATATATCTTGGAGGGCGCCCCTGCTTCGTCGACTCCTGCTTCTGCCCGAGACCTGCCGGAGTGGCCCTTCGAAAACCCCCTCCCATCCACACCTCAGTCCGCAGGTACGGTGATGCCGTCAACGGATGAGGCGACTGATGCAGAAGACGAAGAAGCTAACCAACCAATGCGCCAACTACAATCTTTGATTTCTCAGCACCAGGAGCGAATCGCGCGACTCACAGCCGTACGCGACTCTCTAATCTCCGCTTCTAAGTCGAAAGGCCAGGCAGGAGAGACACCTCGTCTGCCTACTCCGCATTACTCGACCGAGACGATCCTGGAGAGGGCAGCAGAGCCGCATACCAGCGCGAGCAATATCCCGTCGACTCGCTCGAGGCCTCGGTTTACCCAGCACCAAGACCTGATAGTGACTTGGAAAAGCTAGGACCTCAATCAACCCTCTTTCATTCCTTTGCACTGAGTTATTTCGGGATCAGTGTGAGGTAACTTTCCAGCTCACCTACTGATCAATGAACACGGACCCCATCCTTGAGGAGATAAATGTCCAATCAAATGAATGGCGTTCGTCACAATTTAGGTGTCTCACCACACAACCTGATTTACATACCTACCGGCCGCCAATCTAGCCCGTTGTCTCCTCAGATCGACTCCTAAGTATGTGGACTTACAGTGTGGAGAGAACATAACTTGGCAGAGACTTCCAAGAATCAATATACTGGACTCTACTACAATTCAAGCCACACATCAATTCAACATGTCGGTTGTGCCGTCAGATCTTTCTTCTACCATTCCATTCGTCAAGCCATCTAAGAGATGCGCAGAAAAAGAGTCTAGGATATGTTTCTCATCATCCGAAAATGTGAAATCGTTCAATTGGGAATTTGCCGTTAGGGGTATCATGTCTGACACGACGTTCCAAAGGAAGAAAAGAGAGGGTACTGAAGACAATATGAACAAGAAAAGCAGAATGGGCAGTGACTGACCTCTCTGCCCCCTTCTCCCCAGCGATTCCCCGGACGGTGTGAGCTGCCCATGCTCCTGTCAGTCCTCCCTCTTCATAGGTGCCGGATTCTCGTTTTGGGCGGATTCATGCTCACAACATCAGCCAACCTCGCCGTTCCATTCGCTCGACGGGTCGACTCGTGCATGAATCTAGTTTGATTCGGCACCCGATACTTCACACCACTCTCCACATTCTTCCCCATCGCCGTCTCGACACTCGTCCTCGCCCTCGTTCTCAGGAAGCGGATCGCACTACGACCATGCTCCTAGACCAGGGGCCGGGCGTTCATCCTGCCTGTTCCAGCTCCACGTGTCCTTCGTTGTGTCTCTATCTAGGGGTCCATCTCCGAAGTATCCTTCATCTACATCCCCGTCATTCTGGTAATCTTCAACCTCAACCTCGACTCGACTCCCCAACGCTGCCTGCCCTTCCTTTATCATCGCCTGCAATTGCATGTTGAACCGATTCATCGTCGCGTCTTGCTTAGCTTCTTTCCGACGAAGTTTTTGTTCGAATTTGCGGACTTCGGGAGACTGCTTTGGTGACGTGGGGGTTGAAGCGGATGACAGTCGACGAGAAGTAGAGAGTGAAGCCCTGTGGGTGCTAGAGATACCGCTCGGGCGCTTTGAAGGCTTGTCTGAGCTGTAACGCTGGTCGATCGCAGAAGCTGCGGAAATGGAGTCCCAAAGCTGATGCTGTGATGGCGCGGTGTTGCAGGCGCTCGCGCTCATTGAAACCCGCGGCGATGCATATGACGCTGACGATCTAAGTGTCGATGATCGAGGCGTCAAGCGAGGGCGAGATAGAGGGTGGCTTGAATGGCGGGGCGCAGATGATGGTCGGGATGCAAAGAGGTTCGCCGTGCTTGCTCTGGATTTCTTGCGTACGGGACTGGATTCCGTTGATGCTGACGTGTCGTTGGCACCATCAACCACTACCCAACTATTATAGCGGGAGATCGATGGAGAATCTTGGTCTGGTAAGATGGCTGAAGCTGAATTGTTCTCCTGGCTGGGTTGAACAGACAGTCTCGACATGTAATCCTCGATAAATTCAGGTCCATCTCCAGGAAACCCACCAGGAACAGGGGTCCGCTCTCGGTCAAGTCGCCTTGAGTCGGCAGTAGTGTCGTCATTGTGAAATACATCGGGTTTTGAATCAATTTCCGTCCAGACACTAGAAGAACCGACATCTGGGGGTCCGATATCGAACTTGTACCCACCGCCCCCGCCGGCGTAAAAGCCCTTGAAGGTAGTATTCCAACAGAAATTGAAGACTCTGCCTGCCAAACCACCAGTCAAAGCCCAAACTGTCTTTCCCCAGCTCTTCATTGGTGGCGCCGGGGGCGATAGTCTCCGTTTACTCCTCCGGCACCGATCTGGGGCTGGTGTCTGTGGGAAGTAGGACTCTGACGTCTGGAGCGACTTTTGGCTGTTGTACCTGTTAGGCCTGCAGTCGATCTCATAGTCAAATTCATGGGCATCGTCTTCCTTTTGGATGTCTAGTGCGGTAGGCGTATCCAAACCACCTGCGATGCGGTAGTTTGTGTTGACGAGAGGCGGGGGACTGAGGGCTTCTCGCCAGAATGAGGATTCTGAGGTGGTGTAATGGTCATCGTAGACTGACTTCGTGTCAAGTCGCGGTCGCTTGCGGCTATGCTGGTGATCATCTTCTGACGGGTGAGGACCGTTTGCAGTCTCCAGCGGTCTCGAAGGTCGTGGCTGCGACCAGGCAGCTGATGAATCGGGAGTAGGATTGCCGTCCAGGGGAGGCAGAAATGGAGAGGCTTTGAAACGTGCGCAGCGCAGCGAAATGTCGTTCTCGGGCAGATATGAGCCTAGCACTAGGCCTGAAGGTTCCATGACTGCAGCCATTTCGAGAAACAGGCTGATCAGGCGGTATCGTATGGTCGGGGCGATAGTCTAGGAAGGACTGACTAGAATCATCCGAGGCTTGAAGATGACATTGTCGGTGCGAAAATGATGATTATGATTCAGATCTCAAAGACGGAAACGGAGCAGGTGATGAGAGATTCAGGCTGCGCGTGATGAGCTGGCAATGAGATGTCGTGGTACAATCAGACTCCAGGCTCCAGCTGGCAGAATACGAGGAGAGCGCAGACAGCAGGGCGCAGAGAGCGACAAGTCACGAGTGAGGAGGCAGTGAATTGTGGAGATGGCGTCATTGTTTACTGGGCGCGGTTGACACGGCAATCATTTCAGCTTCCATTTCACCATCGCCGCTTCACTTTTCACTCTGCCGAGTATGAGGTACCCATCTCGACGACCAATTCATCGAGCTATTCACTGAACAACTACTCTCGCCCTGACATGTATCACGCGTGTTAAATTTCCCTGAGAATCTCTTCCTCTTCTTTGTTGTGTTTCGCTACGTCGGAGATCTGGCACCCCTCCTTCCGGTGCAGTCACCCGCTTCCGTCCCAGCAATTATGGGATTGGCCATGTGAAGTGCTTCAACTCTCGGCGCAACGCATCTGTAAGTGCCTATACAGGCTGATACGTATGCACACTTCCGGCTGTTGGAAGAAACACATGTCGCTCTCAAGCCGGAAAAGGAGGAGAGGGAAGGGGAAGACGCAGTCCCCCAGAAGGGCGTATGCATAGTCCGCCGGTTTTACACTCATTCGCTGACATGCGCCATGGTCTGCGTCTACCCTTAAGGATCCAGTGTCCGCCCATTTTCCACTGCCTTCTTCGCTCCTTTCTTTGCGGTGATACCAACTCGCACAAACTGCCACTTATCTTTGAAAACATCTCTTGTTTCGCTAAAGAAGCTCAATCTCTGGGCAAGATGGATAGCAGAAATCAATTGAAAGCACATTTTGATCGCTCAATGGAGTTCGAGGAGCGGGAATGGGAGTTGGCGAGGTGGAGATTGGACATGGATCGGAGGAAGCATGAGGCCGAGAGACGCCTCAGAAGTTTCATTGACCTCGCCGATGTGGTTGAGATTAAAGACGAGCAGTCGGAAGGAAACCAGACCGACAGCCAAACCACTGTTGGAAACACCCCGCAGCCACCTCTCCCGGCTCTTGAGACTCCAACACCACTCACTGCAGATAGCATGGACGGCGAGCGATGTAACGTGCTCACTTCCAAGCAGCAGCATGCGGCTCATGAAATTTCGGCATCCAAAACAATCCAACAACCTCAGAAGATGACTTCTCATCTCCAAGGTGCGTATAATGCGAGACGACATATTGACTAGGTTAGCTCAACTCACTCTCCTTTAGAGGCCTCACATCCCTTGACTGATAATATCCGAACCTTGATGTCGGCCACAGTCAACAGCAATGCTAATCTCGCTATACACACCCCATCGGCAGCAGAATCACGAAATCAGGAGAATAATATCAGTCGGTGTGAGCATCTAGATTTTGATGATCTCTTGCAGTCTAGTTCAGAACCACTAGAGCCCAGAGGCTCGACTCCACCGGTTCGTGCACCCAAACGACGAGCTGTTTCTATGCAGGAACCTCGGCGGGAAATTGAAGCCTTGGACAATTGTCTCAAGAACAAACTGATTTCCCACTACAAAGACCTCTTGTTGAAACACTTCCAAGAATCTGGGGAGTTGGGCAGATGTGAGGACAAGGTGCCAGGTCGGACTCAAGTCGGCCAGGCTGTGATGGACGTGCGCCGCACGATCAAAGGACGGAGGTATGAGAGCTTGTCTGATGTACATGATGAGTTCAGCAGAAAAGTCGAAAGCCGTGTGTTGGACCGCGATCTACGCCGCTCTGTTCAAGAGGAACTAGGCAAATTTGTTCAAGCCGGGCAACATTGGTGGGCACAGTGCACGGCAATGACAACCCAACAGGAGAGACTGTCCTTTGTGACATCTGTCGTCCAAGAAATTGCAATGGGCCAGTTCGAAGCTGTTTGAGTTCGGATGAAGATGAAGCAGGGCAACTTGTGAGCAGGAAAGGGACAAAGGCTCCTTTGGTAAGTCATAGAACCATGAAGCCACTATCGAGTCGAATAAATATGAAGAGCTAGTCAGCCTCAACGTCTGGACCTCATAAAGAATAAACAGAGGAGACTAAAGACGGCAACATCCGAAATCCCTGTTCATGACTCCAGTGCATAAATTTCTTCTTGTCCCCATATGTACCCTGAAACATGGATCTGGTTGTCGCTTAAAGGCACTTTTGTGGGGTGACATGTCAGCAACGCGTGAGCCGTGGCGTGATAAACACCAAAACTTGCTCCCATGATAGATGTCTTCGATACCCGAGAGTTGAATGCATTCTGCATCGCAAATGCCGGTAGCCGGATATCTGATATCCAACCGCCGCATAAACCTCGCTTACAGCCCCTCACGCCTAGCTATTTAAAACAGTACTGGTTTGCACTACCACCACCACCACCACCACCACCACCACCACCACAACCTATGAAGTGGTACTGGCATAGACTAGGTCAAATTCTCGTATTTTCAGTTCTTGCAGCTCTTCTCTCTATGCTCGCTGGTCGGTTCCGGATGACGTCGTCTATTACCCAAGCTACAGCCGCGCCCTCCCGAGTTATCGTTGTCGGTTCAGGTCTAGCAGGTCTCTGTGCCTCTTCCGAGCTCGTCGCCAGAGGGGTGCCAGTCTATATTGTCGAACGCCAGCAGAAGCCCGGCGGAAACTCGATCAAGGCGTCGAGCGGGATCAATGGTGTCCCCACGCGGTTTCAAGCCCCGGGGTCGGACACGGTGGCAGAGTTCTACGCCGACACACTGAAATCGGCCGGGGCAAGCTTCAGGGCCGCCAAGACAGAGGCAAGGCAGAAGCTCATTTCGGAGCTGACGAGTTCCTCGGCGTCGGCGATCGATTGGCTCGTGGATGAAAAGGGCATCGATTTGTCTCGCGTCGCCCAGCTGGGTGGCCACAGCCACGCTCGAACACATCGAGGAGGGGGCGCCACTCCGCCCGGAGCCAGCATTGTCTTGACACTGTTGAAACTGCTCCAAGCGAGTCCTCTTGTGACTCTCCAAACAGGTACGACCGTCACAAGGATTCTAAAGTCGAACAATGGGGAGGTTGTAGGAGTGGAAGTCTCCCGCGAGGGCAAACCGGAGACGATTGAAGGGCCCGTGATATTCGCGGCTGGCGGGTTTGCGGGTGACTCGTCCGGCCTGCTCGCTCAATATCGGCCAGACCTAGAGGGATTCCCATCCACAAACGAAGCTCTCCCGGGGTCCCAGTCCTTGTTGGCTGATGTCGGCGGGCATCTGGTCGATATGGAACAAGTCCAGGTCCACCCAACGGGATTTGTGGATCCAAAGGAACCATCCAAGCGGACCAAATTCCTGGCGGCCGAAGTCTTGAGGGGAGAGGGTGGAATCCTCCTGAGACAGGGCAAAAGATTCATCAACGAGTTGAAGATAAGGAAGGAGGTAACAGATGCTATTATGGCGCTGCCTCCCAAAGACTTACAGCCGACCAAACAGTGGGATATCCAAATCTTGTTGGACGAGGCCGCGTATGAGACCGCAAAGGCACACATCGACTTCTATATCTGGAAAGGGCTGATGCAGAAGACGACAATATCAGAACTGGAGCATCCCGAGATGGCTTTGGAGTCGATGAAGGAATACGCTGCCACAGTGCAAGGCAAACATTCCGATCCTCTAGGCCGATCATCATTTGGCCATTGGGGACTAGAAGATCCGCAACCGGAATCGACAGTCTACGTCGGCACCGTGACCCCAGTCGTGCATTACACAATGGGAGGTGCCATATTTTCGACCGAGGCAGAAGTCCTGGACGACAGCGGGAAGCCAATCAAGGGCCTGTGGGCGGCAGGGGAAGCCACAGGTGGCATTCACGGAGAGAACCGGCTGGGAGGAAGCAGTCTGCTCGAGTGCGTCGTGTTTGGACGGATTGCGGGTCGAAATGCTGCCAATTTCTTGGGGGCCAAGGCTCTGTAGACTGGGATGGTGAGACCAGTGGCCCGATTCTGAGAGTCGTGTCTGTTGTTGAGTCGACGATGGACGAGGCTCCAGGCTCAATTACAACACACTCGGTCGCTCCCCCGGCAGACACTTTGACCGGGTCTAGAGACCTGATGGTTCAGGGGGTCAAGTACTCGGTACCGAGCAGGGAGTAAAAGGTTACGCTTGCCAAGGTCTATACTCAGTAAGTTACCACTTCTTGGTAAACTCAGCAACACATGAAATTTCTTGGCACTCATGTATATAACTCTTCTTTCCCCTTCTCTTTCCTCTTCTCTTCCGTTGTTCGGTTCTTCAACAGTCCTCTTGTCCTCCGTTGTTCGGCTCTCCACAGTCATCTTCTCTTCCGTCGTCCTTTACAGCCTTGCGTCGCCATGAATTCTGCGAATGACGCCGAGGCCGAATTTCTTCACGAAGATCGCCTTGCACTACTTCAGAATCTGGAGAATGCTCTCGACTTTGCAGTGGTCCCACCAACAATCTGGGCGTGCCTGTGGCTCTCTGATATTGCGAATCTACGGAATTTAGTATCACGAGTTCAGCAGGACTCAATCCCCTGGCCATCACATTTCAGAAACATTGAGAGTGAACTCCAACTGGTCAAAATGTGTACGTTAACAAGACGCATCTTACTCTTGCAAATTGCGAATATTGTTTAGGGACTCAACGAAGTGCATCAGCCTCTGACGCCTCCACTCCACTTCAATCTCTCACCCCACAAGGCCAACAAGGTGGATCGGCCTCTAATTCCTCGACTCCACAAACACTTGCCAACCCTTTATTTACATCCCCCTTACGAGGCGACCGTGGACGCAAGAGGACCGCCAGTGGACAGCCGCGCCCGTTTCCAGCAGAGAGTAGCTCTGCTGGAAGTGGCCGCCGCTCACGGAGTGCGAGAGACCTCGTAAGTCCTCGAGCTCTATCTTAGTCCGAACAGTTTGGTTCATACTAATAACAAAATCAACTATTTAGTGTCAAAAGAGAGATAAATGGAAATGTGTCCTAACAAAGGACGACGGCGCCGTTGAAGTTGCCCACATTTACCCGTTCTGCATGAGGCACGTAATCGATAGTCCCCCAGCCGCAGGTCGCACAGTCACCTTTTGGAATGCCTTGAGACTGTTCTGGTCCGAAGACCGTGTGAGGGCTTGGCTAAGATCAATATTCCCTGCAGGGACAGAAGTTTGCAATAATATGATTTCTCTCACGGCGACCGCCCACAAGTATTGGTCAAATGGTTACTTCGCCCTAAAGCCGGTCGAACTCTCAGATGACCAAAAAAGACTCCAGGTACGGTTCTATTGGCTGTCAAAAAATCCATATGTTCCGATTGCCAACATCACGACGTTTCCATCGCTGTCGTTGGAGGATTCAGATCACGGTCCAGGCGCAGCCAGGTTGTTTGATCATGAGGACTGCAAGGTGATTCGTTCCGGAGATACTTTCACTCTCGAAACCGACGACCCGGACTCACAACCACTTCCTGACTTCAAGCTGCTGGAGCTGCAGTGGTTCTTGCAACGTCTCACAGCGCTAAGCGGGGCGGCTGATGCTCCAGACGACGACGACGACGACGACAGTGAGTTCGGAGACGAATATGGCAACATATATGAGTCAGACATAGACGTGGGGGGACCGGTCGAAGGGAGGGAGCGATTTTAGGAGAGGCGTTTCCCTTTCCGACCACTGGGATTCCAAGGGGTTCAACAAGGGGTTCTGCTGCATCTTCGCGGGGGCGCAGGGCATCCCGGGGACTTTCTGGGTTACGACCAAAAGGAGGAGGCAGAGGAGGAGGAGGAGGAGGAGGAGGAGGAGGAGCGGGAGGAGAACTGATTTTCGAACATTTCAGGCATCTTCGGGGTACAGTTTCGCTTGTCTCTCCTTCCACTCCTCATAGTCCATCACATCGGCGTCCTTGTTCCTGGTCTCGGGGATGGTGAAGAAGGTAATGATGGCGCCCAAGACATTGCAGGCGAAAAACACCCATAGGACGTTGGCGAGCCCGATGATATTCGGCCCGCTGAGATAGTTGAACAGCAGTGCGGACAGGATGGCCCCCAGTTTTCCCACGGCGGCGCTGGTGCCGTGCGCCAGCCCACGCACCCGTGAAGGATAGACTTCAGCCGGGATAATGAATGTCGTGGAGTTGGGACCGAAGTTGAAGAAGAACTGCAATTGCCAATACAGTTAAGAACTCATTACGTAATGCAATGGACAATGTTTTTGACGTTAGACGTACCTGGGCGAAAGCGAAGCAGACGAATTTTCCCGCAGTCCCAAGATGGTCGTAGTCGCCAGCTATGATGGCAAACATCAACGCAACGATCAGGAACCCTTGTATCTGGATCCACCGCCTGCCGAGCTTCTCGATAAAGTAGATGGTGAAGAAGTATCCGGGAACGTAGCCGGCCACGGCAATGATCAGGTTCCCAATTGCGTTCCGCATCAGCAGGTCGTACTCATTCTTGCCGGTGTTGAAGCCAATCTCATCGAGCAGGACGGATTGGTTCAGGTTCGTGCCATAGAACGCCACGTCGAGCAGGAACCATGTGGATGTCGTTCCCAAGAGGACCTTGAGGTGCTTCCATTTGCTGAAGTAGACAAAGAAAGCCTTGTATTTCGTGCGACCTTCGGTGCTAGACGTGGGGTTGAGCTTGTTTTCATTGGCCGCAGTCGTCGCATCGATAGAAGAAGAAGAAGGGCCGACATTCGTTGAGACACTGGGGTTGCCGAGTGAGTCGAGCTCCGGTTCCTGCGCAGGCTTTGAATTGTCGTGGTTTTTGGCTCCATTGGAATTCGGCGCGGCCGAGTGACCGTTCAGTTCGCGAGATTGCAGGTACTTCCTACCTTCAGGCATTGTAAGACGAAAGTAAAGTGTGGCGAAAGCCGGAACAAGGCCAAGGCCCATCTGGATTCGCCAAACAGCATCCAATTGGCCGTAGTGTCCTTCTGCACCCAGGGCGTGGCTGAACGACGCGAGAATGATGATCGTCGCAATGGAACCTGTGAGCGTACCCTAAGAGACAAAAACCGAGTCAGTTGAAAAGGCACTTTAGAAATCACTGCACAACTTGCTCAACACAGAGCTTCTGGCGTCCCGATAGCTCTTCAATGTCAAGACTCACCCAACCCTGGTTAGAAAAGATCCATCCCAACAGTTGGCCACGCTTTGGCAGCAGGGACCTCTCTGACACGATGGATGCGGACATGGGATAATCGCCACCGATACCCACGCCCATAAGTACTCGAAAACAAAAGAGCCAAATCATCTTCAACGTTGGTGTTGGTATGTCGTTGGGCAGGCTGATGGTGAGGATAGTGCCAATTATCACGACGATTAGCTCCTTTCCGTACACGAATTTTCGACCAAAAACGTCTCCGAGAAAGCCGAATGTCAGCTGTCCGATGATGTTGCCGATGTTGGAACCTGCATTGACGAGACCTCGGAGGAGAGGCGGATAATGAGGTTTACGACCATCCAGCCCTCCCCAGTATCTGAAATAAAGAATCACGTCTTAGTTGCTGGACGACCTCGAGAGTGTGTTGGTGGAGGGGAGAAGCTTACTCGTAGAGCCAGACTGGCGTCACCAGGTTAATGATGAACAGATCATAAGAATCAAGGAAGAAGCCGACGCTGCCAATTATATCATTAGTAGTCGTTGATTTGTGTAGCCAGGCAGGTGGACCGTACCCAGTAATAGCAAACATCTTGAGGTCGCCCTTGGTCAAGTTCCACCTGTTCCTCTCGGTAGCGTTATGCGAGGATTTCTTTTGATACTCCTCCTATTCACACCGATGAGTCCAAAGAGCGTGTGCAAAGGAGCCAAGGCAAGCTCACAAACGTCACCGGTCTCCCATCGTCGTCTCTTCGCGCATAGCCATCGTCCTCCCACTTCATAGTGGGCTATGGAAAAGATGATCAAGAAAAGAAAACCGGGGTTTCAAAAGGTAGTGGTGGTTTTGTTGGAAGTTAGGAACGCCCAATTGTGTTTCGCAAAAGGCATCAGATGGGTCCAAAAATCGTTTTTGTCGGCCTTGATCTCAAGCAGGACACTTTCCATTGACTTGTCGTCCGACGAAGGGCGGTAGTACATATAGTACAACGCCAAATGCATGCCATTGTGCATAACTGTCGCCACAGACGGTATGCCATGACCGTGCAAAAAGAAAACATACTCGATAACTTCCTAGAAGCGCAACTGTGTGGTAGTGTTGTCGAGGGCTCGAGGTCGACAACAAGACCAGCATTGCAAAACGTGTTGTAGGAAACCCCATTGATTGAACCAGATCTAAAAGCCTCGTGGGCCTCGAGATTTCAGCGCTAGCCTATGGTGTGATGTGTTGATAGATAAAATATAGCAAGGGAGAGATCGCACAATAGCGCGTGAGCTTTTGGGGTCGCCGGTTGTCCAATTGGAAGGCGTGAGGCTGAACCTGGAAAAGGCGCGTGGTCACATGATAGCCGCACACAAGCGGAGTGACTTTATTGGACGGCGTGAGTGCTACAAGGATAGGTATACAAGTACAAGTAGAGTATACTTGTACAAGTCTGGGGGCTCTGGGAAGACGTCAGCCTACATAGACTTGCACAACCGGTACCAGCCGGCGGCGCCGAGGGGGCCCAGAACTGGGGAAGCCCCCCAGGTGCTTTAGGGGCTCCATTGCCCCTGCTTGGTAGGCCAAGGGCGCCGTTCGAACTTCAGTTCGTCTGGCAACGTGTGATGCCGATGTACGGCAACATTCGGCTATGGTTGGTTAACGGCCTAAATAGAAGTACAGAGTACATTGGTCCATCATCCACTGACAGCAGCTGCTTCACCCTCGTGCACTCCTCCGTTACCCTCGACAGGCAGCTGGGAATTATATCCGTCCTCTCGTCCCAATCGTCTTCCGACCTGAACTGTCGCATGGGCAAACTTATATATATCGTACCATTTATTTGGCCTCTGACGCTGTTAGTTCATGTTCCTTTGACCCTGAGATTCTGTTGAAGGTCTCCTACTCATCTGCCCGAGAGTTTCCCTAGCCTGTATCTGACGAATAAGCTTTTCTCTCCCTGGGGTATACCGTTCCTGACCGTTCAGAAGGAGACAGGCGCGCATGGTCCAATGCGGCAAAGTCTGAGAACGATTTATCCCCATGAGCAGACAATGGAACAATCACGTCATGTCACGGATAGACCAACTTTGGTCGCTTTTCGCCGCCACTTGCTTCCGGCTCGCTCTCTCAATTGAGCGATGATCTAAGATCGAGTTAGGTTACATGTCTCTATATTGTCGGACGTAACATCATGGATGCCGAAGCTGCTGCGTCGGGATGGGGTTATGCGCCTGACAAGCCACCCACTTCAGCACCCGGTCTCCTGCATAACACCCTGCCACCTTTGCTCTTTCAACCCTAGCACCACTCTCATCTCCTCTTCCGCACGCTTCTTTAATCCCTCTCCTTCGGCCAGACGGTCTTTGTCGATGGTCTGCTTCGCCTGCTCCTCCCGCTTCTGGACCAGACTGAGCACATCCGTCAATGCGCTATCCTCCAGCCGTTTTCGTACATCTGTGCATATTCTGTGCCGCCAGTAAATCACCCCATCTCTACTCAACCCCCGATTTGAGAGATCACGCAGCCAATTCTCGACCTTGTCGCCGGTGACTCCAGACGGGGTCGAGATTCCCAAAATCGCATCAAATATGTCAAGCATGAGGAAGATCGTGTAGATGTTGGTGGGGTTATGTCGACCGACCAAGCGCTGTGGATTGACGAGAAAATAAATCCGAAGTATGTTGACCACGGCTTCGTCCAAGGCCTGCTGCTTCAACCCTTCCAGAATGAGTCTCATCGCCATCTCGGGGAATTTGCCCGTGGTGTAGAGCGCGGGATATTCGAGGAAGCGCTCTGACTTGTCCATACCGGCGGCGGCCCTTCGAAAGGCGTCAAGGCTTCTTTTTTCTGGCGCGAGATGGCGTGAAACCGACTCCGTCCATTTGTCAAATTGGGTGGGGAGACTCGGTTGAGTAGCAGCTAGGTCTGTAGCGGCATTAACATCCGAGAGGCATTTAGGACAGTGGCACGTAAAGAAGTAGTCCTCCATCAATTTCGCTCTCCGGGCATTCGCCGACGCCGTGGGAACAATGTAGCAGTTAAGGAGCTCTTCACCTTGCTGGATGTCTCTCAGGGGAATGACGTGGACGAATGTCCGGCGCTCATCGTCTGAGAGTTGTGTAGAGCTCATCCAGCGGCTGCTCATGGTATGTTGAGGCCTATGGACGGCCAGATTAGGTTCACAACTGTGGTTGAATTTGGCCACGAGAGGCTCCAACATAACCCCTATTCCCCCCTGGATCGGCGTGGGCAGCTCGGTCGCGTTGGACTTCACGATGAAAATGAGCCTCTGAATCGTCTCAATGCCCATGCTGGACGCGGCCAGATGTTTGATGCCTTCGGCCATGTCCGTCAGGTTTGACCGACCTCGGGCAGCAAGGATCTGTTCGTGAGAAACTAGCTGCGAAATGCGGCTCCATTCGTCGCTAGGCAGGACATCTCGGTCCTTGAGGAGCACTACCCGCAACACCGCCCTAAGAATGGCTGGGGGCAAGTTGTTTTGCAGCCTTTTGAAGATCTTACATTCGTACTTGTGATACGCATGCCAGGCGTCAACCTGGCAGTCTTTACTGCAGAAGCGAGCAGAACGACAGCCGTTGCAGATCTTGAGTTGGATAGATGTGTGTCCATGCCCTGGGAGGGGTAGGGGACTCTCCGTGACAACCAGGCAATGATAGCACGTCATCGGTAAAAAGTCCGAGTCGATCGCCATCATGGCTGGGAAGTTTAATGAACAGACCGGGTCTTTCACGGACAAGAACTGTTTTGCGAAAACTCCTTGACCTTTCCCAGGTATCTGCTCGACCTTGAGGGTGTTTTCATATCTGCAGTCGATATAAGACGCCTCCGGGGCGTTGCGTTGTTGAATGAGCGAGTCAATAAGGGCGTCCAACTCAGCCATGGCTTGGATTTGCTATTGCGTATCTGGGTGAGCTGTAAGCAGTGGGGATTCGCAATGGACCAGAGACAGTTACTTCAATATGGACGTCTTGGGATGCAACAAATTGCGCGGACTGCTGGTTAGACTGATTCCTGTGTATGCGTTCAATGTGGCCAGGAGTCACGATCGAGCCCGATTTCAGCTAAGCGACTGGCCTACGGTGTTAATTGGGCACTGGCATTTGATAGACTCTATGCCTCTTCGGTCAACTGGTGCTAGGGCTATTTGGGAGTTGTTCGAGATTTGACTGCGAAGAAATGTGCGACCCTCCACGTGCGCTTACTTATGATCTTGGCTTGCCCTATTAACACAAGGCTCCTTTCCCTTGGTGGGCCTCTCCGCGGAGAGAGTTCGGCTAGCAATGTGTCTCCCTAGATTACTCGCGAACTAAAAACCTCATTGCCATGTACGGTTCAATCCTAGAGGGTGAGGTAACAAGCCAGCGACGATGGTTATCTGCTTGAAAATCCTTGGCTAATAGAGGTCGCGGTGGTATCAACTTTGATAGAGCTGAGAGGCATGCTTGCGTGAGCTGTACTATTGTACTCTTTCTCCAAAGTTGAGCAACAATGCAAGGCTTATTGAAAATTCGACAACTCACATTCTGACTTCGACAGCTATCGCGATAGTGTCTACTTGACGTCGGCAGTGCCACAGAGAGAGCAATATGAGCGGCTATAAGCCCGGTCATTTCGACAAATGTTTTCATCAAGTAGGTCATCCATGTTTTCAATATGCTCCGGATATTTCTTGTTCTGCGGACGGTCTGACGAGGTAGGCTTGAGGGGTCCATCGCTGGGTCTGGAGATATGAAGTCCCGTTCAAAGGCGATTGCGATATTTCCATAATCACCCAAGAAAAGCAGATATTTGCCTAAAATCTGCCGGCCATAGAAATGAGATCGCTAAGTAATCAGAGTATGTGCCAAGGCCAGTGACTTTACCTCCGCAGGAGAGCTGTCTCGACTCAGTCCCATGATTCGCCGAAAGGCAGCGCCCCCTACGACAGGGGGATCGGATCTGCTTCAGGGAGGTCGCCGTGATGGTCTTCGCGCCTAGGGTCTGTCCATGCCCAGGCAGAGGATTTCATCTCCTGTTTCCACGAGTTGACTTGAGTCCCATCCAGGGCTCCATAACCTGATGGTTTCGTGGTATTGCGTCCTCGTCCCTGCTCTACATTATTCGATGCAAGCATTTCTTCGTTGTCAGCGTCCATCCTCTGGACTTTCTCAATCGTCCAGATAAGACAGTAGCCAGAATCAGCGTTCGGAAACACAATTCTGGGTGCCCTGTATGATGCTCTCTGGCCACGCAAGCCACTGGTCCCACCGCTTCCCCAAATATTGATGGATTTGACCCAACAATCGAATACCTGCGTGCCCAATAGCCCATGAATGCCTCCGTCGATGCAGCACCACCGCGTAGTGTGCCAGAAGAACAAGCGCTTCAGGCTTGCGCTGATCGATGAGGTCGGTGAACGGCTCGGACAAAGTCACTAGCCAGCTGAATGCTTGGTGTGTGGATGCTGACGGTTGATCTAGAGCGTTTTCGCTATCGAAATTTGTCTGCAACATGTCTAGGGACAATAGGCATGTCTGTATGGATGAGGCGCTGAGGTCCGCGTGGTCTAGCATTGCGCGCAACGCTTCGCACTCCCCTCGCGATTCTTTAGGACTTTGTTGGTGCTCCTCCGATTCCATGATGATCGGTCCAATCTCACTCTTGACCAGAGTCCCAAACCAGGAGCGGATGACAAAGTTGATACCGCGCAGGAGGCGGATACAACCGACTAGTCTTTCGAGGAAGCTGCCAAAGTCGGCCTCGGGTTGCTGCGTGAAGATCTCCCAAAAAACATGAAGGGCAATCAAGTGTGAAAATAACAAGACGTCCAGACAGTTCGAGGCGTCAACCCTGCACAGAATGTCGCGATAGCCAGCGAGCGCCGCAGCCTGTTGATTGGCTGCGATATCTAGATAGTAAGCAGTCGCTTGAGGTCTCTGAAGCGTCATATGGCATGCGGACAAAGCGATGATCTGGTCCAGTAAGAAATGCTGTTTGAAAGACCGCTCAATGACGATGCGACGGTAGAGCTCGACCTGTCCTGGATCGATGGCGATTGTGGTGCATGTTTCGGTGATGAATAGATAAAACAGCTCAATGTGGTCGACGTTGGATCCGGCTCCAGATGAACCAGGGCCCGGCGGCGACAAGCTGCTGGCAGAACCACCTACGAGGGGTTGTTGATGTCCGCGTGACGATTGTTGGTCTGTGCGTGGAGAAGCGGGTATTGAAGTCCCCTGTGAGGGAGCCACCCTGTATATGCATTCTCTCTTGGAAAAGGCGCATTTCCCGCACACTGGTCGCTCCTCGTTACACTTCAGATGCCGCCGTTTGCAGGTCTCACAGCCGGCTCGCGATTTTGTGGTGGATCTCCTTGGCATGCCGTGAAAGGAAAGAGTTGAGCATGAAACTAAAAATGGTAGGATCTTAGGCAGGTTTTGCGCGGGGATTGACGAGGTATGTTAGATTCTAAGTTCCCCAGGCTAGAAGGGCACCACAGGCGTGCTAGTCCAGAGCCCCCCCCTTCAGGAGAGCGGGAGCTCGGTAAAAATGAAAGAGAAGTAGGAGCTAGCTGCTGTGCAGATGGCTACTATTAATAGACTGGTTAGGGGAGAAAGTCTAGAGTTAGATGGCAGACAAACGAGACTGCACTGTAGTGGGACAGTGAGGTCGTGATAGACGTAATGGGGCAGTATGGTGTTGGGTAAACCCACTCGGTATGGAGGAGAATGTCTGACCGCACAAACAGGCGCAAGTGGACGCCAAGCCGCTAATGGCCCAACATCGCATTCCCGAGTTATGCCGCACGCTAACCCCAAATTAGGTTTAAGCGTAGCAGCTATCGATTACCTAAACTTTAACTTAATTGGTGCCTAACCTTGGCAACCCGAGCGCCCAGAAATGTCACCGTACGCCTCCAGCCACCACAAAGCCAGTCTCTTTATCTGGTACCTCGTATTGGGTACAGTACTGGGTACCACGCCTCTCCACTGTTTCCGCAAAAATTCCTATGCTTCCTTCTCAATATCTGCCCTCGCCCGTAGCTCAATCATTAGAGGAGGCTTCTCCCACAGCGCAAAAGTGCGCTGACTCTCTGTCCACCCTCGACTTTGTGGAGCGAGCCTCAGATCAAAGTTCCAGAGAACATGCGCCAGGATGAGGCGCATCTCATGGTAAGCTAGATTGCGGCCGATGCAGTCTCTTGGACCGGTGCTGAAAGGCTTGAACGCGTCACGTTGGTCATGGGAAAAGGGAGAAGCTGGATCTCCCTGCACCTCTGGAAGCCAGCGTTCCGGACAGAAATCTCTGGCGCGGTGGAAGTTGGTGTCGGAGTGATAAGCAGACATATGGTGAACTCCGACGCATGTCTGTGAAAACATCAGCGAAATGGCGCGACATCTATCTATAGGAAGGCTAACTGACTCTTTCAGGGATGTCGTATCCGTCTACCATCGTCACTTGGCCCGGTGGTGTATGGCGAAACAGAACCGTCGGAACTGGTGGAAGCAGGCGCAAAGCTTCTTCGAGACAAGCAAGCATGTACGGCAATCTACTGCTTGCCGTCTTAAAAGATATTTCCTTGCTGCTTCGGAACGCACTGCGGACTTCCATGACACATTTTCCGAGGGCCTCCGGCGTGCTGAGAAGAAAGTAAGTGACGCCACAAAGCAGAGTGGCTGTTGTCTCGGAGCCGGCCACGATCAAGGTGTCTGAATTGGCTACAAGCTCATCATTGCTGAGCCCATGTTCCTGACCGTGCGAGCGCATCATACAGTCCATAAAGTCGCCGCGATGCTCTCGATCCTTTTTCTCTAGTCGCTTTGTCACTAAGACTTTGACGAGGTTCAAGTGCTTTTGGCGAGATTGCTGGATTTTCTCTCCGGCCACAAGAAGGAAAATTTTGGATAGCAAAGGTGAGGCGTTTGCAAGCACGAGGATCGGGAAGAGTCTCATCATTCGCTCAACGTTGGTCACCCATGCGTTTTGTTTGCCTGCTTTCAGACCACCGAAAGACTCTCCGAATGCAAGGTCGCCGATGAGGTCAAAGGTCGTGAACGTATACCATTGCACCATATCGGTTTGCCGTCCTTCTGCAGCCACTCGACGAAGCTTGTCAATGAGCAAGTCGACATATACCTGGATGAGAGGCTCTTGTTGGTCGAGCGCTTTATTTGAAAATGCTGGCAGCATTGCCCTTCGAAATCGAAAGTGGGTTCTGGCATCTGCGGAGATGATTTCGCTCGGGCGACCACTGTCGCCATGCCCTGTACCCTTGGGGAAAACCTTTGGAAGCTCTACATGTCCGTGTCCGTATATGTCCCTCCAGGATTGACCAGATGTGAAGGTGAGTTCATTTGGCCCAAGTCGAACGACGTTGCCGTATATTCGATGGAACTGGCGGATCTGAAAGTCGAGCTGCCCTCGAAGCTGCGCGATGCTTTTGAGAATGGGAAACGCGATCCATAATTTTGGTCCGTTGAATCTGCGGAGAGGATGGAGGTAGAGATTGTGTATGGCCAGCAATATGCTCCAGCCGACGCTCGCAGCTGCCAGTGACAGAAGAATGCACGATATCCCTTGCCAGGACACAATACGAATATGCTCGCTAGCCACGGCCTTGAACATAGTGTGCACAGAATCAAGTTGATTCACTGCTCGTGTTCAACGGGCACAAATCGATCTCTACCATGTAAAAGAGATTTATACGCCGAGCCGATGCGCGGGGGTACTTAATGCTTACCTCTACGTTATCCCTGATGGTCAAGCCAACAATGTGGTTATCTCAAATGGAAGGCTGGACAATAGTGCCCATGTTAGACTTTGGGGCAGCCCCGGATCCACGCTCGTGTCCGTATACTCGTGTTCGGAGTTAGAACTGACTCTTTTCAGACTAAGCAAGGATGGTCGCATTCAACATCTTGAATCCACAGTGAGTGCAGCCAACTATGTCCCAGGCTGTGACTTCCGTCCCTGCCCTGCCATGCAGAATCGTCTGATCGGCTAATAGCCGTTGTTGACGTGGAACACCAAGTCTCCAGGCGGTAGCCGTCTTAAAAATGTTGGTCCGTGGGCAGCTGGTAACTGCGCGTTGACGAAGATTACCGACACCAACTCCTTTCCATCTGGCATTCTCTCACACTCAGTCATCGTTTGCACCATGGTTGATGCTCAAGCAAACTCTGTGAAGGTCGAAGTATTCAGATTAGAGGCAGCATTTATGAGCCATGAAAAAGCCAACTGGCCCGGGGAATCGCAAGAAAACGATACGCCTGGCCACACAAGTGTTCAAAACATCGATGGCAACGGACTCGACGAACCCCGACCTAATATTCATGGCGATGATGTTGAGACGGGGCGAGAAGATGCTGGAGATGGCACGAACCCCGAGTTTCTTGTTGGCTGGGACGAGCCTGAGGACAAAGATCCAGCGAACCCATTAAACTGGAAGCCTCTACGAAAATGGGGTATCATCGCTGTCTTGTCCTCGATCACATTTTTGACGTGAGCACGGCGTAGCTGCAGTGTTGAGGAAACCCTGCCACTGACACTCTCAGGCCGCTTGCATCTTCAATGTTCGCACCCGGTGTACCCCAAGTCATGAGCGACTTCGATAACGACTCCTCTATCCTCGCAACCTTTGTCGTGTCGATTTTCGTCCTCGGCTTTGCGATCGGTCCGCTGCTGTTGGCCCCTTTAAGTGAGATGATTGGCAGGACAGTGGTCTATCATGTATGCAATGTTGGGTTCATTGGGTTCAGCGTCGCTTGCGCACTTGCCACCAACATGGATATGCTTGTGGCTTTTCGCTTCTTTGCCGGTTTTGTTGGAGTGGCCGCCATAACATGCGGAAGTGGCACTATTGCAGACATGATACCTCAAAAAGAAAGAGGCCGAGCGATGGCCGCTTGGTCAATGGGTCCTTTGCTAGGACCAATTCTGGGACCTGTCGCAGGAGGATTTTTGGTCCAAGCCAAAGGATGGCGGTGGTCCTTCTGGTAAGTCTCCTTGATCTTTTAGTCCCTCTGGCGCAGTTAGGATACTGCTCGGCGATTAGCTGTGAACGGGCGCACATTGCATTTTATCCCCCAAGATTGCTCAGCCTTGCTCAATCGAAATTGACTAAAGATCTTTTTGTATAGGGTCATAGCAATATGCGTATGTCGAGCCTCAATCTAATCTCATTGCACGAACCATGAACTGCTAACCCTCGGCTAGGCTGCTGCAGTCACCGTGGCTGCTTTCCTTGTCCTTCGAGAATCATACGCTCCGGTGTTGCTCGCCAGAAAAGCCCGCGAGCTCAGGAAAAAAAAGGGCAATCCACTGTATCGCTCGAAGCTCGACAATGGAGAGCCTCAGAAACAGCTGTGGGCCAGATCGCTTGTCCGGCCCGCCAAAATGCTTTTACTATCACCGATTGTCAGCCTCATGAGCGTTTATGTGGCAGTGATGTATGGAGTGCTGTATATTCTTTTCACCACATTCACCTTTGTCTACCAGGATCAGTACGGGTTTTCCGCTTCGTCGGCTGGACTCTCGTTCCTAGGGGCTGGGATCGGTACGCTCCTAGGGCTGTTCTTCGTTGGAGCTGTCAGCGATCGTGTCGTCAAAAAAGCAATCGCCACCCGTGGTTCGGCAATGCCCGAGGATCGCTTGCCCTGGATCGTTATTGTCCCAGCCGGGCTGTGCCTTCCCGTAGGTCTCTTCATATATGGCTGGGGTGTGGATCGGCGTGTCCATTGGATCGTCCCCATGATCGGCAATGCCGTCACTGGCTTTGGCATGATGGGGGAGCTCATGTGCATTCAAACATACCTCGTTGATGCGTTTACGATTCACGCAGCTAGCGCCATCGCGGCCAACGCGGTCTTGCGAAGCCTTCTGGGAGCTCTTCTGCCGCTTTGCGGTCTCAAGGTATATCATGCTCTAGGATTTGGCTGGGGTAATTCTTTGCTGGGATTCGTCGCCTTCGCCCTCACACAAGTTCCTGTGTTCTTTAAGCTCTACGGCCAGAGGATTCGCCAAAACCCCCGGTGGCAGGTCAAGCTCTAGTAACGGAGACACCTATAGCTCGAAGATCCATCTTATAAATCTTGGACTTGCTACGTGAGTTGTGATGGCGTCCAGAACCCCGTTTCGAACCACTGCAACGGGTGGTGGCGATCATCTTTAGCTGTGGGATATGTAATGAATGCAATCGTGAACTGCCAGTTTGGATTTATTCGCGATTGACAGGCATTGGTGACAAATCCTGCACGAATAATGGTCGCGAATCGCAACTGATAACAACGATGGGCTTACGAGCCGCGATAGGTTGATGTTTCTAGGATGGACGTGGTCTAGTTGATCTGTCGATCAGACCAGTCTCCGAACACGAGAAGTCCAAGGGAGGGCCTTCAGATCCGCGCGCCAAGCCTCGTGTCCGTATTCATTCCGAGCAGCCTTGAAGTTTCGAACAGTTTCGAATTGCGAAGCTACTGGCCCATTAACACTAGGATGCGGCTTTCAAATAAACATTTCCCTTAGATGAGTGGTCATTATGTCCAACATGCCACTTGCCATGGCCTTCCTACTAGTGATGCTCGACTCCGCCTGCCCGGTTTTCGTGAGTTTGGGCGAGTCCTTGGCAGGGCTCCATCCTCAGGGGTTGGCCAGATGGCACAGCCCTGCCTCACATATCACGACTGCAGAAGCTTTTGCTGCTGCGACAAAGCTATCTGCTTCAGCCTCGTGAAAAAAATGTTGCTGCCTAGGCACTATACCTTGCAATTGGCATCTGTAGACGGATCACCTCGTACCCGGGGGGCCGCGGGTATCGATGCAACAATGGTTAGATAGGGCTTTTGGCAAAGGCCGTGCGGCCCAGGCTATCTTAGGAGATGCACACGAACATCACAAAGCTTACAGAGTTGCAGTAGTCAAAATATGCGCATGTTTAAGAGAGATAAGTAGGGACCCCAAGGCCCTGCCATTGCCCAGCTCCTACCTTCCGGCACTCTCTTCTCGAGGACAATTATCCAGGTCACCTTTCTCATTTCAAGAGTCTAGTCCGATTCTCTGACAGAGAGCATACAATGGCCTTCTTCGACCCTCGATACAAGCTCCGAGTGCACATTCTGCAGATCATCCTTGTCCATGTTATCATTGGTGTTGCCGCACCACGGCTCTTCATGAAAAACCAGCCAAGAACTCGGGCGACTACCATCTCGTTGGCCATGGTGAGTGGGATATCATATCTCTTTCCCTGTTTCCCCAGTCTTGGTTGGACGCACGCTGATCATCTCGTGATTCTTGCTGATATATAGGGAGGCAAATCCATGATCATCGTCTGGTACCAGATCCTGACGGAGCATTTCGCCCGTTTCCGCAGGTGGAGAAGTCTCAAGGCCTACGCGATTCTCAACGGCCTGGAGGTCGTTTTTTGGGCCGCAGTTGTGTTCCTGGTCATCCAGGCGAATATCCAACGCTGCGTCGGGACTGGATGTACCCTCAGCTGGATCGCCCTCGGATTTGCAGTCCTCACAACGTTTGTCGTGACGCCCCCAACTGAGGAACAGGAGCTGACGCCGACCAATCTGCAGGCTTGTTGCCGTGTACATGGCTATCCTGTCGTGCTTCCAGTACAGAGCATTTCGTCAGCAGAAGCATTCCAAGATTCGAAGCAATCCAGAGGATGGTCTGCCCTTGGCCAGTGGACAAAAATGAGGCTTCTGCACCGAGACAGCGTGGTTGAAGGAAAGAATGTTGCCCCTGGGGTTGGGCGATTGACAATTTTGGGGTTAGGAGGCGGGCGCTCGGACTACATCTAAGTGAGAAGAAAAAAAAATTCGAGCGTGTCTTCAGGACTCGAAGATCAGCTTGAGACGCACCTCACGACGGGCTGGCCCGTCAAGTGGGTTGTTACTGGCGTAGTCCATGGATGGTGTGGAAGCAAAAGCGCTGGCAGAATATTTTGGGCATTACAATGTATGGGTGAGATCCATTTGAGTAGATCCATTTGACGTTTTTTTTTTGGCGCAGAGGTGGTGGTTGGTACTTCGGTCTTCAGATGAACCTTGCTGGGGATTCTGGTTATTTCCTGGACTGACAAGAATGTGTTTCTGTCACTCCTGCCGTCCCCTGATCTGTTCCTTTGCACTCGATTATGTAGAAAACCCAGATTCACCAGAAGCTCCGGGTGAGTACTGAGCACAGTGTGGTGTCATCCACGCGTGAAAAGATCGCAGTCTTCAAGTAATTTCTGACTGACTTGGCGATATCATCATGGTATTTTCGCGGCTTTGCCAATGAAGACTGCGAACTGTGTCCAGTAGATGGATAGCATTGATCCATCTTCAGAGATGTGCGAAAGTATTGTAATGAGGTAAAGTAGCTATGTTGTGCTGGCATGGGGGTAGTAGAGAGGCGATTCAGCTAGTCATACGAGGTATATTAAACTAAAAAGGACTAGTATCAATTTTAGCTATGGACGAGAGACTGAGGCAGAATGGGACTATTGAGCGTTAATCAACAACAGAATAAGAAGAACAGCGACAACAACCATGACAACGGAGATAGAATAGCTGAGATAGCATACCATCGCTGCCTGTGTACTTAATAGTTTACAGCGCTGGCGGTGAGCCATTCTTTACAGTTTGATGAGAGTATTCTATGGCGCTTTAATACCGTCTACCTATTCCTGAGCATCCTCTGTGTCATTTTTCACTCCTTAACGCCGCCGCCGTGCTAGGCGCTCGTTGCCCTAGCGGCTGCCTCTCTGTGGGTGGTGCTGGTGGTGGTGTTGTTTTGCCAGCGCCGACCAGAAAGGCATTCTCGATTACCGACCTGCCGGATAGGCCCCTGTGGGTTGTTGTAAGTGCATGCCGAACCCAGAAATGCTCCGTTATAGTATAAGGGGAGATAATTAACTTACACAATGAGTAGTATTAATTAGCGAGCCATTACGATTAATCTTATTATAGTCCTTATCTATTCTCTAGTCTCTACAACTATAAGCTTCTTCGGACCTTTAGTAGCGAGAATAGCTTCGTCATCCATATTTTGTTCATCTATATTAATCTCGTCGAGACCCAATTCCTTTCGAACGTGAATTGGGATGGTGACGCTCTCCTCCTTGCCGTAATTGGTGTCGGTGGTGTGTTTGTAGGCGACGAAGAAGAGAATGGGCCAGCAGAGGGTTGTGAGGGCGAAGAGAGCCCCGTTGATGTTCTGGTAGGGAATTCGAGTGGCATTGAGGCCGAAACACACCGATGTACCCGCGCTGAGAACTAAAAGAGAACACAATCAGTTCGTTTGCCTGTATGTGAAAACCGGTGGGAAACGACTTACCTCCGACGTATAGACCACCAAGTGCAGCGGTTTTGCGTGGGTCGTTGGTGAATGTCGACAGAGTGTACAAGACGACGCCCTGGAACCCACCATACAGGGCGGCGTACAGCAGATAGATGACGATGGCGCCAGCATATGCCTTGTCATGGATGTCGATGTCCGGGCCCGGGACTATCAGATCAAAGTCCCACGCCGCAAGCCAGGCGGTCTGAGCAATATATGTCCCGGTGAACCAGGTGCCCACAAATGCTGTCGCGATCATGAGACGCCTCCTCCTCGGTCCAAAGCGTTGATTGTCCAAGATCCAGGCCACGAAGTATGTCATGGGCATTTGGATGAGCCCGTTCAATAGGCTGTTCAGTGTCCGGGTTCGAAGATTGAAGATGTACGCATTCATGGTCGACTGGAAGGGGAACAACATCTCCGGAGTGAACATGCAGGGAACCAACAACAAGACGCGCCAATCTTTAAGGGCGTCAAGTGTAAGCTTTACCGTCTCTCGCGTGGACATTTGCTCGAATCGAGCGATGGAGGTACCATCGCACCGCCTCAATTTCGCCGGTGGGAGGATGAGTGCCGCAAACCCAAGTGAAAAGACCTGGAGGACAATGAAGGTAATGTAGACAGCGCGAGGAACGCCGCTTGTGGTAGCATTCCAAGAGATCCCCAATGCCACGGCCGCACCAATGGTGCCACCACCGAGGTTAAAGATCCACTGGATTGCACGCCAACGGCCTTTGTCCTTCTCCTCAGGGTATCCCACCGACATGGATACTGAGGTCGTCCAGAGCAGGCCAGCCGTGAAGCCGAGGTACACACCGGAGAAGATGGGATACCACATGTGGCCTTTTTCACTAAAGTACCACATTGCACCGTTGAAGACTGGGTAGCCAGTACATGCTACCAGGAGCGTGATGCGAGGGCCGAAGATGTTGAGTATGGTCCCGGCCGCCACAGAGGAAACGGCGAAGATACCATTCAAGACACCGCTGGTTATGTTGGCCATGCGAAAAGAAGATGGTTGGCCGCCGCCAGCACCGAGCAGCTGTGTTTTTTTGTCAAAATCAGGATGACTTGGCCAACTTGGGTCACTCACGTTCAAGGCCAGATAGAACCCCGGATTGAACGCAATGCACATGCTAGACAACAAGATTTGGACCGATGGACTGTTCAAGCCGAGGGTCAACATTGGGGAACTCTCGAAGGCATCAAGCAACTAATTGTTGGGTTTGACGTACTTGTTGCGCCGAAGCCATGGCAACTGGCCGACGGTTGCGTCTTCTGCAGCAACGGATGACATGATGAACTGTGTGTATCAGGCTTACTGCCAGAAGGATGTTGGAAATAACAGATTTCTCCTTATTCTTGCGCTTTGACCAACTGGGGAGGGGAATCTGGATAGCTGGGAGATCAACCCCTGTGTTGACTTATTGGAGCTTATATACCTTATCGGGCCACCGGAACGAAGCCTTCAAGATGAAGCGATCGGTGCCTGTATCTTGTCAAGGGACCTAGTGTTGGAGACCCTGGAGCAAGCTGTAGAATACTTTCGCCAGGAAACTGGCTAGAACACGCGCAAGATAACGGCCGTCGCTTTCAAAGTGGCAACAAGAAAGTTGACTTGCGATAGGGGTAGACAGAAAGGCATGAGCAATATTCGTCGTAAATTCTCATCTTAGGGATCAGATCTATCTGTGTGGCTTCAGTATCTAGCGGTCTGGAATCACGAAGTCGCTGTACAGACACCAGTCTCAGGTTGGTAGTCTACAACGATCGCGCAGGAATCTGGAATTAGACAAATTCCTTGGTAAGTTGTGTCCTGCAATTGAGGTCCACATACTCGGCGAGTCCGGCGATGCAGTCCTACACACTGCTGTCGGGGAAAAAAGCTCAAAGATTAGACTTCAAGCACAGTCGTCCGATTATAGCCATGCGGTTCGTCTGCGGAAATCAGCCATTAGAGTTTGATCATTCGTTGTGGACTTCTATCCTGGGCCATTTTACGGGAGGATCGACTGGCGGCTCGCGATTAGTCGCCGATCAGTGTATCGTTGTTACGCAGAGTCGGATCTGGGATATATATCAACATCCTCATTTGAAGGGGGCAGCCAATTCCGTCCATAGCCAGACAGCCCCCCCGTGTCTGTTGTCTCTAGAGACCTAGTCCCAGTCTCACAAACCCGCGACCCCTTTTGTTCTCGAGCCAGTTGCAGACCACCATTTGACAGCTTGCCGCTAGGAAAGGGTGACCCTCCGTTATCGGCTTGGGGGTTGTATGGCCATGATGACCAGCTGGGGACCTTGAACCTTCTTACCCCGGAGAATACACTTGCAACGGCAAAGGGCGAGATTCAGACCGGGATCCGCGTCGCTCTCGACCCTCCTTTGGATGCGTTGCTCATTCCATCGATCGGTCGTAGAAAGCTCACCCAAACGATTGTCCGTGTAGGGGACAACATACCGGCTCATGATGATGTATTGGAGTTCAATACACAGGTAAGAAAGATAATTTCTGATCACACGAGTGAGCCTGTCTGATTGCTTTAGATTGGCGCACAATGGGATGGGCTTCGACACATGACCTATCACAAATCAGGTGTCTTCTACGACAATACCACCATCGACCAGATTTCCTGCGACAATGCCAATCCTGACGCCCTAGGGATTGACGGTAAGTCTTTGCTGGCGTGATCCCACAGTATCTAAAATACCCAAGATCAATAGACCGATGGCTTGTTTCAGCATGGGTGAAGCGAGGATCGATTGCTGGCCGAGGTGTGCTCCTCGACTACTATGCCTATTCTCAACATGCGAAAAGGGAATATGGCCTGATCAACTGTGCCCATGCAATCACTTACCAAGACCTTGTGGATTGTGCCAAGTACCAAGGTATAGAAATCAGGGAGGGAGATCTTCCCTTTGTACGCTCTGGCTTTTGGGTAGGTTACAGACGCCTAACGGAGGAAGAGAAGACGGGCTGGGGTGTAGCAGCGCCGCAGAATTGTAAAGCTGTGGGCGTGGAAGCGACGAGAGCAATGGCGAGATGTTGCGAGATGGCTACGGGAGAGTGACATCGCTGCGTGCGCCGGCGATGCTCCAGCGTGGGAGAAAGTCCCCAGCTGGGAATGGCCTGCGTCTGCTGGACTCGAGGGTCTCAGTCTTCATGAAATCATGTTGGATGGCTGGGGGATGGCTATAGGTGAGATTTCCAATTCACCTGGCTCGAGTTGACCGAGAGCGATATGCTGATCCTGGCGTAGGCGAGTTGTTTGATCTGGAAACACTCAGCGAAGTTTGTAAGGGGAACAAACGTGGGTCGTTCTTCGTCGCCAGCCCCCCTTTGAATGTCCGTGGGGGAGCGAGCAGCCCACCAAACTGTATCGCTATCTTCTAATGGACAAATCTAAGCACGGGCCAATTAGTCGCAATGAGGGACCAGAATCAGGAAGTGAAGGCATTTGTCTACTGAGAAAACCTCCATCTGCGGTAGCAATTAGTAAAAGGCTTGTCTGGCTTGCGGGACGACGATATAGAAATCCAGCGTAGATATAATCAATCTATGTCAATCGTCTCCCGCGTAGTACAAGATTAGAATGTCACAACGAAAGATATCGCCGCACATCCCCGCCAGGGTAGTTCCCGAATTGCCGGATTAACTGCGTGAGGCGACCATTAAAGCAGGGACCTTTAAAATAACTCTTTGGGGTACCTCGGCCATTGATATCGACAATCAAGACCACGACCGACAGGGAGATTGTTGCCTCTCACCACGACACATGTTCGATATGTCTGCTGCTGCCTGGCAAGAGACTGCTGCTGTATGTAACTCAAGCCTATCAACTTTTTTTTCAATGAAAGAAACCTCAGTCTGACTTATATATAGGCTGCGCAGGCGGAACTCAAGTCCAAAATCCCCAAAGACTGGCTTCTGCCGGAGGCGATATTATCATCTAAACCCCGCAATGTGATACCTATCTTCCGAAGCTGTGGTCTGTTGACGGGGCGAGAGCTGGAAATCACCGAAGTCGAAGACTGTGTAGCATTGCTTGAGCAGCTGCACTCTCGAAAATGGTCGGCTCTCGAAGTCACGGTTGCCTTTTGCAAGCGGGCAGCCATTGCGCAGCAATTGATCAATCCACTGATGAATATCGATTTCGAGGGGGCGAGGAAACGGGCAATGGATCTGGATGACCACCTTAATAAGCAAGGGAAAGTGGTTGGCCCACTTCACGGGCTCCCGATTAGTTTCAAGGTGAAGCAATACCTATCCGGCGGCATCGAGCAGTTGCGGCTTGGGCCATGCATGACTGACATCTCGGAAAACAGGATCTCACGGATGTCAAGGGTATGAAAATCACCTTGGGATTCGTGGCTCTGGCGGACCACGTCTCCGAGACCGATGCCGTAGCTGTGCAGTCTCTACGAGAGGCGGGAGCCATTGTGTATTGCAAGACGACCATGCCACAAACCGGAATGGTACGGTATTTCTTTGGGCCGTTGTTGGTTTCTATTGGTGGAGAGAGGTGCTGATTAGAATGGGACTTTGTTCCGGTCTAGGCTCTCGAAACAATCTCCAACCTTTGGGGCCGGACGTTGAATCCATTCAACACTGATCTCTCGAGTGGAGGCTCTTCTGGCGGCGAGGGTGCCTTAAATGGCTGCCATGGAGCGCCAATTGGCATTGCAACGGATATCGGAGGCTCGATACGCGCTCCCGCATCGTTCAATGGACTTTATGGCATTCGTCCGACTTCCCGCAGATTCAGCTACAAGGGTAACGCCATGGGTTTCACGGGCCAAGCCGCCATTCTGTCCAGCATAGGTCCCATAGGGCGAAGCCTTAGAGATATCGAATTGATACTCAAGGTCTGGAATGCCTTTGAACCCTGGAATTACGATCCGGTAGTGGCGCCCATAAAGTGGCAACCTGCTCCAGTTCCGACCAAAGCCACTATTGGCGTCATGTACTGGGATGAGGTCGTCATGCCACATCCACCGATGCAGAGGGCTGTACAAATGGTGGTTGACAAATTAAAGGCTGCGGGCCATGAAAGTATGTTCATACCCGATGTGCTCCTTTTGCGTGAAACTTATGCTAACTCACCGTAGTCATCGACTTTAAGCCCTATAGGCACCGGGAGGCTTGGGATCTTACGGTAGGGTTCCGTTACAATCGGAGTATAACAAGATAATTGACCAGATTCAGTTCAAACACTATTACCCCACCGCTGGCAGCAACGTGAAGGAGTTCATCGAGCGAACTGGGGAGCCAGTGATCCCGGCAGTGGCCAAATACTTCGACCGGGCGAAAATGTTGGATGTCCACGAGCTGACTCAGTTGTTCAAGTGAGCCTCCTCCCCGAATACCACCGTTTTCAGTGTCTCCTAACTTTGCCACAGAGATCAACGACAGTACCAGACAGAGTATTTGGCCCATTGGATTGCCACAAAGACTCAGACGTCGACGGGCAAGCCCATCGACGCATTGCTGACACCATCCATGGCATCAGCCTCGTTTCCACACGACTACCTCCCGTAAGTGCAACGATTTTTTTCCCTCCATATTTCAATTCGACCAAACTCACACTGAGTTAGCTGGTGGGGTTATCTATCCCAGTGGAACCTCTTGGATTACCCGTGCGTAATCCTGCCTGTAACCAGCGTCAAGCCCGAAGACACCAAAGATAGCTTGTACACACCGGTCAATCCGCTCGACCAAGAGACTTACGACATGTATGACCCCGAGAAGTTCGCCGATATTCCAGTTTGTGTCCAGCTAGTGGGCCGAAACTTGCAAGAGGAGCAGCTGGTGGCTGTCGCGATGGCGGTGGATGAGGCCATCAAGCAGTGAGCCGAGCAGTCTGGTGTGGAGCTTAGATACAATCTGCCAAATACCGCAAAAGAGTACATCGAGATAGATCTTATGTCAGAGGATAGAAGAAGAGAAGAAGAAGATTTTTCCAAGGTATGCTTGACTCTTCGCAAAGAGTCTAGTCTATTATGTAACACACTCCACGCAGGAGTTGCGACTCAAAGATTTTCAATCGAGCCTTGAACATCTACAACAGTGCCGATCCGTACTTGGCTATAAACTCTTCAATTACCCGGAGCATGCGTGTGCAGTGTGCCTCAGTGATTTCGAGAGTCAAGGCCAGGAACCCTCTCGACGCAATGAAGATGCCGTTGGTGAGAAGATGGTGGTAGAACAGCTCGCGCAGGATCCCACTCTCGGGCCCGCTGAAACGAATGGCAAAGAGGCTCCCACGCCCGGTGACAAACATTTTAGGCTGCGTCTTTGAGCCATTTGGGACGGACAGTCCTGCTTCGATAGTTTTAGCGATAGCTGCCATCAAGTTGCTCCCCAAGGCGTTCAGTTCGGTGAGCCTTTCCTTGGTCATGATCGCGTTCCCTGCAACTCCGGCCGCCATGGTGATGATGTTATTGTTGAATGTTCCGGCGTGGGCGAGCTTCTCGCTGCGTGGGTCGAACCATTCCATGATTTCCCCTCGCGCACCGAAGGCTCCAAAACTCATGCCTCCACCGGCCCATTTGCCGATTGTGGTGATGTCGGGCTTGATGCCGAGCGTGACCTGGAGACCGCCGTAGTCTAGTCGCGATGTCATGATCTCGTCGAAAATGAGAAGTGCCTTCTCGGTGGTTGCCAACTCACGCAGGTGCCGAAGGAAATCGACGGTGCCAGGGATACAGCCCCCAGAGACTTGCATAGGCTCAACGAGGATGGCTGCGAGAGAGTTGGGAGGAATTGCTTTGACGAGAGAGTCTGTCCCTGCAATATCGTTGTATGGAGCGATGACAAATTCGTAGGGGGGGTTCATAGTGTGCTTGAGCGATCCATTCAGGAACAGAATGGTGCTGCCGTGGTATCCGTTAGAAAACACCAGGATCTTGAGAGAAGAGTTAGTCACCGACGACTCTTAGATTTCAGTGTCTGACCTTTTTCTTGCCTGTGAAATTGATCGCCGCCCCCAAAGCCATCATGTTCGCCTCCGTTCCCGAATTGCAGAACCGGATCAATTCCATACTGTTACTGAAGCGCTGCACAAGGGACCTGGCCAGCTGATCCTCAAACATGTTTTTGGTTCCAAAATTCCAGCCCTTTTCTATTGCTTCTATAATGGCCTTTTTGATCACCGGTGAACTGTGTCCGTAAACACCAGCGGAGAACTCTCCCAAGAAGTCCAGATACTCATGACCATCGACGTCGAACAAGTAGGCTGACTGGCCGCGTTCGATCGTAAGTGGGAAAGGTGATGCATGAATAGACGTGCGGGTGTTGGCGCCTGGCATGACCTCGCAGCTGCGATTGTATGCATCTAAGGACCGCGGATTGGACTCAGCATATTGTTTATAGACATTGTTCAGGACCGCCTGTAGGTTTCCATATCCGCTGACCTCGACCATTGTGCCCTGATCGATCATAATGTGCTATATAGCAACCGATTAACGAACAACAACGATGTGAGAGTCGGTAAGAGTTGTAGATGCACCAGTGCCCTTGCGCTGATAGGATTTCTATAGAATCACGCATAAGTATCCCAAATAGCCTATTCAAACGGCCAGACCTAGATATTTTGGGCACACGGCATGAACCACATCGAATAGCTGACTCGCCGAATAACCACCATTTATATTGGGTCAGACATCTCTATATTAGACTAGCCAATGCAAAGAGATCGGGCTGCTCCACCGGGGTGAAGTGGAGGGGAAAGAAGATTTCGTTGTGGACTTCCTCTTCAAGCCGGGCAAATCATTGATCATCGACATCGAAAGGACCCTTACGATATTTACTGCAGGACTCTGACCCAAGACATTCCCTCGTCCTGACCTTCCTTTTCCTTTCAATTTTCAGCCCGATGAAGACACCCGCCTCTCCATTCGCCCGACAGCTACCTAGAGATGCCCAAAGTCACCTCCCAGCGGACTTTTACGGCGTGTTGGACCTGTCGCCGCCGAGGTCTCCGTTGCGACAATCTAGTTCCCCGGTGTACCCAATGCGTTCACTCGCGCCTGGCCTGTGAGGGCTACGACATCCGACTTGTGTGGGTCGACTCCGAGACGGGGGCATATGAGCCGCAGCAGCGACGTGCCTATCCCTGTGAATTGACCTGGGACGGATATCCGACCTGGACCCTGAGGGAGGTGGGCCATCTGATCAAGCACGCAGAGAACAAACGGTGTCGATGTCCCCTGCACCGCCATCCCAGTCCGTTCGTTACTTTCCCAAGCTATGAAGCGATTGATTCTTCGTCCGCCCAGTCCGAGCATACGACGCCTCTGAAAGAGAGTACAGACCGCCCGGAAAGCCCGCAAAACGCACTATCAGAGACCACGACTCCTGCCACGTACACACCTCCTTCGCCACAAACAACTGATCGCAGTGACTATGGAGATCTTGGCCCACCCACGATCTACATCCCGACAGAGTTATCGACGTCTCTCATACCAGATGGATCACGCCAAGATAACGAGCTCTTCCACCACTACATCTCCAACGTGTCCGTGATGATGACCCCAATTAATGACGATTACAATCCGTGGAAGTCAACATACCCGTGCCTCGCGGTGCACGACATGACTTCAGCCAGCACTCGCTCTCTGTTCCACGGCATTCTGGCCCAGTCGGCATTTCACCTCTCCAACCTCGATGTGCCAAACCCTGCAGGCTATGACAGGTCGGCCACGCAGCATTTCGGCATCGCGTTGCGCCACCTCCGCCGCAGCCTAGCCAGTCCGACGGAGAATTTCAGCAGTACGCTGGCGGCAATGCTGACCGTCACGCTCGCCGAGCATGTCTTTCACGGCCAGTCCAATGGCTTGAGGCATCATCTCCAGGGTTCTGTTCAATACGTGGCGCAGTATCTGGGGCAAAAGCCTTGGGTTACTTCTTACGAGGCGTGGATAGTCACGCAGAGTTTTGTTCTGCACGCGCTCATGTCTCAAATCGTGGGCGGCGGCGCGACCGACACCCCCAGTACGTCCACTACGCTCCATGAAGTGCTGGGAGACGTCGCGGCCGACCCTCAGTTCGCATATACGCTCGGCAGCACACCTCGGTTGATGAAGGCGTTGTACCAGGCCCGCCTCCTCGAGAAACAGCTAGCTGTCAGAGGGCCTTTCCAGGGCGGCAAGCCAGACCTATCCGAGGACGAACTGCTTCAGGCCAGCAAGATCCTCGCCGCGCTCAACACTCCCCTGGACGCAGAGGTCGAGCTCTACATGAGCAGACAGCGGCCGATGGAGACACCGGCACAACAGCGGAAATTCATCGTGTCGAACTTGAATCTCTTTAACTCCGCTGTGACCATCTACCTCCTTCGCGTGGTCCTGCGTTATCCACCCTCGGCAGTCGCGGAACAAGTGTTCCAAACCCTGTCCGCGGCGGCGACGCTCCTCGAAATGGACCGCACCGCAGTCTCGATCTGGCCCATCTTCATCGCCGCCGCCGAAGCCTACACGGCCGAGGCGCAAGCACTGGCGGAGTGCGTCTTGAGCCTCTCGACGAGCTTAGGCGCCGCCAACCGTGCGGTAATCCACCGGGTCGTGAAGCAGATATGGATTGAACGCGAAGAGGCCGCCGCCCAACGGCGGTGCGAGGTCGGCGACGTCCTCGTGGATTGGCGGGAGGTGTTGAAGAACCTAGACGTGGAGATTCTGCTGCTCTGAGATCATCGCAATGCAGTCTCCCGAGCTCAACACCTTCGGACACCATTCCTCCCGCACGGACAGCATTCAAAGCAGCAAATTACCTTTACGCTTCTCCGCTTGTTGCAATGCGCATGCGAAGTGGAGTTTGGTCCTCTACCGCTGTACGGGCGATCTCTGTAGGGGCGAGTAGGTTGTATGAACAGCATCCCCTATTTAGCTAGCAAGTGTTTTCGACTATATCCTTGCATTTGCAAGCAAAAGGTCACGGACGCCTCTGCATCTCCAGAGTCCTCTCAAGCAGACCTCCGCCACTTTCACAGTCTCTCGACGACACATCCGCGCACACCGTCATCCATGCAGGGCGGCGTCTTCTCAGTAGCGGTACCTGAAAGACTTGTTCTCCTTGTCGGTGCGGTCTGTGAACCCATCGATATTGCCTTGCCAAGGATCGTAGGTGTGGTCGCCCGCCGCGGCTTTAGCATCACGCCTCCTGTTCGCGTTCCACATCCAGAGGCCCGTGGCGGCCGTGGCCACCCAGCCTACGCCAATCATCACGCCCAGAACAATCGTCGCCGATGGGTAGCGTGGTGCCTCCTTGAGGTCAAAAACAAAAGGTCCCGCGAAGTTTCCGATCCAGAAGGCGACGAAGTTGATGCCGTTGACGGTGGCGCGTTTGGTGTGGCCGGCAAAGTTGGCCGCCACGATCGCCCAGTTGAGCACAATCGCACCTCCGTACGCCGACACGATCCAAGTGCATGACGTGAGCGCCATCTTCTGATCTGCCGGAATGGTGGAAAATCCGACCATGGCCACAATGGCAAAGATGGCGAGCACCAGTATGATGATGATCGTGCGATTGCGGGAGCGTGAGGCAAGATAGCCTGCAACGATGGTTGCAAACAGCTGAACCGCGCCAATAGGCAGCTGATACCTGACGGATTCAATGGGCGACCACCCGAACCCTCGAAGGAATGCGCTAAAATAGCCAGTGAGGGCACCGTTGGCCATACCAATGGTGAACTGTTGCACGAGGAGACACCAGACCCGGAAGTCCCGCAGCGCTTCGTAGATTTGATACTTGAGAACCTTGCCATGCTTGATGCCAGTCTGGTTCCTCGCAATGCGCCAAACCGCGGCAAGCTTTTCTTCTCGAGTCAGGAATTTTGCGTCACCGGGTCCGGATGGCAAAAAGAAGAAGCCGATCATACTAAGAACGACGGCGATCGATCCAACGACCTGTCCATCTGTGAGTCTCGCGGACCTGAAGGATGGGAGTAAAGACAAAGCAGGCAGGCGCCTTACCAGGAAAATGAGTTGCCACGAGCGAATAGCCGTGTTTGTGACGCTACCAAGTCCCACGGCGATACCTGCGCCGACAACGTCGGCGAGTCCATTGCATCCCTGCCAAATGCACATCCGCAGTGGCTGTTCGTCGCGAGTCCAGAAGATGCTGGTGAGTACGATCCAGGCCGGGCCGATGCCGGACTCGGAAATGCCCAGGAGGATCTCACGGTGAAGATGGTCCCAAAGTTCTTTGCAGCAGCCAGGACCATGGAGAAGAGACCCCAGCTGAACAGCAAGCAGGAAATCAGTTTGCCGACGGGCAGCTTCTGGACCGCCACACTGGCAGGATAAGATCCGATCATGAGTCCCAAGCCGCCGATGGCAACCGTCCAGGAATACTGTCGTCCCTTGAGACCCAGGTCTTCTTGCAAGCTGAACGCATTGGCGTAGTTCAGGGACGCCTTTTTGAGGTAGGCGGTTATAAAGATGGAAACCATCTGTGAGATATCAGCAACAGATACAGGACCGAGAGGATCATCGACATACCAGCGGGAGGAGGATGAAATCCAGCTTTCGTCGTACTCGCTTTGCAAGCCGTTCCAGGTGCTCCGGGTCAAGCTCCAATGCCTGGGTATAGGCATCGAGACCGGTGTCAATATGGTTGGCGTCGACCTGTGGCTTGATGGCCTCATCGACGATGCTTGTGCTCGCGACATCAGCAACGTGGATCGAGTTGGGCGAGTCATGCTTGTTCAGGTATCTATTGCCAGTAGTCTGGGATGCCATGTTAGGAACTGTGCTGGAGTTTGCACGATCCCAAAAACGCAGAGAAATTGGGTGATTGATCGAATGTTATGCCTCTCCTGGCTTCGTCTTGAGAGGGCTCTGGCCTTGATAAAGGGATTCGAAGATAACCTCGCGGTCTCGCGAGCATTACAGGTCTGGCTGTTATCGGGTATTCTCCATGCCAGGCCCAGACAGTCGATGGGCTATCAATGGCACGCATGTTTTTAGTTTCGGGCAGACTTGATATCTGTCTTCGAAAACTGACGAGTGTAATCAGTGAAGCGCCAATGCCAGGTTCTAGATAGATCGTAATTGTGTGTGGAGGCTCGCCGAGAAGGGAAAGTATCTGGCAGGGGCTGCAATCGAGTGACCCCGTCCCCACGGGGGACGCTTCGGGCTCCACTTTTGGACTCGTAGAGAAGTTCACAACGAAGGGCCAAGATGTGTGTGGGCCTCTGGCTATACAGATCCCAGAGAAATCACGTAACCATCCCCAATCCTGGTTATCGCCGGATGCTGGGGTGATACAAGAGGTGCTTGATCGGGAGCTGGTCAGTTAAAAGGTACTCGAATGGTTCTCACAATTCTTTCGGCCTGGTTTTATCACTTCAAGAAATTCGACTTGGGCACAACAAAAGATGACGACACCGCCCCTGAAGTTCGATCCCCCGATAGACCTTGATACTGTGACAACGCCATGGAAACAGCCGCGCCAGCAGACATACATTCTCACCAACGCCCAGGTCATTGATCCCGTTGACGGGAGTGTACGGCATAACACCACGGTCAGGTTGGAAGGAGGCCTCGTACAATCTGTCGGGGACGAGAATGGAAAGACGACTGATGATGGAGACATCCTTCGCATTGATCTCGAGGGCAAATACATTTTACCCGGCCTCTGGGACTGCCATGTGCACCTGGCGGCAGTACAAGGCTTTACCAGCTTTGACGAGATCTTGAATCTCTCATCGGACACGGCTCTTCTTCGTCAGCCGGAGATCGGGCAAGCGATGCTCGACCGGGGCTTCACCACCGTGCGAGATTGTGGCGGCGCACTGTTACCCCTGAAATTGGCATTCGAGGAAGGCATCCATCCTGGACCTCGGCTTTTCATTGCAGGTCGCCAGCTGTCGCAGTCCGGGGGCTGCGGGGACAAGCGTTCTGCTTTCGATGATAGCCATTGTTGCGGCGGCGCCAAACAACTCTCCTGTCGAACCGTGGACGGCGTGCCGGAGTGTCTGAAGTTCACGCGAGAGGAGCTCCGTCTCGGCTCTGACTTCATCAAGATCATGGCCGGAGGAGGAGTCTCCAGCCCACGCGGCGGTCTCGGTGATATCGAATTCACCGAGGATGAAATCAAAGCGATCACGACTGTGGCTTCAAATGCCGGAACGTTTGTCACGGCTCACGCATACACCCCGGCTGTGATACAACAAGCGGTGAACTGTGGTGTGCTCGGCATCGAGCATGGCAACTACCTCGACAAAGGGACCGCGGAGCTCATGGCTCAGAAAGGGGTCTATCTGACACCGACCCTGGTGACATATGCGGCAGGATCGATGCCCGAATTCGGAGCCTTCGTGAGCCCAGAGTCGATGGCGAAGCTCAAAAACACTCTCGAATCCGGGCTCAGGGCCGTCGAACTTGCCAAGGAGGCAGGCGTCACGATATGCTTCGGGACCGACCTACTGGGACCCATGCACTTTGCCCAGACCAAGGAGTTTCAGCTACGGAAAAACGTGCAGTCTACCTTGGAGATCATCCAAAGTGCAACAATCAACGCGGCCCAGATGATGCGCCGACAGGACTCTCTTGGAAGAGTGGCGCCGGGCTTCGTGGCGGACTTGTTGATCTTGAACGCCAACCCGTTGGAGGATATCACTGTCCTTGACCGACCTGAAAAACACCTGTTGGCGGTGTTCAAGGAGGGCAGAGTTGTTTCTTCGCGTTGGTCACAGCTGGAGACGAGGAATCGGCGGCCTGCCAAAATTATATAACTTGGCGTATGTACCCTGGTGTTGGATAGCCAACGCACCATAAAAAGTACGTAGTGCACGAAATTTAAGCCGTCGGAAGCTACATGACCCATCTGGTCTTCCTTGTAAACGAACTTCAGATCACTTCGAGACCGTGGCTCGAAGAAATCCCCAAAGTCAGGGTTCGAGGTGCGGAGTTCGTCTTCAGCATTTCCCTGTGCGTCGAGGAATGCACAACATTTCGAAAGGGGAAATCGTCCAGCATCGGTGCATCATCTCGGTGAAATAGCTTGTCAGTTGCAAAGCCATCACTCTCTTCCCGCATTTGTCTCTGCGACACCCTGAGCTTGTAAGACAGTCAAATATAGAAATGCAGGCGCAAAGACAGTAGTATCTACCAGCCTTTACTTAGCTGTGCCTACGAATTCCCCTCCCTTCGAGATATTGACAGATGTCCGTGGCTTGTGGCCGTTAACCTTGAGGCATTTCGACTGTGGCCAGTGGGACGTGTTCGGCCGCACCCCCTTGAAATGTTCTCTTGCTGGAGTCGACAATATCCCTCCCAAACTGTCATATTCAATTGCAACATCTCCCCTTCAAGAGGCTGTTCCTCATAATCTTACAATGAACAACCAAGTGAATTGCTCTTTTAACGCCCCGCGCGATTTAGCCCAAACAAGAGCTAGGGTAAATATCCCTGAGTAAAGAGTTACACCGGGGTCGTAGGTGATGTTAGAGTAGCCGCTGAAAGAGGGTGAGAGGTGAAGGCCCCAATTGTGGAAAGGATGCCCATTAATCTTTGAAATATTATCCGAAAGTATCGAATTATTAGAGTGATAAGTGTTCAAGAGTCTTCGGGAGCCGGGATAATCTTCAATGAGATGTCTCCACGTTCGGGTTCACTTGATAGATCTCATTGTAGCTGCCAACATTTAGCTTTAGATAATTAACTGTGTCGTTAGGAACATTTGCAATGCTTCAGACTCAGACCTCGACATCACACTGATTCTCGATAGCGGCGGTCCCGACGCAAGTAACGGAAGGGACATGGAACGATACCGCGGCAAAGACGAGTCGTGTCAAATCAGCCATGTTGAAGGCGGCGGTTTACCTGAGAACCTGCTGCTCAAAGCTGAGTCTATTTGATAGAGAAGCGGTGCTATGGGATGACTTTTTAACATGGGAGAAGTGGAGTGTCTAGTAAGGCACCAGCCTTCGGTGATCAGATGAGATAATTGGGAGCAATTGCGTCCAGAAAAGGCCCCTGAGCAATGAGAGTATGCGGGAGATCAAGGGAGCCAAATCAAGCAGGAAGCTCGAAATGGTCTCGTTGGTAAGCCGCTGAGCTTACAGAAAATGAAAGGGATTCGGGAGAGCCGTGTAGTGGACTATGAAGTCTTAAGCATGTGTTAAGTATTCCTCCCATTTTGGGGGTGAACAAATATCGAAAAGATGGACAAGTATCGGTGGCAACCGAGTTCGATCCCTTCCAGGTCGAGGTAGAGCGAGGGAGGCTTGATGGGAGGGTCTGAGATATCATCGAGAAGAGATAGAACTGTAACCTCGCGATCAGTAAGTGTCATTTCGGCGTTGTGCGGTGGCTCAGGTCTTGAACATTCACGAGACGCTCACTCCATCCAGGTCTGGCGAATTTGTTTGTTCATCTTGAAAGGAAAGGCCGCTGAGGGGCCATTGGTGAGGTCATGGCTTGCCCTCACTTGACCTTCCTATTTTATAAGCCTTCAGGTTGCAAGCGCGATCATGCACGTGGTGTACGAAGAGCTTGATTAGAATAGTGATCATTGAAAACTTCTCCCAGGGACAGCCACGAGATTCAGGTTACCTGGAAAACCCCGTGGAGATCGACTTGGAAGCCATACTACATGATCGATCTCGAAACGAATCAGTGGTGACTCGAGGAATGATTCAGACTTCCCGATAATCCACCAGCAACAATGTGGGAGACTTCCATAACTAAAGAGCTTCTGCTGCAAAAAGATATCCCTGATTGCTATGCGCGGGGCTTTGAGGATCGGTCCCAAGGAGAACCACTTGACTTCGTCCGCTGACCAACGACGCTGCTTATCCGTCGAACAGGAAGCCGAGATCGTTATACATTTGTACTTCCTCTGCTAACGCGGCAAAGACTCACAAGCTGTGACTGCTATCTGCATTGAAGAGGCCCTGGCTGCAAAAGGACTCACTGTTCGATTGACAGTAAACGGTACTGCTACTCTATATGCTGAGGAAGGTTTACGACAGATATGTTTTTTACTTAGCAGTTCTCACGGTGTAGTAAGTCGATAAGTCGATTGTCACACGTTCTAGTTCATATCGTGCTCATTCGTTGCTCTGATAACAAAAATGCAAGGCAGCATGATGTTGATGTACTCTTCGAACAATTCGTCAAGCTAGACATTTCTCGCATTTGTGCGCGGCTACAACCGCGCCAGAAGCAAGACGTCTGATCCTCTCTGGTGATGCAATTCTACCGGACTGTAAATGGTTCGAGGACCGAGATGCTTGACGAGTCTCGAGAGATCCAAAGCTAGATCCGAGAGTTCCTCCATACCTTATTAATTGTTGAGGCAACATCACAAACATCCACCAGAGCCCCAAACTTATCAACAGTTGGATGAAATTGACTCAGAGTTTCGGAAGTGTCGATCAGTCACCCTGTTTGAGCGCGCTCCTCAACAACGATACCAATTTAAGCCCGAAAAGGTCGATTATTATGAGAGACTTGGTGGCCAAACCGAGTCACTATTACAGCTCTTATGATACGCTGATTTTGGCATCCAGGAGAAAGAGAAGTCTTTTCCAGAACATCCAGGTTAAGAGTTTTCACGTCCAGTTGTCGAAGACTGTTTGCTCATCCTCAATCCCAAGGTCAGCCATTCCTTTGCTCGAAAGCCTTCGAGACACCCCCGGAATCTCGAAAGCCTTACAACGGTTCGGCAATTCGCGAACAAAAGCCTGCACCGCCTTACTCAATCGGTTGGATGGCACAAGGGTAGGCATCAAAGCCCATGCCGAGATCAGGTTGCTCTTCTACAACGCAACGCACCGTGTCAAGCTCATGCCGAGAGTCATCTATGTGCACAAAAGCGCGTGTTATCTTTGTGACCTCTTCCTTCGATTCCACGGTCAATTCTAAGTGCCAGTGACAACCAACAAGCTTAATGAACGATGGATCCTACCTGATTGGTTGAGTATCATGCCTGAATAGTCATCCACGTCAAGATGATAATGCCAACATTTAAGATATGAACTCGAATGCCTAACTTCAGTCAGTGCCCAGGGGGTCGACACAGCTATTGAGATCGAGCGTTATCGTGAATGACGAAGCTCTCAATTACGGAAACAAGGTCACGAAGCCTCTAAGCAAAACTGACTTGTCATTCATCGTTACCTTTTGTGGATCACTTGTCCGAGTGTCCTTTCAGATTGAAAATCGCGTTGGCGAAGATGAGCCTGACGGACCATACCTAAATGTCTCGCTTTTCGAACTGGGAAACGGGACAAGATCTAACCCAGGTCAATATAGAAGGATTGATTTGAAACAACTTTGTGTTGGGCGCAATGTGGCTTTTGAATGTTTAGAGAATGATCCGGGTTTCTATGTTGAATAGAACAGGGGTGTAGTTAGGGTCGAATTCGGTAATTGGCATCAGCAGGTTTCGTAATGCCGGATGAATGAGAACGGAGCCAATCCATCCAGACTGCCCTGGATATCCCTGGACTTTTGCCTGTGCCGCAACTTCTTTCGCCAAGCCTGATCTTGGCCTGAATTGTATTCTCAAATCTTGAGCAAATGGATATACAATCTTCTTGTAGGGTAGAAGACGCTTACGGTGGGCCGCAACGGCTTTAATGAGAAACATTTTCACCTTTCACATCGGATCCTCGAAGAAACCTTTCATTGTCCACGCAGATATTGTTTTCTCCACACTCAAGGCTACTTCCGCCAACTTATAGAAAGAGTCTTTAAAGAGAGTGTCGAGATTACGCAGAGCCTGTAACGGACACGTCTTCATGGGTGTTCTTATGCTTGTAGGGCTCTCTCCTAAAGCAGAATTTGAGGAGTAATCCACCATACGCTCAACTTTCCCTTGATCGGTTTCGTCAACAATCTGGCACCATGACATCAAGCTCCGTGAATCTTCTTTCCCAGGTCTAATATTTGGTTGGTATCCCATTCAGATGCCGAAAAGGAGATCTTTGATAGCGAATGTAAGGCGGTTAACTAGGGCTCACCTTCATCCACCTACCCAAAAATATCGGCGAATTGTATACTGATGAAACGGTACCTGTTGAAGCTTATGTACAAATTCCCCAAGGCCTGTACCCTGACGAAGAATTTCGCGCGCCTTCCCACCGTCTACTGCCATCTCTTCCTCTTTCAACCTAATAGCCAACTCTGGAGCCAAAACCGTGTTGACGAAGTCTATGAACCTGGTGCGACGCAGGGCTTAGTTTCGACATCTTCGGTGTGGAAATTGAAACTCGAATTCCCGAATGATCTGTGTTCTCCTGGAAGGCGTCAGCGGATGGTTAACCGCGCGTCTTAAATAAGTGAAGGAAACATCGCTAGACGCCTATCTAGAATTAATTTCTGAATTCACTTATATAATTTCCGATCCCCGGGGCCCATACCAGCTAGCTTTACTAATTTCGTGGCCGCTGATTTTAGGAGGGACCCTTCCTTCTCACTGCCCACTTTAATTGGGAGAGATATAGCGACGAGATCTCCCCGTCTAATATACCGTAAAGGGCCGGAAGAAATTTACGGATGCGGGCGTCTAACCTCCACCAACCGATACTGTGACAAGGCAAAGTGGCTATATTGGGCTGGCATGGAGGTAGTCGATGATCAAAACCTCAACCACAGGAACTGATACGGCTTCATATGAATTCCAGCTTTCCGTAACTTAATCATGTACCCGCTGACCAGGTCCTTCGTCTCAGCAGGCATTCCCATAAATCTATCTCGGCCGATCCACTGGGCTTCGTCCGAGAAATTACAAAGACACAGCACGCTCGAACTTGGCCCCGGTCGTTGGTACCCAAGAATCGAGGGATTACCGGTGTAAAAGCCAATCGCCCTACCACCAGCAAGCTCCTCCGTGGTTTTGCGCAGATGAATAAGATGTTTGATCCCGGCGAAGATTTTCCCTGGGATGGTATTGACGTCGTGCCGCTCGGCATAGCGTTGCTCGGGATAGCAAGGCCGATTGACCCATCTGCTGTCATCCATCTTGGCCGGGTCGTTGAGGTAGCTGTAGTCGTTGAGTTGACCGACTTCATCGCCCAGGTAGATGAGTGGGATTCCGCCTGTGCTCATGGCGATCGAGTACGCGAGCAATATCCTCTCAATGGCGTGGTCTTGCATCGACTCCAAACCCGCTAATGAAGCCGTGGTGCCAGATATTCTGCAATCACCTGTCCTCGGATTGTCCTGAAATGGTACCCCTCGAGCAAAGCTGCCCGGATGGCGGTTCACGAAGAACGCATTGAGAAATTTTCTGTGATTCAGACCATCCTTGCCAAATTCTTTTGCATCCTCATCAGAGAACGTCCAGCCAATGTCATCGTGAGATCGAACATAATTGACCCAAGCGCAGCCTCGAGCTAAATTGTGTCTCCGCTCAATAGCTTGAGACAACATTGACGCGTCTCTGGTTGCCAGCGCTTCCCACGTCAAGGCCATCTGAAGCGGATTGTAAGACAGCTGACACTCGTACCGGTCGATATATTGTACCACAAAATCGGGGTGGACAATGGCCTCGGATTTGAAAAGCACAGACGGGGCAGCAATCCGACATAGAGCGTTGAAAGCTCGAAGCAGTTTGTGAACCTCCGGCAGATTCTCACAGTCTGTGTTCATCTGTTTCCACATGAATGCAACGGCATCCATCCGGAAAAGGTCGACTCCAACATTGGCCAGGTACAGCATCTCGCCGGCCATGGCTCTGAATACCGCGGGGTTCGAGTAGTTGAGGTCCCACTGAAAATGATAGAATGTCGACCACACGAATCGGCCGTCCGGAAGCTGGATGAAAGAGCCCGGGTGGTCATCTGGGAAAATCTCTCGGGTTGATCGTTCAAAGGCTGAGGGAACATTTCGATCAGGGAAGATCCAATACATGGCAGAATGCTCAGGATCGCCTTCAGCTGCGCGCTTAGCCCACCGATGCTCGTTCGAGGTATGGTTGAACACGAGATCAAGCACTAAGCTGATGCCTGCTTTTCTCAACTCAGTCGCCAACTCTCTCAGCTCCTCGATGGTCCCCAGTTCGGGCTGTACGTCTCGGTAGCTGGACACAGCATACCCGCCGTCATTGAGAGGTTGAGGCGCCAAGAACAAAGGCATCAAGTGTAGATAAGTCAGTCCCAACTCTTTGAAGTATGGGATGCGCAGTTTGATGCCAGCCAAGCTGCCAGCGTATCGGTCGACGTAGCAGACCCCTCCCAGCATTTGATTCGAGAGATACCACTCGGGGTCGAGTTCTCGCTGTTTGTCAACCTCTTGTAAGTCAGGGGATCTGTCTTGCCAGCTTTTCCCGCACATAGTTATCAGATCGACAAGTTGATCGAGGCAATCATGTCGGTAACCATACAGCTCAGCAAAAATCGCAAAGATGGTGATGAAGTTCATGTCAAGCCTGGCGAAAAAGTCCTTATTCTTGAGAATCGAGACTCCAACTTCGGTCTTCCTTAGCTCCTGGAGTATGTAGGCTTGGGCGGCTCGCGCCTGTTGCTCGATAGAGAGACTGTTCATGGGTGGAGAACGTAGTGGTGTAAGTTCTTTGAGCAGCGAAAGATGCTGGTTGTGAGACACCTAGTGCAACTGTCCAAAGGACGCGGGAACCGTCAGTAGTGATGAAAAATGAAAGATCTTGATTACCTTTTGGGGATTTGAGTCTTTTCGAGTTGCCCCCCGTGAGCCTGGCCTCTAGAGAAATTCATCATTAGCTTCTAGATTCCTTCGGGTGTTTTGTTAGAAGCCCGCATTGTCATGGAGCTTGATCCTGTCCAAAATGCCCTGCCGGCGCTTCTCTCGGCCAAATTGTGCCTTTGCCAATAACGCCGAGCGAGCGAGCGATTGACTTGGTTCAACCCTTTTAGAGCTACATGCGCTTTTCAGAGGACGCAACCATATGAGCATGAAGTTTCTGAGGGCATTTTCAGGACTCCTTGAGAGGCACAGCGGCAGGATATGGGCGGTGGACGAGACGATGTGGTTTATGACGGGTGGGATGTAAACAGAAATGACAGCCCGCGGGGTTTTTTTATTGCTTCGGGAAGACTCTTAAGTGGCTCACGATGAAAGGATATTATCCTTCACAAATCTTGCACACATGTCCACCCTTGAAGAGAGATATCTGTATATTTCCCAAGTTGCGCGGTATTTGGTAGGATGGAATTTTGTATTCAAACAATACAAGAGATCTATTATACCTCATGCATCAGCCCTGAGGGTCTTGGTTACACAAATGCCTTTTCATTCCATCAATCCCTGAGACGCCCAATTCTCTGGCTATGAGGCGCCACAATGCACCAAAAACAAAGAAAAGAGGCAGCCAAAACCACACCCGTGTATTTTAACCATCCGTCAAATGTGTACAGTACCAACCAAATCCCTTGTCCCGACTCTTCAAAATGCAGACACAGCAACAGCAATTGCCTGGCTCTCGCTGTGGCTGATGCTAACATTGACGTTCTTGACGCCAGCCTGCTTTGCTGCCTCGAGCGCCGCACCATGGAGAGCCACCTTGGGTGCTCCGTTCTCATCGGCCAAGATTTCAATGTCGTGCAGAGGGGCTCCAGCTCCCTTGCTGCACACGCCCAAAGACTTGAACACTGCTTCTTTCGCACTCCATCGTCCTGCATACGAAGCTTGAGGAGATGGAGCCTTGTTGCAGTAAGCCCGTTCCCGCTCGGTGAAATTTCTCGCGACAAAAGTCTCGTTCTCAATGTTAATGGCTCGGATGTCCTCGACATCAACGCCAATCTTTGATCCTTCTGTGGCGTTAGCTTGCGTCAGGGACTCAAGCATGGCCTTTGTTTCCAGGGCGTGGGGGCTTGGGGTCTTCTTGGTTAGGGCAGGATGGTAGACAAGCTCGCCAGATTTGTCGGCAACTACACGCTGCTGAGGGTTGAGGAAAACTTTCTGCATGATCTCGTCCGGATATGGTGCCTTGGTCTTCGCAACGAACACAGTGTTGTTGATCATGCCGTTGTGGAGGTATCTGTACGCCTTCTTCTGTCTGGCCTCAACCTTGACCTTGTAGCGCTGGAATTCCGCCTCATCCAGCGTAGCATAAAGATACTTGGGGTGGATGCCAATGGCTTGGGCGCCTTTCTGGCCGAAACCAAAGGAAGTGACAGAGAATGCTTTGATGCCGTCGGTCTGCAGGGATCGGCTTGGGTAGACGATGTAGTCGAATTTCTCCATCACCTGATCAACATTGTCGGCATTCCGGTTTCCGGGAACCAGACCACTGTTGAGAACTTGCAAGCAGCCGTTGAACATCCAGGCACCAGCGGCACCCTTAGGATGACCAGTCAGGTACTTCTGGAAGATGCCAAGCATGGCATTGCCCTTCTTGCGGCCAAGGTGCGCCATTTGTTTGCAGAGAACCTCAGATTCATTCTTGTCGTTGGCAACGGTCGAGGTACCGTGGAAGGAAGCAACATCGAGGTCATCGATTGTGAGGCCCCAAGTGGCCAGGGCGCCGCGGAGCGGAGCAATGGCGGGATCTTGCTTCCAGAAATTGTTGCCTAAGCTAAACTGTGCCTCTTTTTCTTGTCGGATTGCTTCGCGTTCAATATGCTCGGCACGCTCTTGCATGTACTCGGCCTCGTTGAAACCGAAGCCGGCTTGAGCCTTCATAGCCGCAACCTCCTCGTGGAGGTACAGAAGTTCTGACTCTTGCCAGTTCTTGATGGCACGTCTTCGGAGCTCGAGCTGTCTCTTGCGGTAGTTGATGTCCAGCAGGGGCGATGGGAATTTGCCAGGGTTCTCTCGAGCGGTGGTCAACACACCTTGCCCAGGAGCAGGCACAGATCGACCAATCTTGTCGGTAGCAGTCGCGACAAGACCGAGAATACCATAGATAGGGGTTCCCATGTCTAGAGCAAGGCGGGCCGACATAATGATTTGCATACCGCAGCCTTGGGATTCCATGAAACCGTTTCGGGTCGTTGTAGTAGGTCGAGACATCTCCTTGGGCGTACGGCCGTGGGCAAATTCGTCTTCAGCGTTGCTAGTGGCCTTCATGTTCGCAAATTCGTAAGAACCCTCTTCTTGGAAGTCATCAAAGCCACCGACGAAGCAAACGCGCGCCTTTCCTTCGACGATGGTCTCGTAGCCGATATCAATTGATTCAACAGCTGTTGCACAAGCACCCACAGGAGTCTTGATCGGACCAGTTGATGACAACAGCAACATGTTGACCCAAGCGGCCATGGTGTTGATGAAAGATTCCTGCAGAATATCCTTCTGAACGGGCTTGTCCATGAACCGATCTTTGTACATGCCACGAAGTGCGGTGGTACCACCGATGCCGGAACCGACGCAGTTGCCCACCTCAGACAGATGTACGTACTTGTAGAACTCGTATGGGTCCGTAACACCGGCTGAGAGGAGAGCTTCGGCTGTGCAGACAAGGACAAACAAGGTGACCTGGTCCACTTGCGATATGATGTCGTCCGGAATACCATAGGTCTTCGCGTTCCAACCAGTAGGGATTTGACCAGCGACAAGACGATCAAATCTGAGAGCTTTGGGGATCAGAAGAGTGGCGCCTTTCTTGAGGCGGACGCTGTACTCTCCAGATTCCAGCTCAAAGACCTCGACCTTGTCGCCATGCTGTCGCTTGAATTCTTCAGCAGTCTCCTTGGACGATTCGAACTGATCAAGGTCTTCTTCGATTTGGATTTCCTGGAGCAGCTGCTTCTTCTTTGGATCATAGCCGTTGAACAATTCGGGCTCAATAAGACGGATACCGGAGTGTTCGAGGATGTGCTTCTCATATTTGGCTTTGACATCCTTGTCGTCCACAGGCTCGCCAGTCTTGGTGTCGACCCAGCCAGAGTATGACTTGCCCTTGAGAGGGCCATTATGGTTCTTGATCAGGCCCATCATCCAGGCCATCTCGACACAGCCCTCCAGTGAGAATTCACCATAGGCTTCCATTTCCCACCTTGTGCGAGAGTTACCCCAAGGGCCGACCTCAGAGAAGCCAGTGACCACAACAACCTTGTCAAGATCAACCATGCCCTTGAGCCTGGCGTTGAGAGGTTCCACTTCCTTCTGCCAGTCGGGAAGCTCGGGGAATTCGAATTTCAGGTTGGCTCGGGGCTCAATGGTAACTTTCTTGTAAAGAGCCTCGCTGTCCTCGCCGTTGACGACCTTGTTCTCCAAGGCGGTCTCCTTGGTTACGGCCTGTCGGATGGCGCTTGTCTCCATGATCTCCGCTCGAAGCTTAGTCATTAGGTCCTTGAGATCTGGCAAGAATTGCAGACCGCCGTTCAAATCGGCAAAAACGGGTTCTTGTTGGCACAGATCGACAATGGCGGGAGACATCAGGCCAAGCAGGTTAAACGCCATCTCTTGTTGTGAGAAGGTCCTGACGCCGTACCTCTCAACTCCATCAGCCACGATATTGTTGCCGCTCATCAGACCGGTGCCGCGGGTCCAGCCAATGACTGCGCCGCAGATTGTGAGGTAGTCACCCCAGCTCTCCGAAGACCAACGGTTGAACAGAGTCTCCAACGCAAGCTTGGATTCAGAGTAGAGACCGTCGTTACCAAAGGTGCCGTGGTTTGGTGAGAGAGGAAGCATGACTTGAGCCGGTCGAGTGTTGAAGCCACTCTCGAATTTCTTCGCTTTGACATAACCAAGAAGACGGATCAGGTTGGTCAACATGATACGGTGAGCAAGCTCGGACTTGGAATCGATACTGTCGATTTCGCGGCCATTCTCGGGGATCGCAGCGAAAGGCACAATGTAGTCCAGATCCCAGCCAAGACCCTTCTTGGTATCATAGATGTAGTCAATAAGCGCTTCCACATCCTGCTTGCTTCCTTGGTTGAACGGCACCACGACAAGCTGAGAGCCACGACCACCAAATCGAGCATACATTGATTGATAGTACTCGGTGACCTCACGGGAGTAACGGCTGGTGGTGACAACGACTTTGGCGCCACCGCTGATCAGACCCTGTAGAACTTCGGCGCCGATGGATCCGGCACCGGCGCCAGTCATAAGCGCCATCTTCCCCTGAAAAGTAAGGCCTGATTTCGCAGCGTTCTCCAATCCCTCGAGATAGATGCCGGTGAGCTTCTTGCTGTACTCCCAACCGTGCTGTTCCTTCTTCTTGAGATGTAGGAACGGGATTGTCTCGGTCTTGCCTTGCTTGACATTTCCGTTCATGGTAGCTCGAGGCAATCCGTTGCGGCCGGGCTTCTTGATATCGCCATTCTCCTGCGGCATGATCTGTGACTCATTCATCGCCAAAGCACGAACAACATCCTTGTACAAGGTGTTGAACTGTAACTGAGAAGCTTTTGATAGCTTGTGTTGCTTCCGAATCAGCTTGTAAACATTGCGAAGGTCGTTCTGCACCTTGGTCCGATTGCTGTATTCAGAGATCTTGCCACCATCAGCCATCTCCCGCACATAGTGCTCGAGTTTGCGGGCGCTTTGGCGAGGGACTTCTTTGTAATCGAGGTTTCCTCGAGCGTCGATAGTAGTCTGGGGGCCGGTAGGGACCATAACGTCCTTGTAGACCGGTGCTTCATTCAAAACGTCCTTGCAGTTTTCAATGAGCTGCTCCCCTAATTCCTTGGCCAGTTTGTAGGTCTCGCCTCGCTCGGTTGGGCAGTTGTCAATATGATATTGCATATATTCGATGAGGGTTGGGTTGGATCGGTTCATGATACGGATGCACTGACTAACAATTTCTCGGTCGACGGCCTTGAGACGGCCGAAAATGATGTCGTAGTACATGCTCAGCGCGTCTTGTCGAGCCCAGTTCCACGAGGAGTCGTAAACACGGGCTTTCAAGGGGCTGAATGAAGGCTCAATTCCCGAAGCATAAAATTCGCCATGTTCTGTGTTCCACAGATCAAGTTGCGCTTGGAGGGCCTTGTTTGCCTCTTGTGAGCCGACGAAAGCCTTGTCACCGGCACGCAGATCCATCTTGAGGTAGCGAGCCAACAGTTCAAGTTGCTGTTTGAACAGGGCTCGTTGATCTTTGGTCAGAGCGTCAATGGCAGCTGGATCCATCATCATGCCAACACCAGCGCCAGCAGCAGCAGCGCCACCAGCTGAGGCTGATGATAGACTGATTCCTGCTGTTGCTGCATATTTCTGGGCCACATCACCGAGATAAGTCTTAGCATCGTTTTCCGAGCCTAAACGCGCAGCTGGCTCCATCGTGAGAGCGAACAACAAAACACCGTCTTGTCTGCCCGGCCCAAGGCCGAAGCTATTTTCGAGATGCTTTCTGACAGCCGTGATATTGAAACCACCTGGCATTTTGGAGGCCACCAAACGAGCGATCAGCGACTGTGACTGCTTGCCTAGCTGGCCATTGAATGTAGACTGCATAGAAGCACCTAGTTCGTCTAGAGGGGTGTCTTCTGGCTTCTCTGGCGTTGAACCAAATTCCTTGCCCAGGTCTCCGAGGATTTCGTTCTGCAAAGTCGACTTTCCGCCGACCAAATCCTTGATTGCTTTGCTGAGGGGAATGTCTGCAAGTGGTTTCTTCAGTTTCTGGGCGACCAACGCTCGCAAGATGTCGACGGCTGCAACTGGAGCGTCTGGCACTGCCACAGCAGGCCCAGCGCTGGCCGCTGCTGGAGGAGCCGCTGCTGCCGCAGCAGGAGCAACAGCAGGAGCAGGCGCCGAAGCTGCTGGAGCGGAAGATGAAGCTTGGGCAGCCGCTGGAGCAGCTTCCTCCTCCACCGGATCGACATCATAGTAAATTTCTTTCAGATCCTTATTGTAAGCCAACACTTGCCGTGATAGTGAGGTGGCAGCATCGTAGGTCTCGTATTTGGAAGCAAGGGTTCTCTTGGCCATTCCGCCGAGGGTATCTGCGGGACCGATTTCAACAATTCTTTCTGTTCTATTCTTTTCTAGGATAACATCTTGGGTCTCGATCCACCTGACTGGCGAGGCAAACTGATATGCCAGCAGCTCGACGAGGAGCGTGTGGGCGAGCTCTTGCTCGACTTCGGGACGCATGTTGGCGGTATATTGTAGAATTCAGCAAAACTTGAAGATTTCTCTTTTGGAAGTCTGAGGCTGGGATTAGGAGGTCGACCAATTGCCCGGTGCTGGATGAAGTTAATCAGAGCAGGGCAATAGGTGAGCACAGGTCGGGTCGAGCGAAAGGAACTGCTTCGTCTAACAATCCGAATTGGTAGCTGAATGGACGAAGGAGAGGACGAGATGTGAGGAGGAAGGACTGAATGCGGAGGAGCTGGAAGGAAGGAAAGTGATGAAGTGTAGGAACTTCAGTCTTCGGTTGTCCTGTGGCTTCGGGACAGAAAAAGTAGTCCGCAACAATATGGCGACAAGTCCACGGACAAGAGGGTTGAACAGGTTATGGGGACCGAAGAGGACAAGCGGCGAGAAAGGTAAGTTATGGCGATTTCGATTTGGTTTTGGTTGGGAAGGAATCTGTTAACCCTGTATGTTGTACCCGAATGCAGGCGAAGATGGTGAAAAAAAGTGACGGGCCTCTCAGCAGGCCCAGGGCACAAGGGCAAAACGCAAATGCTGGAGATCTTGTTGGAGGGCAGGTTCAATGCACGAATCAGCCTGATAAGCTCGAACCATTGTTTGTTGGAGACCAGATGGTTGAGAAAGGGAATGAGAAAAGGAAAACAGTGGGCACTGTGGACACTGTGGGTAAGCCGAAGTTGGCCGGGCTGCCACTCGGCGAGGCTAGGCTCCCCCACGAAAAAATTTTGGGGAGGCAGAAAAAAGTTGTAGGCAGCCGAAGAAGCCTCAGTGCCCAGAAAGCAGCAGGGAATTGGAGAAGCAGTCTGCACAGCTACGTAACTTCGAGGTCCATCGATGTCACCAATGTGGCTGGGCAACTGAACCTAGTCTTTGAGAGAACACCGTATCCCTTTCTCTTCGCAGACACGAAAAACGAACCGCTTAGTGCCGCACCTGTTCGCAGTTGTAATCTCGCTGCCTATTTGCACCTACTCTTGATCTTGATTAGTATGGCGGGCAATGGACCACGCTGTCGTCGTCTCTTCCTTTCTTCCGTCAGAGGGTTGAGAACAAAGCGATGACGCCGTTGCATCGGTCCCTGCAGAAGCGCGTCGCCCACCAGAATTTTAGCTTGTCCTAAAACGACGAGGGGGCCTCATCCGGGAATTTCCATTGGCTCAGATGTGGCGAGGGACCTCCCGGAACAAGGGTCCACAAGGCCCCGAGGGGCTTGAGGCTGGGCGTGGATGGGCCCGAATGGGCTCGAATAGGTGTGCTTTGGGGTTGCTGAGCATTGCTGAGGCACCTGCGGCGAACCAGGAAAAACTTTTGTGCCTCGCTCAACAGACACTCGTAGCAGCTTCGGCCATATTCGTATCGCAAATTACCAGATCCATCCAACATTGAGCTCCCCAATAATACAAACTGCTCTTCAGTGTCTTCCGCTGCTCCAGTGGTCACCTTTTCCCGTTCCTCAATAACTAATCCTATCGTCCTATTCAGCCGGAGTCGCTTCCTACTTTGCCCATAACCTCGAACAGCACACTCCTTCCTATCCTCCGCACTCATTTCCTTCGCAACAACCCAGTCCCAAGTGGCATTGACTTGCTCACTTCGATAGTTCAAACTCCTTCGCACCCTCGCACAGAATCAGAGACACCCCATCCACGACAGCAATCATGTATTCCGGCGGTGCGACCGGCACTCACACACCTCGATCTTCCCAGAACCTCCGCCCTCTCATCCTCACCCATGGCTCTCTCGAGTACTCCTTCCTGATACCCACCGGCCTTCATTTCCAGGCATCACAGCTGAAAGATGCTTTCAATGCCTCACTCCCCGAACCTACAGATGAGCTGGCTCAGGATGACGAGCCTTCATCAAGTGCCGAGCTGGTCGCTCGCTACATTGGCTTCATTGCCGCTGAAGTCGATGATGACGAGGAGGCCGCTGGCTTTGTTGAAGTGCTCAAGGTAGCCCTGAACGAATTTGAGAGAGCTTTCATGCATGCGAACGATGTACATGCTCTGGCCGCAACGCTACCCGGGATCACAGCAAAGAAAAACCTGCTCGTCCAATGCTACTATGCAGGCCGGGCGGCAGTCGCGCGACCCATTAAACCCCACGATTCAGCTCTACTCAGAGCCGCTGATGACGAGGAAGCCAGTATCTTCACTGTTTTTGGTGGCCAGGGCAACATTGAAGAGTATTTTGAGGAGCTGCGAGAGGTCTACACCACATACCCGTCTTTCACCAGAGATTTGATTGAGTCCTCGGCCGAGTTGCTGCAGACTTTGGCCAGAAGTCCGAAAGCAGACAAATTCTACACCAAAGGCCTGGACATCCTTAGTTGGCTCGCCGACAAGGAAACCCAGCCCGATACCGATTACTTGGTTTCTGCACCTGTCAGCTTGCCACTGATCGGACTGGTTCAGCTTGCACATTATCAAGTGACCTGCAAAGTCCTCGGTAAGACGCCCGGCGAGGTCAATGAGCGCTTCAACGGCACGACAGGCCACTCTCAGGGTGTGGTTACCGCTGCCACCATTGCCACAGCGACCTCATGGGAGAGCTTCGCAAAGGCCGCCAGAGATGCCATTACCATGCTCTTCTGGATTGGGATGCGGAGTCAGCAGGCCTATCCTCGTACGAGCATTGCTCCGTCAATCCTCCAAGACTCGCTTGAGGCTGGGGAAGGCATTCCCACACCCATGCTTTCGGTGCGCGACCTGTCAAAGAAGCAGCTTCAAGAGCACATCGATGCCACCAATGAACATCTGCCCAAGGACCGACATATCGCCATTTCTTTGGTAAACAGTGCCCGGAACTTCGTTGTGACTGGTGCTCCGATCTCTCTGCACGGTCTTAATCTCCGACTACGAAAAGTCAAGGCTCCTACCGGTTTAGACCAGAACCGTATTCCCTTCACGGAACGTAAAGTGCGCTTTGTCAATCGGTTCCTGCCAATCACTGCTCCTTTCCACAGCCCTCTTTTGAGCGAAGCATACAAGCAGATCCTCGAAGATCTGGGCGACGTCAGGATCCCTGCTTCGCGTCTGAACATTCCAGTGTACGACACAAACACCGGCGAGGACCTCCGCGCACAGCACGACAAGGATGTGGTCCCAGACCTCGTGCGGATGATCACGCAGGATCCTGTTCACTGGGAACAAGCTACAGTTTTCGAAGGCGCCTCGCACATTATCGACTTTGGCCCGGGTGGAATTTCGGGTCTGGGAGTCCTCACCAACCGCAACAAAGATGGTACTGGTGTTCGCGTGATTTTGGCCGGTGCCATGGATGGGACGAATACTGAAGTCGGATACAAGCCCGAGCTCTTCGACCGCGATGAAGAGCATGCGGTGAAATACGCAACCAACTGGGTCAAAGAGCATGGGCCGAGACTCGTCAAGACTTCCGTCGGCCAGACTTACGTCGACACCAAGATGTCCCGCTTGCTGGGTGTGCCGCCTTTGATGGTTGCCGGCATGACTCCCTGCACCGTCCCATGGGATTTTGTCGCCGCGACAATGAACGCTGGCTACCACATTGAACTAGCCGGTGGCGGCTACTACAACGCAAAGAGTATGACCGAGGCGCTCAACAAGATCGAAAAAGCCATCCCTCCTGGACGAGGTATTACGGTCAACTTGATCTATGTCAATCCGCGTGCTATGGGCTGGCAAATTCCTCTTCTTGCTCAGCTCCGCGCTGATGGTGTTCCCATCGAAGGTTTGACGATCGGTGCTGGTGTGCCGTCGATCGAGGTTGCTCAAGAGTACATCGACACTCTTGGAATCAAGCATATTGCCTTCAAGCCTGGCTCCATGGATGCAATTCAGCAAGTGATCAACATTGCCAAAGCAAATCCGACATTCCCTGTCATTCTGCAATGGACTGGTGGCCGTGGTGGTGGTCACCACTCTTTCGAGGATTTCCATCAGCCGATCATTCAGATGTATGGTCGTATCCGAAAATGCCAGAACATCATCCTCGTGGCAGGCAGTGGTTTCGGGGGGTCCCAAGATACTTACCCTTATCTGACCGGTACCTGGTCGCGCAAGTTCGGCTATCCGCCTATGCCGTTCGACGGTATTCTCTTTGGCAGTCGAATGATGACGGCGAAAGAGGCCCATACTTCTACCAACGCAAAAAAGGCCATTGCTGAAGCTGAAGGCGTTGATGACACTGAATGGGAGAAGACATACAAGGGAGCAGCAGGTGGTGTCATCACCGTCCGATCAGAGATGGGGGAGCCGATCCACAAGCTTGCGACCCGCGGCGTCAAATTCTGGGCAGAAATGGACCAGAAAATCTTTAGCTTGGAGAAGAAGAAGCGAGTCGCAGAGCTTAAGAAGCAGCGCGAGTACATCATCAAGAAGCTCAACGACGACTTCCAGAAGGTTTGGTTCGGCAGGAATTCTGCTGGTGAAACGGTAGACCTTGAAGACATGACCTACGCTGAAGTGGTTCGGCGCATGGTTGAGCTCATGTACGTCAAGCACCAGTCTCGTTGGATCGAGGTTACCCTTCGCAACCTCACTGTCGATTTCATCCGCCGAGTAGAGGAACGCTTCACCGTCGGCTCCGGGAAGCCTTCCATGATCCAGAGCTACGCAGAATTCGAGAACCCTTTCCCAGTCATGGATAAGGTCCTGGCTGCCTACCCCGAGGCTGAAACCCAGTTGATCAACGCGCAGGATGTCCAGCATTTCCTCCTGTTGTGCCAGCGGCGCGGTCAAAAGCCTGTGCCATTCGTCCCCTCCTTGGACGAGAATTTCGAGTTCTGGTTCAAGAAGGATTCCCTTTGGCAATCCGAGGATCTGGATGCTGTGGTCGATCAAGATGTTGGCAGAACCTGTATCTTGCAGGGACCTATGGCGGCGAAATACTCAACCAAGGTTGATGAACCAATCAAAGACATTTTGGACGGTGTTCATCATGATCACATTAGGGGTCTGATTCAAGACTTCTATGGTGGACGCGAATCTGCTGTTCCAGTCATCGAGTACTTTGGTGGCAAGATCATCACATCCTCGGAGAGCGTAGTGGAGCTGGACGGCGTCACTGTTATTCCCGACGGCTCTCGGACCACATATAGGCTCTCAGCATCGCCATCTGCCACACTTCCTGATGTTGATGCCTGGATCCAGCTTCTTGCTGGCAAAAATTACTCGTGGCGACATGCCTTCTTCACAGCCGATGTTTTCGTTCAAGGGGCTCGTTATCAGAACAACCCCATCAGGCGCATCTTGGCCCCAACCCGAGGCATGACTGTTGAGATCGCTCACCCCAAAGACCCCTACAAGACAACAATCGTCGTCAAGGAGCACAGTCAGTCCGGAAAGATGGTCAAGACGCTCGACGTTAGCCTGTTGGGCAAGAACGAGATCGTAATGAATATGTGGGAAGAGCGAACTGCAGAGGGTGACGCTGTTGCCCTCCCGTTCCGATTCATCTACCACCCAGAAACTGGCTATGCCCCAATCCACGAAGTTATGGATGGCCGCAACGATCGCATCAAAGAATTCTATTATCGGATTTGGTTTGGTGAAAAGGATGTGCCATTTGATACACCTACCACGAACGTCTTTGATGGCGGCAGAGCGACCATTGTCACCCAGGACGTTGCTGATTTTGTCCATGCCGTAGGCAACACCGGCGAAGCTTTCGTCGACCGTCCGGGCAAGGAAGTTTTCGCACCCATGGACTTTGCAATTGTCGTCGGCTGGAAGGCCATTACCAAACCGATCTTCCCTCGAGCGATCGACGGTGACCTGCTCAAGCTTGTCCATTTGTCGAATGGCTTCCGCATGCTTCCTGGCGCGGAGCCTCTGAAGGTTGGTGACGAGCTGCACACATCTGCCCGGATCAATGCGGTGCTCAACCAAGACTCTGGAAAGATGGTCGAGGTTTGCGGCACCATCACTCGCCGAGGGCAGCCAGTGATGGAAGTGACCAGCCAATTCCTCTACAGAGGTACCTACACGGACTACGAAAACACCTTCCAACGCAAACAGGAGACGCCTATGCAGGTCACTCTCGCTACTTCCAAGGACATTGCCGTTCTCCGGTCTAAAGAATGGTTCCACCTCGATGAGCCGGACATTGACTTGCTGGGACAAACTTTGACGTTCCGTCTGTCCAGCTTGGTCCGTTTCAAGAACACGACCGTCTTTTCGAGCGTCGAGACTGTTGGGCAGGTCGAACTTGAATTACCTACCAAGGAAGTCATCCAAGTTGCTTCAGTCGAGTATGAAGCAGGCGTCTCGCATGGGAACCCGGTGATTGACTACCTCCAGAGGAACGGCCAGACCATTGACCAGCCTGTCAACTTTGAGAACGCGATCCCGCTAAGCGGCAAGACTCCTTTGACTCTGAGGGCTCCGGCTTCAAACGAGACCTATGCTCGTGTATCTGGCGACTACAATCCCATCCACGTGTCGCGTATCTTTGCCAGCTACGCCAACCTTCCTGGCACCATCACACACGGCATGTATTCCAGCGCTGCCGTTCGGAGCTTAGTTGAGACGTGGGCTGCAGAGAACCATATTGGTCGTGTCCGAAGCTACCATGTCTCGTTGGTTGGTATGGTACTGCCCAATGACGACTTGGAAGTCAAACTCGAGCACGTCGGCATGGTGGCTGGCCGGAAGATCATCAAGATAGAGACGACCAATAAAGAAACTGGCGACAAAGTTCTCCTCGCGGAAGCTGAGGTTGAGCAGCCTGTGTCATCCTATGTATTTACTGGTCAAGGCTCGCAGGAGCAAGGCATGGGCATGGATCTCTACGCCCGCAGTTCCGTGGCGAAGGAAGTGTGGGATAGGGCTGATCGGCACTTCATGGACAACTATGGTCTGTCCATCATTAACATCGTCAAGAACAACCCCAAAGAACTCACCATCCACTTTGGAGGGCCGCGTGGCAAAGCCATCCGTCAGAACTACATGGCAATGACTTTCGAGTCTATCAATGCTGACGGCTCCGTCAAATCGGAGAAAATCTTCAAGGAGATCAACGAAAACACCACGTCGTACACCTACCGCTCACCTACTGGTCTGCTCTCTGCCACTCAATTCACCCAGCCAGCCCTAACGCTGATGGAGAAGGCCGCTTTCGAAGACATGCGCTCCAAGGGTCTCGTCCAGCGCGACAGCAGCTTTGCGGGTCACTCTCTGGGAGAGTACTCTGCTCTCGCTTCCATCGCAGAGGTTATGCCTATTGAGAGCTTGGTGTCAGTCGTGTTTTACCGCGGGTTGACCATGCAGGTTGCCGTGGAACGTGATGAGCAAGGACGCAGCAACTACTCCATGTGCGCTGTGAACCCTAGCCGCATCTCCAAGACATTCAACGAACAGGCTCTGCAATATGTCGTGGAGAACATTGCTGAAACCACCGGTTGGTTGGTGGAGATTGTCAACTACAACGTTGCTAACATGCAATACGTGTGCGCTGGTGATCTCCGCGCTCTCGACTGCTTGACCAATGTGCTCAACGTTCTCAAGATGCAAAAGATTGACATCCAGGCCTTGATGCATCAGATGTCTTTGGACGACGTGAAGGCTCACCTGGTCGAGATCATTGGCGAATGCCGCAAGAGGACTGAAGCCAAGCCACAACCGATCGAGCTGGAACGAGGGTTTGCCGTCATTCCACTCAAGGGCATTGATGTTCCCTTCCACAGTACCTTCTTGCGATCCGGAGTCAAGCCATTCCGTTCTTTCTTGCTGAAAAAGATCAACAAGACGAGCATCGACCCGGCGAAATTAATTGGGAAGTACATTCCCAATGTGACTGCAAGACCATTTGAAATTTCCAAGGAATATTTCGAGGAGGTCTACCGATTGACCAACTCACCTCGGCTGGCGAAGATCTTGGAGGACTGGGAGTCGTATGAGAATGCTGGAGATGCAGGTGTCAGACGGCTCTCGTCAACGGTAGCATAATTTATCCAGAACAGTGTCTTTGACGGTTGATGGGGCGTCGTTTTCTTTTCTGGAGGTCTTTCCGAAAACGGGGCGAGGATAGCAAAAAGAAGGCGCCTGGGAAGTTGAACGGGGTTTGGAATGGGTCAGCACGAGTGAGCTATAACAGCATTAGAATTTTTTTTTTTGGTTCCTTTCTCATGTATAGATAGTGGCGACGACAGCAAGTCCAACATATGTACCCTTTAGAGGTAATGAAAGCGGCATTCATTACTCTCAATCAATCTATTAAAGCGTGACAGAGTATAATGCTTCCTGTCGCAAGACTGAGTTAAAGATCCTCGTTGGGTGTCTGCTGTCCAGCATCGACTGATGAAAATGAAAATGAATACAAGACATCAGGATCTATATCCAGATCATTACCCTTGCTCGTTTCATTTCAAGACACGGGGAGGCTTTCTGGACGTTGTCCTGCCCCTTTTTCTCTCCTCTGTATGGTATTCAGCGGCACAGATAGAAGATATATGTACAGCTCTTGTTCATGATCCTTCTGAACAAGAAGAGAGCACTCAATACACTCATTTGGACCACAGCAGCCACGTTCTTTCACCCTCAACATTCCACTACATCCTGTCGTGAATAACTAAGCTAGATTGGATCGCTTTTCGAGAATACTACGAATAAATACCAGAGGCTTTCTAGCCAGCTTTAACATTATTAACTATTGTGACTGAGCCCTTCTGGGTTTGGCATGCACGTGTAACAATGCACAGGGACCTGTCAGGCAGGTCGGTAATCGAGAATGCCTTTCCGGTCGGCGCTGGCATGACAACACGACCCACAAAGAGGCAGCGGCTAGAACAACGAGCGCCTAGCACGGCGGCGGCGTTGAAGAGTGAAAAAGAACGTAGAGAATGCTCAGGGATAGGTAGACTGTATTAAGAAGAAAAAAAAAAAAAAACCATAGAATACTCTAGTCAAAATGCAAAAGAATGGTAAACTGCCAGCACTGTGAATTGCTCAACACTTCTGCAGAGATGGCATGCTCGCTCAGCTATTCTGCGTCTCCTGTCACTGTTGTTGTCTTCGTCCCGTTGTTGATCAACGCTCAATAGCCCCAATCTGATTTAAAGCCCCTCGTCTAACAGCCAAAACTAATACTAGTCCGTTTTGTCCTGATATGTGACCAGCTAAATCGCCTCCCTACTAACCCCATGCCAGCACAACACAGCCACTTCGCCTTGTTACAATATAAGACCTTCCTAGCTAACTGTTCGATAGGTCTCTGGTGTTACGGCTGCTGCCTCATCATCTAACAGAGTTAGATTCCTTCGTAACAGATTCATTGTATGGTATCGAACTGAGTGGGGAGAGCGCAAGGAACTGGGTATGAATAGTCATATTTCTGAGGACGGTAGAGTTCGCCAGATAACATGAGTTGGCTACGAATGAAGGTAAGCTATCTAACGTTAACGAGGGTATATATTGTAACAAGGCAAAGTGGCTGTGCTGGGCCGGTAGGGGGTTTAGCAGGAATGAGAGTTATCTAGTCACATGTTAAACCAAAATGGGCTGGTAAGGGGGGAGGGGTGCGGAACAGTTTACAGTGCTGGCAGAGTGCCATTCTTTCACAGTTTGAGAGGAGTATTATGAATCCCATAGCTTTTGGTCTCGTCTACCTATTTCCTGAGTGTTTTATCGGTCCTGTCCCAGCTCCTCAATGCCGCCGCCATGCTAGGCGTTCGTTACCCTAGCCGCCGCCTCTCTGGGTGGTGTGGGTGGTGGTGTTGTCTTGCCAGCGCCAACCAGAAACGCGTTCTCGATTCCCGACCTGCTAGACAGGCCTCTGTGCGTTGTTGCGCGTGCACGCCGAACCCTGAAGTGCTCTGTTACGCTACTACTCGGCAAGATTCTTGCATCGGCTTTTAGACTCTTCGGTCTCAACGACAAGCAGCCTCGTTCACTTGGGATTTAGGGTGGCGCCGCCCTACCCGGTACTGGGTGGACGGACTGATGTCACGTGATCTGGTTGATCCACAAGACTCGAACGCCCAAGCTCGGCAAACCACGTGATATTACTTGGCCAAGAATTCGGCTCAGCCCTTCCTAGACACCCGACCCGAGTCTTCCTTGTCAACATGGACTCTCCTTCCAAAGGGTCAATCTTCGTACCTTACAGAATATCGCCATGTTGAGACGAAGGGCGCCGAGAGCATGCACAATCTGTCATAATCGCAAAGTACGGTGCGATGTCTCGAGGAAGGGCACTCCCTGCTCGAATTGCTCAAGAGCTTCTGTTGTCTGCTCCGTAGACAACCCATGGAGAGAAAAGCCAATGCAGCGTCCTGGCAAGAGGAGTCTGCCCCAGGCCAACATTTATACATTCAAACTTGGCGCGCCTGTTACCTGCGACCCAACTAATCATGAAACTGTCTCTGCTGAAGCAACCGCCGGTGGGCAAGTCCCGCCAGGGCGTGTTCTCAACGATGCTACACCGGTGGAATGGCGCAGGGGTGGCGAAATTGCAGATATATCTCTGTCGCTAGACCAACCTGAACTTCCGAGCTACATCGCACGTCTTCCTGGTGGGCTTGACCGCGATGTCCTGCAGCTGCTACTGCGCAGGGGAGCCCTTACCATTCCCAGCAAAACGATGATTGATGAGCTGCTGAGAGTATTTATCTGCTACGTATATCCTTTACTACCAGCTCTGGATCTGGGCAGTTTCCTCGGCGCAATAGACGGTACAAACAGCGACAGCATCAGTCTGGTGCTGTTTCAAGCTGTGATGTTTGCAGGAGTCACCTTTGCAGATCTGCCTCATTTGCAACATGAGGGTTTTCAAAGTTATAACGACGCCCGGAAAATCTTCTTCAACCGGGTAAAGCTCCTGTATGAAATGGATGTCGAATCAAACCCTACGACGCTGATCCAGGTACTGCTTTTTATGACTTACTGGTACGGTCAGCAGAATGATACAAAGGGCCGATTTTACTGGCTGCGAACTGCTTTCTCTTTGGCCACTGATATTGGCTTGGATAGGCAACACCAGTTTTCAAATCAGCCGGACCGGCAGCGAATGAGGCGAAAGTTATGGTATTGCTGTCTAATCAGAGACAAACTTCTATCCATAACGGAACGGCGGCAAACTGCTCACAGTTGCGGCGGTGGGAACCCCGAGATCGTCGATCCAGATGACTTCGATGATGCGGCTTTCACTCAGGCATTGAATAAGTACTATATGCTTGGCTGCGGGATTGAGGCAACAAGCATGGGTCGATTATGCGCACAGAAGGTCAAGTTGTGCCTTATCATTGGACGTATTCTCGATTCGCAATACGAATTGAGCGGCGTACGATTCGTCGATTCAAGCGACCCGTTCATGGTCCTGATACCGAAAATGAAAGTCCTCAGCACCGAAGCAGCTGCTCGGGACCAAGAGCTTCGCGAATGGTCTGCGGAGACGGCTTCTATAAGAGAGGCAGCCTTGGGACAGGATCATCGCCGCAATGGGAGAGTGCTAGGCTTACATTCTGCAACCCTCGAACTGCTATATTTGACTGCGCTTTGCGCCGTCCACCGCCCGGTGCTCCTCCATGAACAACCAAAAGGCTCTGCTGCTGAAGCTTTAAAAAGCTTCTCCCGATACTCTCTTCGATCTTCTGCGCGACGAATCTCGGAAATAACCAGACATCTAGAGGAGAGCCATCTCATACAATTTCTGCCACCGCTGGCGGTGGGAGCCTTTATCTTGGCATCTATCCAACACCTCAAAGATGCTCTATCTGCAGAGGCAGAGCTTCGAGGCACTGGAAACTTGTATCTCAGGCAAACTCTCCAAGCATTCGCAGCATTAAGGCCAAAGTACAACTCCGCAGATTGTGCAATCGCTTTCATAGAGCGTGTCAGAAGCGGCAAACTCCCCTATCGGACTTTCGAGTGGGAGGATCGAGCTAATTCCCAGACGCCCCATGATGAACATACGATGATCCGCGCAGATGAGGAGCCGGATACCACCATCATCGCACAGATACACATAGACAGCAATCCTTCGCCGTTTGTTACACAGAACCCCAATGTGAGGTTGCAAAAGGACGTCAGGTATCATCCCTCCGATATGTCTGGCAGCTCGTTCGGAAACGACGAGGACTTCAATATTCCCTACTTTCGATCATCCAATCTCGAGGCCATTTCCGACTTGCTACTGTCGGCCCCGTTTGATGCTAACAATATCGACTGGGCACAGATGCACTGGCATTATGTCGATAATATAGAGACTTGAGCTAGAAAAAGTGACAATCGACGAACATCACAGCACATTGGTCAGCGCTATCGCGATCTGCATTGTCAATCTGGCATCTATGAAGTTGCGGCAATCTTCAGAATTAGCTCTGCGAGAATCTCAGTCGCGGTCAGATTCGGCACATGGTTCGAGTTCAGCTTATGTATGTCCACATCCCTGCCAGCCACAATCTTTATGTTCTCGATGTATTGTGCCTGCAACGCAGGAGGCACAACCTTGTCTTGCTCGCAAAAGATGTAAGAAGAAGGTATGTCCTTGAAAGCGGTATAGGTCACCACGCTAGCAAAGCTGAGAGCGGAATGCTTTGGCGCAGCTCTTGCCCAGGCAAGCGCTCGTTCTTCTGGCCAATCATCATACATGTGGGAACCGGACAAGGCAGGATCGGCAAGTCTCATGAATCCGTTCTCTGACAGTTAGCATCTTGAGTGTTCACGATAGAAGCAGGGACTCAAACCTCATCAGTCTTTACGATCGATGGTGGAGGCTTGCCTTGATGGCCGACTAGTGATTGTCCTTCTTGCAGGACAATAGCAGCCAGGAAGACTATCCTGGTGATACCCCCTTTCTGGCCTCTGGCGCACCGCTCCACCTTACTATGGCCTTTGGCAGATTCAGAGGCAACTAGGCCACCATATGAATGGCCAAGGACAATTACATCCTTTCCCTGGTCCGCAATCTTTCCGATGATGTTGCTGAAGAACTGTGTATCGTCACGCAAACTTGCGGGCGGTTCTGGGGCGTTCCGACTCGCCGATGGCAGGTTGTTCACGTACACCTCGTGACCTTGTGCGACCAGGATGTCCTGAAGAGGGTAATACATGGCTGCAATGCTGAAAGACCCAGGGATCAGGAGGATGACAGGCCTCGAGGCCATGGCTCTAACGTCGGCGAGAGGGGATGTTGGACGATAAGCGCTGAAAACCGTTCCTCAGAATTCATGCTCGGTGCGGCTGGGGTCTGTTTAAAACATGTCATCGTGCCGGGTCTCGAAACCACGCGTGATAAGATACGGAGTACTGTGCTTTACATTGATAATAGCAGGCAATCTCTGATTACTTCACATACTTCCACTTGTCAGCACTCAGAAGCATAAAAAAAGACATCTCGGCAGCAAGTCCGATATAGGCAATTCCGAAGCTGTGGGTCTTCGGCTTGCCTTATAAACTTTCGGGATCGGTAGCCTGATATGGGTTTGACCGAGTAAGTCAGTGACCCCGGTGCTTACACTCCTGGCGAACGATGCCTTCGCCCTGGCAGTCTCATTGTGCTTTCGCTTCGCCGGGGGTATACCAGTGGCTTAGTCGTGACGCTCGATAGCCAACATTTCTCCTGTTCCCCATGGGGTATTTTGTGGTTTGCAAAGTTCGGACTCGACCGAGGCGAGCCTGTTGAGATCATGCATGGGAGGAGGTTTATATAAGGGGAAGTCGCTGTTGTCCTCCTGCGCGTGCCCTCTATTCCATGTCCGATGTGGCAAACGCTTCGATATGGCTGTTGCAACAGAAAGAAGCCAGCTGAAGACTGCGCAGCCCGAAATCTCACTGGCGCATGAAGAGAAGGTTGAGGTCGCTCTCCAAGTTAATGGTGGCTCCCACAACGGCATCCAGGTCCACGAGTCACGGTCGATTGACTTACGAACAATTCTGGGCTTACTGGTTCGTCCTCTACGCCGGTTGAACTATTTTTCGGCTGAAGCAGATCTAGGCTCTCGCCGTTACCTATGAAGCCTGCCTGTTCTCCTTCGCGTTGCCTTCAGCGATTCTCCTCACCATCAACGAGGATGTCGGGCCGTCGACCGACATCACATGGGCAGCTACCTCATGGGCACTTGCGAGCGCCGTCGTGATGACTATTGCCGGCAGGTGCAGCGACATCTTTGGACGCAGGAATTTCTTCCTTACAGGGAACCTCTTGGGTGTCATTGGGTGTGCAATTGCTTGCAGGTCTGTCTCACAGGGGAAAAAAAAAAAGAACCGAGTTCTCAATCACACAGCCAACTGACCAATACAGGGCGACAAGCACATCGTTGATGATACTCGGAAGCTCATTCCTGGTAAGCTGGAAGTGATCGCTCGAGTCATCCCTTAGCTGACATTCTCTTGAGGGTCTTGCCGCCGGGCTCCAACAACTCGCATTTGCGGCAGCAAATGAGATCGTACCGAAGAAGAATCGTGGGCAGACCTTGGCTTTTATGAGTGTTGTGTCGATACCAGGGTCATGCTTTGGAGCCCCGATAGGTGAGTATTGTTAACCTCCATGCCCTGACCTATTTTTCGCTCGACGATTGATACGTCTTCTCTTAGCGTATGATCTCGTCTCCCAAGGCTCGTGGCGGTGGGCATACTATGTGTCTCTGATCATCAACGTTGCGGCTTTGCTTCTCATACTGGTCTTCTATTGGCCTCCAGACTTTCTCGGATTACACCCGGACGGCAAGACGCGACGCCAACAATTCCTCGAGCTCGATTTCATTGGGTTGCTTCTCTTTGGCGGCGGCTTGACCGTGTTCCTCGTCGGCGTCGGGTTTGGAGGCAATCCATATCCGTGGACCAGTGCCGTCGTCCTGGCCCCGACCATCATCGGTGGCATATCCGTCTTCGTGGCATTTCCGCTTTGGGAGCTGTACAGCCCTGACAATATTGCAAAGCTTTGTCCACCTCGACTTATGCAAGACGTAAGAGCCGTCGTCGTACCTCTAGGAGTTTCCTTTACTGGTGGCATGGTCCTAATCAGCACGGGTATCCTGTGGCCACAGCAAGTGCAACGCCTGTTCACCACAGTCCCACGAACTGTAGGTTGGTATGGCATGGCCACCAATGCCGCGGCAACTGGTAAGGAAGCTTCGTTCGCAATGTCTGCAAAGTGTGGCTGACACTCTGATTCAAAGCTGGTCTCATCCTAGCCGGTCAGGCGTTCTCGACAATCCGGAAGACCAGGTATCAGTACATCTTTGTCGTTGTGATGATGACGACGTTCCTCGGATTAAACGCAACCGTCGACCAGGACACTCCCGCTCGTGCAATCATATTCGTCACGTTGGCCTCTGCCATGATTGGCGCCACCAACTGCATGAGTATACTGATTGCGCAGCTCGGGGCTCGCGACGAGGACATTGGACTCGCCACTGGCCTGGTAAACTCCACGCGATCGACTGGGGGGGCCATTGGCGTAGCCATCTATTCGAGCTTGCTCGCAAACCGGGTGAGCAGTATTTGGGCAAGAGACATCGGCAGAGCACTGGTCCAGGCTGGTTTACCTGCTGCTTCGCTGACATCATTCCTCAGTGAGTTTCATGTTGTACTACCTCTTTCAGCGGACGGCTCACGTTTGATAGCGGCTCTGCCACAAGGAAACTTTGAAAATGTGCCAGGCGTCACTCCGACCATTATCACAGCAGCGTTGGACGCCCAGAAGAGTGTTTACGCCGACGCTTTCAAGTTGGTTTACTGTGTCACTGTGGCCTTCGGAGGTGGGTATCATGGCTAGTCCTCCAGGAGGGAATCTAATTCGAGTGCTAGGGCTTGCAATTTTGGGCGCCCTGTTCGTTGCGGACGTAGATAACAGACTCACAAAGTAAGTCCTCCTGTTGCAATCGAACCGTCTTAATGTGACATGCTGATCCACGACACCTTCCAGGCAGGTCAACGTTCAGCTTGTCCGACCGCATCTGCGAGGCGGCGGAAAGGGTGAAGCAAAAGTGTTACGCGAGCCGGACAATTAATGGAAGAGACATCACCATACTATTTTCGACGCGATGCCCAAATCTTGCAAACACGGCAGTGCAACAGAAATGATCGATCCAATCTGCTGGCGCAGTGGCTGGCATAGCCCTGCTGAATCACTACAGTTAGACTCCACGCATCGTACTAGTATACATTCATAGCGCGTGCTGGATACCTAATTTCCAAAAGGATGAGCAGGTAATATCTATCATGCAACGTTTGACAGGGCTGTGCCTGTATATAGGTGCCCAACGCCCTGCCTCCCCTTGTTCTCAGTTCAGCCTTCTCGTTAGAAAGAGCAGTCCATGAAGCAGGTTCATTCTTGCGTTTCGTGAGTGCTGTCACGATAGCGGCAGTAGCACACTCCATAGCAAGTGACACTTTTAGACGAATACATCCAACGCGTTCATGACATTCTTCGAAGTTTGGTAAATCTCAAGCCTCTCTAGTTACGACAGACACCCCATCTAGTTGAGAAACCCTTCTGTAGACACCTATACTGCAAGACCGCCGTTCAATTTAGGATATGTTGCACACAGATTGAGAGTGAATCTATCCGCTTAATTGTGTTCCGTGTCCCTCACTATTGAGAGAGACTCTGCCTGTTTATATACACTTTGGCCTGTGCTCCGAAGGCCATTGCTGAAACCTCCTGTTCCATCGCCATGCTATCGCAGATCGGCGAGAACAACGGTGTGGCGCAGTTGGTGAAACAGCCAGCGTCTTAGGTGGCTTACCACAGTGGCTACCTTGAGACCCTATCAACACACCCTCTAGGTAGTTCTGTTGAGCGACAGCGAGGTTGTCCGCGTTATAGGAGTGCCTAAATATTCACTAGGTTCAGTTATCTCACGAATCTCTCGAACTTCTACCTCGTAAGTGTCTTTGTAAACCCATCTACCTTCATATCGTTGGTGGATACCTATTTAATCGAGATGTCTCCGTTCTACACTTTCTATCGAAGCTAGTGTTAATGAATATCAACGTGACGTAACTTAGTATTGAGCATTGCACTATTTTAAGTTAATAGCCTAATAGTCTAGGTATTATCTAACTTAATGGCGACCTTACTGTCGAGATAGTAGCTCACCTAGGTGAAGAATCTCTTCTAGATTAGGATTTTCTTCGTCGTTTACGTGAGAGTATATAACTCTACTTCTATACTAAATATTATAACTATCGTTTATTTAGAGGCCTTCCAATCGATAGCGTCGTTATATAGTTAAAATAGATAGTCGTCTAAGCTCTTTCTATTAAGGCTATTAATAAATATAGCGTTAGAAGAATATTGAAAAGAGTAGATCTCGTTATTAGAATCGTCCTAATCTATAAAGTTATTAGAGCTGCCGCCGTATCACCTAACTAGGTTAGGCTCCTCAGTAATAGATTCTTAATAGTATAAACTGAGAATAGAGAACGTAAGGTATAAGTAGACTATATTACTAAGAACGGTATAGTTCAGTAGATAATATAAAATTAGCTACGAAGAGAGTATAACTATTAAGGGGAGAGAGTGTAGCTATATACTTATATAGCCCCTCTAAATGAGGTAATATAGAATGATATACTGGTTTATTAGTATACTCTAGTTCAATATATTAGTGGTTTAACTCTTTTCTATTCTAGATTTTACGTAATAAGTTTAGCCTTACTCCTCGAGACTACCTTATATTCGGTTAAGCTTCCTATCTCGGCGTACTATATGCTTCCGTAGTTTATCTAAGACTATATCTAATACTATTATTAGACACAGCCTTAGGGACAACCGATCACGAGCTGCACGAGCGCGACTCACTACACTCATTGGATACGTGGAAGGATTCACAAGAGAGCAATAAGACTAAGTTATGTGATATGCCCTGCTAGGTCTGCTGGCTCTATTGGCCCTGCTGGGACAGAGCGTACAGAGCGCACAGAGCGCATAGAGTAGAAGCGTTATATATACACCCTCGTTACCCCTAGATAACTTACACTCCCTTCGTAGCCAATTTCATATTATCTACTGAACGATATCGTTCTTAGTAACTAAGTCTGCTCATACTTTACGTTCCTTATCCGTAGTTCATACTATTAAGAATCTATTACTAAGTGATCTAACCTCATTAGGTTATACGGCGACAGCTCTAATAATTATCTCTCTCTTAGACTTATATATTATTCTTAACGTACTTAAGATAAATCGTACTCCGTACGTACTATAACAAGGCGAGATAGCTGTGCTGTGATGAGATGTACTGGGCTGGTAGAGCGGTGGCAGGGAGGAAAAGTTATCTAGTCACATGTCAAACCTAAATGGGCTGGCAGAGAAGAGGGTGCGGAACAGTTTACAGTGCTGGCAGAGTGCCATTCATTACAGTTTGAGCAGAGTATTGTAACAAGGCGAGGTGGCTGTGTTGTGATGGGCTGTGCTGGGCTGGTAGAGCGGTGGCAGGCAGAGATCTGTCAGGTCACATGTCAAACCTAAATGGGCTGGCAGAGAAGGGGGTGCGGAACAGTTTACAGTGCTGGCAGAGGTGCCATTCATTACAGTTTGAGCAGAGTATCATGAATTCCATGGCTTTTGGCGCCGTCTACCTAATTCCTGAGTGTTTTCATTAGTCCTATCCTGTTCCTCGATGCTGCCGCTGTGCTAGGCGTTCGTTGCTCTAGCCGCTACCTCTCTGGGTGGTGTTGGTGGTGGTGTTGTTGTCAGTATCAACTAGAAACGCGTTCTCGATTCCCGATCTACTAGATAGGCCTCTGTGCGTTGTTGCACGTGCACACCGAACCCTGAAGTGCTCTATTACAGTATCATGAATTCTATGGCTCTTTGGCGCTGTCTACCTAATTCCTAAGTGTTTTATCAGTCTAGTCCTGTTCCTCGATGGTGCCGCTGTGCTAGGTGTTCGTAGCCCTAGCCGCTGCCCCTCTGGGTGGTGTTGGTGGTGGTGTTGTTTTGTCAGTATCAACCAGAAACGCATTCTCGATTCCCGATCTGCTAGATAGGCCGCTGTACGTTGTTGCACGTGCACGCCGAACCCTGAAGTGCTCTATTACACTATATTCTTTACTTCTTTAAATAAAGAAGAAGAGATAGAACTAAATAGTTTATAAAATTCTAGAATTAGTGAACTAGTTATTTCTAATCTTCTAGAGGACGAGGATAACGATATAACTAGTATTCTATCTAAATTTTAAGTTTATATCGCTGAAGAACGATCTAGTTAAGAGATAAATCCTCTAATTTACGGAAGAAACTCTTAATTTATCTACCTTAAGCGAATTATTAAGAATTATCTCGCTATAATGACTTCTTTAGCGCCAGTAGAATGACTATTTACTAAGGTATTAAATATCGTAAATCCTAGGCATCGAAATTAATTAACTAAGGCTAGAATTAATTAAATTATATGCCTAAGGTCGTAGAAAGAACTACCTATTTCTATTAGCGAGGAAGAGGATGAAAGCGAGGGTAGTAACGAGGATTTTGAAATTCTAGAGAAAATAGAAGATTTATATAGTGCTTAGATTTTAGATAGTTTAATTAGATCTAACTCTAAATAGATAGACTAATCATAAGATAGATTAATCATAAATAGATAGATTAACTATAAATAGACTAGTTACTAGATAGACTAGAAGATATATCTCTACCCATTACTCTTTTTTAACTAAATTACTAAATACAGCAGTGCTTAGTAATACCTTATATAATCTAGAAGAATATTAATCCGTTGAGATAGTACTATTTTAAGATTTTTTAGTATTATTTAAGACTATTTAAATCACTTAAATATATATACAATATAAATAGTTAACCTTGACTATTTAAATAGTAAATAAGGCTTAAAGGTATTTAAATTATTTAAATAGAACCACACTGGAATTACATCAGTATCGACGCTGCAACCTGTCTCAGCATTGGCAATCCTCTTCCGAAAGCATCAACCCATAAAGCTGCAGTCCTCCGCCAATCCGCAGCCAAAACATTTCCGTTCCTAGAGTACGCTATTCGAAACGTTTTATACCACGCCAGTATGGCACAATCTAGCGGAGTCAACCAGCAAAATTTTCTTCGCAACTTCTGGCTTGCCGAATGGGTTAATATAGACAATATATTTGAAAGGCACGAATTACGCCGACATACTCCAAACGTGAGTCTCTTATATATTTTAGTGGAGAACAACTTGTCCAGTCTCATCAAGATTCACCCATCCAACCTATCATGCTTCGAACAGAAGATGACCGCTATGGGCTGCCGATTTTTGCGGCCTTAGCTACTGGAGGTAATGAAGCGGTGGGAACCTTTCTGGAAATCCAGGCGGATAGCCTCCCTACAGCGTCTCTAATTCGTAACCCGTGCGAACAGTATTGTTGAACGCAGTATATGAGCAGTATGAAGGAGTGCAAGTGGTGCAATCTAGTCTGGCTCTGGGGCTAATGGTACCACCTATATATAGCTAAATTTAGCCCTATTGTGACGGTATGACACTATGGGGGCATACATTACGGATGGTAAAAAGGCACCTCAAATAACCTCAAACTGAGCGTCATTTGAGCCATAGTAATACTCACTATCACGATATTAGGCCCTTATAGTCACGTGTGTAATACCGCCAACACCAAAGACTTGAGATCGAGGATCGTTCTGCTGGGTCCATCGAACTGTTCTCAGAATATCGTCCCAGATCTTGATACCGAATTGAAGGGGCATCCCGAGTTGATCAACACTCCAGACTGCTTAGGGAAGACACCGCGGTGGTGGGCTGCCAACTGCCGGAACGCGTAGACGACACCGATTCTCGGAAGCACACTCCACTGCATACGGCTGTGATCAGGGCCGCCTCGGAAGAAATGGTGCACGCGCTTCTGGTCGCCGGAGCGGATGCCAATGCTAAGAACCTCTCAGGTTGGACGCCGCTCCATTACGGCGGCTGGAAGAACCACCTCCACCTTGTACAACTTCTACTAACCTATGGAGCTGACGTGAACATGTGCGATGTAGACAACCACTCTCCCATGTACAATTGCGCTGTCAAATACATGGACGAGGCTGCGCGAATATTACTCAGCCATGGAGCAAGCCTTGACATACCCGACAAAGAAGGTCGTCTAGTCTGGGAATACGCCATGATGTCGGCTTCCGCCCGGGTATTAAAAGTCTTCGCTGTTCATGGCTGTCGATTCACTAACGACCGTGCTCTAAATAATGTCGGGTCTTCTGTCGCGGACTATGTAGCCAGATATGGTACAGAGCCTGTTGTAAGAGTCCTGCATTATTTATTGAAGATACGGCACGCAATGCGTTGTACAAGACCTCAGAGGGCTTGATCTGAGCCATATCGACTTCGAAGCAAAGGACGAGCAGGACAGGACAGGACAGCCGAAGAGGCTTTGCACTTGCGCTTCAGCCCGGAAAAGCTAGCGGATTGGTTTGAATGCACGGAAGACTTGTATAATACTATCAAGTCGTACTTCGAACATATCAGAACCCTGAGCGGTTGGGTGGTCTCCGAAGCCCGGGATATTCCTGCCTCGAGCTCGCAAGGAGAAGAAGGCTACAAGGAAAGCATCTCTCCTTTATATTTTACTAGTCTACCCAGTTTACTTAATAATTGACGTATATATCGATAAGCTAGCGACCGTAAGTCTTTTCTCTGTTGCAACCATAATCTTCAAGTGAATTCGGACAGGTTTTGCTCATGCGCAGTGCAGGGGATTCTTTTATCCCGTCGTTGTATATCATATATAGAAAAGAATCTCGTTTTTCGTATTATATCAGCTGGTTTATCACCTAATTGGTTAGGCGACGCGCTCGGCTGGTATTTTGACCCTGTTGGTGCCATGGTGGATGGTAAAAGGTATCTTTCTCGATGGCGTGATTGTAAATAGAGTCCTAAAAAGGTTAGCGTGAGGGGTGTAGGTGCCCTCCTGGTGCCCTCGAGCCTAAGGAAGCTTGATGTCATGCATACATACATATGTATATCGAGGCTCGACTCGTATAATGCCAAATCATTCATGCGGCGAAACCTCAGATTTGGGGGTACTTGGCCGCCGCGCCTCGGCGAATAAAATGAATATCAACTTGGTAGAGGCAATCGCTTGCAATTTTGCTCCTGGTGACTTGAGGTATCTGTCTCTCTCTCATAATGTAAGCCGGCTGATTTGCTGGGATTCCATCGATGAAAAAGCGGATGGACACTGATTTTACACTTTTGCAAAAGGACACCCCCCCCCAACAACCCTCGGAAATCTCAAGCAGTGACGGTAGTCTAGCCCAACGAGAGTCCCGTATCTCGAGCATTGTATGGTCCCAAAGTGTCGAACCATTGCGTGTCAAAGCCTACGCCAAGCTCGTCGGACAGGTCGAAAAAGTCTGCAGAGCCTTCCATGTCCAGAAAGTAGTCAAAATCATGTCGCATTTGGTCGCCTGTTCGCCCATTCCCACGGACTGCGCCTGTGTTGGGGCTGATGTTATTGTGGCTGTCGCCGGTGCCATCTGCCGTAGCGTTATAACCCTGGTCGACACCAACCTGATATTGTCTCCACACAGCCTGGTTAGATATGGTCGGGGCTGTGTCCTCGGGCCCTTGGGCTGTTTCGCGTATGTCCATGCGAGACGGGGCTCTGCTCGGCTCCGAGTTGGCGGCTGAGATGACAGTCGATCTACCGCCAGGCTGCAGGGATCCTGGTGGCGGGACATTGAACTGACACCCAAAATGCGAGAGACTCTTCACATTGTTGTGCTTCACGCCGAGCATACTCTCGCCTAGTCTGATGCTGGCCTCGGTTGCCTCAGGTCGAGAAGACGCCTTATTTGCAGCAGTCGTGAGAAATGAGAGTGCGAAAGCACCAGAGGCATACGTTTCGCCCAACTGCTCCAAAGACTGCGTGCAAAGACCAAATTTTCGTCTAGCACTTTGTTGAAGATCCTTGTCGCCAACTATCTGGTCCAGGACGTGAATAATGGCGGCGTGAAGAAGACAGGTGACCCCAGTATTGGGAAGGAAACAAACCAGGCCGTGGGCGTAAAGGTTCGTGTACAGGATTGTAATCTCATTTGCTGCCTCGCGCGTCTTCCTCCGTGACAAGTCTCGAATCTCCGGATCCAAGGACGAGTTGATAGCACCAGAGAGGATTTGGGGGCGGTGTAAGATACTGATCGACGTGAGGTACAGGCCCTTCAGAACTGCTTTGTGTATTTCTAAGACTTGGCCCCCATTTTCCGATGAGTGATCCGACGGCATGCCATTGAAGCAATGTAGATTCTCTGCATGAATCTGATACCACTTTTTCAGGCTGTGGTCGCATTGCAACAGATTCGAAGCATTACTGATGATCTCGTCCATGGATCCCCCCATCTTCGTCATCTGAGCAACTGCGCTGTGGCTCGACTTGCGGTATTGCATCTCAAGAATGGGGGTCAAGCAGACGCAAAGCTCAGCCATGCCGATACATAATTTGGCCAACGACACTCGGACGGCCTCATTTTTGAAGGTGGGACATTGGGCCCCAAGCATCTCGCTCACTCCGCTGGACAGGGGTTTTGTCTCCAAATCGGACAGCTCCAGCATGGGCTGATTGAATTCGTCCTGACGGATGCGCGCGGGCCGCCGAAACGCAAGTGACACTAATCGATCTCTTGTGTAGCATGACCACCACAAGCGCTTCCACAGTCGTCGCTCCAGCAGGTTGCGAGGGGGGACTGGAGAGAGCTCATAGTTGAGCCCGATACGCTTGGACAGCGAAATAGCGACGCCTAGCCAGTACCAGACATCCTTAGGATCATCTGGTGTTTCGTTCCAATATGTCATTAAGAGAGTACTCTGGATCACGGTGAGACGATCGAGCTCATAGTCCATATCACAGAGGAGCTTGACTCGGAGATAGAAGGATCTGCGAGCCTTTCGTCGGTCGTGGTAGCCATGAGCAGCCAGAGTCCTTAACGCGGCATATGGGGTGGCAGCAAACATGACAGCTTGGAAGAGAAGGAGGCTGACCGTTTCTGTGGCATCGTCTTTCTCAATCGCGGCCAGAAAGTCTTCCAGTTCAAGGACAGGCAAGTACGGGTGCACATACTGAACGTAGCAGCGTAATAACTCGTTCCGTAAGGCCGTATCAGGTATGATGAAGGCGCCCTTTGTCTGCAGACGTTCAACATCGTCCACTTCCAGGCACGCCGAGGCCCTTCGAATATACTTTGGGAAAGCAATCTCTGATCCTCCAGCGGACCCCAGCCTGAGATCAGTTGAGGTTTGTGAAGGCGGCGATAAGGACAGCCCATTGTGAAGGCCGTTTCCTGCGTAGGCAGGCCTGATAGCAGGGTTAGATCTGCGAGAGTCGACGTTGGTTTGTAGCGGGGAATGTTCCAGTGGAGATCCGGACTCAGTCAAGAACGTCCTGTCCTGATGGTACCCCGCGGAGGTGGCCGTAACATTTGCAGTTTCCTCGCTACGCCGCTCGCGACAATATCGGCTGATTGAAGGGGAAGAAAATTGTCCAGGAGCATTGGGCACAGCGACATTCACACTGGTTGCCGCCGGGTCGCGGGGAAGACTCGCAAGGTTGTCAAAGTTGGTATACCGAGGGGAGATGTTGTCTTCAACAAGGGTATCCGGGGTTGTCCGCCGCCGTCCAGACGTCTCGCCCGCACGAAATTTGCGTCGGCGAAGGCTCTCGGCCACTTTGCACTCGACCCGATCAAGTCGACAATTGGTGCACGGAAGGCCATCGATGACGTCGCAACGCACTTTACGAGCCCTGCAGTTGAGGCAGGCTTTGGAAGCGCGGCGTTTGCTACTCTGACGCACGGATGTTTCTTCCATGGCGGGGTTTCGTGCCGCCGGGCCACACAGGTTCTTGCTTCTTGCATTAAATAAGGTATATCTGTAGCAGTGAGGCAAAAGGATCAATCCGTGGTCGATGCAAGCGGAGAGACCGAGGTATTGGCGATGTCTTGGCGACGAGCTGTCACGTGCCACGCAACGTGAGTCAGCAGGGAGGGTGGAGCCACTAGAGTGTTTGAGCTCTGGAGAAAGTTATTTACTCCGTACTATATGCCACCTATACCATATATACACTGGGACACGCCATGTAAAGCGCGCATTTAGACGTTCGCTAAGCATTCCCGATCCGGATTAATCAGGTCGCCAGGGGTTGTCAGCGCCGCTACCTAATAACTGCGGCTAAGGGCGGTTGGAGTAAGGTGGCCCTGTACACGAGTAGCAAAGGTATGAAGTGTAATTGCTATCCAGTGCGCTATGAAGTACAAGACGAGAGACAAAGAACTCGAAGAAGAGTTCAGAGCTTGTAGAATGTACACCGGGAACAGGTTGGTTGGGCATGTCCGGGATCATCGATGCTGGCCAGATACCGTCCTGACCCTCCGTTTCCATCAAGAAGGCTCCTTGTGATGGCGTCGTATCCGGTGGCGAGGATGACAATATCCAGCTCGTGTAGCTGTTCGACGGTGACAATTTCCCGGCCATTGAACCCTTGGAGAGGAGTGGCCTTCAGGTCTACAAGTTTATCGTTATCGCGACTGATCACATCGGAACGGTCCTGCTCCAGACTAGATATTGGAGCCAGCTTGTTCCATACCTACTCAAAATTAGATTGTGGGTTGGCTTCTCGCGTGGACTACGCCGGTTGCACAACAGGCTGGTTGCATTCAATGCAACCCGCTTGTCATTTGCCACATGGGCCATCCAGTGCACAATTGGCTTTTATTCACACTGCCAGCGCGCCGTGGCAAGTAATGATACACGCCACTTGTGAGAGTTCTGGTCCAGCATGAGCATTGCCTACTATGCAGCCATGTTAATCAGGACGGTCTTTGGCTCCGTGAATAATCTCAACGCATACTCCCCGAATTCCCGCCCAATACCGCTCTGTTTCTTACCCCCAAAGGGCGCCTGCAAGCTTTGCAGGCTGATGCAATTGATACCGACGACACCAGACTCCAATGCCGAGGACACTCGCAAAGCTCGTGTGATGTCCCGAGTAAAGACTCCGGCCATCAAACCAAACTCGGTATCGTTGGCCAGCCGCAAGACTTCTTCCTCTGTCTCGAACGTCTTGATGACACTGACAGGGCCAAAAATCTCCTGTCGATAGATTTCCGCGTCATCCTTGGGGTTTAAAAACACCGTGGGTTCCATATAACAACCCGTCTCGCCGTACTGGGCGCCTCCGACCACCAATTCCGCCTCGGTTTCTCCTCGTTCCACCATTTTTTTAACTCGCGCAAGCTGTGCCTGGTCCACCATGGGGCCCAATCTAACAGCTGGATCCTGCGGGTCTCCCAAGTCATTGGCAGCTTCTTCCATCCTTTTCTTATATTCTTGGATGAACTTATCCGCAATACTCTTCTGGACATACACTCGTGAAGCAGCGACACAAAGCTGGCCACTTCGTGTCAAGATCGCGTTTATTGTCCACGTGAGTGCGTTCTCGAGATTGGCATCCTCGAAAATCACCGCTGGACTCTTTCCTCCGAGCTCTAGAGTGACTCGTTTCAAGTTGCTTCGAGCCGCAGCCTCTTGGATCTTCTTGCCCGTCGTGATTGAGCCGGTAAAGCTGACCTTGCGAATCCTCATATGCTCGGCAAGGAGGGCGCCAGTAGATCCAGGCCCCGTAATAACTTGGATAACTCCGGGAGGGAAGCCAGCTTTCTCAAAGAAAGATGCCACAGCCAAAGACCCCAGAGGTGTCTTCTCACTGGGCTTCACAATCATGACATTTCCGGTCGCAAGTGCCGGAGCTGCCTTGAGGAAGAAGGTTGCTACCGGTGCATTAAAGGGGTTGATGGCAGCACAGACACCAAGTGGCTCGTGTCGGACCAACTTCACAAACCCTGAGACAATGACTATTTCAGTACTGCCCTAACAAGAGAGACCGCAGTCAATTCTCGCTTACCATCATCAGCGGGAAAGTAGTCGCCCTTCTGTTTGTCTGTCCATCCTGCGTAGTACACCAGGCAATTCCTAATATAATTTCGTTCACGGACTGGGGCTAGGGAGACTGGGATTCCGGATGTGAGTGAGTCCAGCGTGAGAATCGGCATGAGCTCGTCATCAAGCAGTGCGGCCAATTTGAGCAGGCACTCGGTCCGTTGTATAGCTGAAAATCGACTCCACGGTCCATGGAAAGCCTCTTCAGCGTATTTCACCGCTGCCTCGACGTCTGCAGGGCCGGCGATCGGGATGTTGTCGACGACGACAGTGTTATCCTTGGGGTTTTTGAGGCTGTAGGTCTCTGTGCTCTTGGCCGCGACGTATTGGCCGTTCAAAAATAGCTGAGTGTAGCCTTTCGGATCCAAGGCAGTGCTACCCATTGCTGCGGTTTTCAACCCTACTCGTTCGATTGAATCACTTGGGAAAGAGCTTGAGGGTGTGTTATTCGCAAGGCACTTAAATTCCCGTGCTGGCGCACGCCGGGCGGGGGAAAGCTACGTCGGGCCGATGGCCAACCAATTCCGATAGCAGGCTAGGCGGTCGCCGACATCTGTTCTTCTCGGATATGCATCGCGTGGGGATTCCGTGACACCATCCCCCTTCAGCCGCAAACTTCTAAACCCTAGGCTGCAATGGTTCCTGTGGCTGCCACAGACTTGAGAACGTTGGACCTCGGTCCAAGTCGATAATCGATCATCTTCTGACGAGCGGAGTTCTTTTATTAAATGCATACGATACGTGTTGCTGCTCCTCCGGCATCCAACGTCTTTCAAATCACACGCCACTCGACCGACCACTAATGGCAGATCAAATGGACATCTGGGCCTTGACAGAATGGGATACGCCTCTGAAGAAGCTCCGCCAGCCTATTCCAACTCCCAAAGGAACGGAAATCTTGGTGAGAGTTACCCACGCGGGAGTTTGTCACTCAGACCTCCATACCGCCGAAGGCTTCTATGACATGGGAGGAGGAAAGCGCTTTTACGTCAAAGAACGTGGTATACAGCTGCCTGTTGCATTGGGACATGAAATACTGGGAGAAGTGGCTGCTGTCGGACCGGAGGCAGGGTCTGTCGCAATAGGGTCCCGTCACATCGTGTATCCGTGGCTCGGGTGTGGTACCTGTGGGCGCTGTACCCAGGAAAAGGACAACTTGTGCGCCGCGCAAAAAGCACTCGGAGTCCTTCGAAATGGCGGGTTTGCCGAGTATGTGGTGGTTCCCCATCCGAAGTACCTCGTCGATCTAGGCGATCTCGACCCCTCGGTGGCGTGTACTTATGGCTGTTCTGGAATCACAACCCTCAGCGCAGTCAGCAAGGTCATGCCCCTGCCGCCGGATGAGCCGGTCCTCCTGATCGGCGCGGGAGGTCTAGGACTGGCAACAATATCAGTGTTGAAGGCATTTGGGCATAAATCCATTGTCAGTGCAGACATAAGTGACGACAAACTGGCTACGGCCGCTGCAGCCGGTGCCACAAAAACCGTCAACACCTCTGGCCCCTCCGCAGCTCAAGATATTCTTGCCGCCACTAATGGGCCTGTCATTGCAGTGATAGATTTTGTGAACAACTCAGCCACCGCAAGCATGGTGAACGGCCTGGTCGCGAAAGGGGCCAAATGGGTACAAGTCGGTGTTATGGGAGGCTCGATTGAGTTGTCTCTCGTAGCGAACATTTTCAAAGGCCTGACCATTTATTCCAACATCACCGGAGATTTGGACGAGCTCCGGAGCCTCGTGCAGCTCGCGAAAGAAGGGAAGCTAGCCCCTGTGCTGGTCCAGAAAATGCCTTGGGACTCAGTGAATGAAGCAATGGACTTGCTTAAGGCGGGAAAAGCTTCGGGGCGAATTGTGCTCGTTAAGTGATTGGTTCCTCGCGATGAGACAAGAGAATCGACTATGATTATTTTATCGAAGCAAAAGTCTCCCTTATAAAGCCTTCTCTTTAAACCGTGTGCTATCCCTGGGCACGATGTCCATCGTGCCACCAAGGACTCGTCCCGGCTTGCCTGTCTTGTCGTCGTCATCGAAGGATCTCTTACTGCAGGCGCAGTGAACAGCCCCATGTTCCTGTTCTTCAGGCTCTTTGATAGTTCTGACGTCTGCACGGTCCTGGTGCTCTTCCCTATGGGTGCTGCAGAGCTTTCACCGCCGCGAGCACGTGGATTCTTGGTCGGCCAACACGGCCCTGGTCTTGCCATTGGCTGTAACCTCGACCTCGCTGTTAGCTACGGATGCTATTTCGTGAAGAATGGTAATTTGTCCTGAAGCCTTCCTCTGGGCCTGCGAATGATAATTGCTGTAGTGAATGATACGTATTGCAACGGTGGGAAGCTACCTCAATTTTTTCCCCCATCAAAACATGCCCACTATGAATTGAGTACAGGACAAGAATGCGCAATAGACAGCCTTATTCATTTCTCTCGTTGTGAGGTTACTTGATATCAACATCATATTTGTGTAGGTTCATGTTGACAGGGTTGCAAGATAGCCACTGTGGCAAACCACCTGAGACGCTAGCTGTCACACCAATTGCGGCACTTACCTCAACACCGTTGTTCCCACCGACCTGCGACAGCATGGCGACGGAATAGGAGGTTTCAGGAACGGCCTTCAGAGCATAGGCCAAAGTGTATATAAACAGGCAGAGTCTCTCTGAATAGCCAGAGGGACAGAACACAATCAAGCAGATAGATCCACTCTCAATCTGTGTATAACAGTTCAGGATGATCTCAACCAGCCGCTAGGCCCCGTTAAAATCGCGGCACCTCATTGGACACATTTCACCCCTTCCACAACCCCTTCTTCGTAGCGAACTCCGATGAAAGACTTCCATGCTCGGGTACTAAAAAATCGCTAACCTAGCTTCTTGTCATGCCACGGCTCCATGAAAATAACGGTCGAGAAAATCTTCTGCTTGTGACGGATTCCAAGCCGCAGCGCGTAAGATCAGGTCAGACCTCGAGCGAAGCTGGTCTTGGCCAGAGCATTTTCTCTCCAGTACCATACCGCCGTCATGGTCGCACCAGGTCCAATGACGAGGCTACCTAGGGCGATGAGGGCCGCGGCTTTCCTTGGGTCGACGGTTGCTCGACCCATTCGCTTCAAATCCCACGCAGCCATGCATAGCCAGGCGTACGTGGCAACGTGGAAGCCCCAGAAGTCCGCCAGGAAGATAGTTCTCAGACCCTCCCCAAATGCCTTGGATTGCGCGGTAAAGTCGGGCCAGAAGACAGATGTCAAGCTCAGAGTGGGTGATAACAGGATCTTCGCCCCAGAGTAGACATGTAGCACCACTCCCAGCGTACCGGCGACGACGTACAGCTTCTTGATATATGGGACATCCGGAAAAGGCTCATTGGCTTTCGGCGACGCTTGTTTGAGACCTTGTCTCTTGACGAAGCAATACCCCAGGATGCTGCAGATGAGTGGGACAAACATTGGAGACAGTTGCCAAAGCGACTCGAAATTCTGGATTGCGTACGGGTCCTTCCAAGGTAAGAACATGAGAATTGTTGGAAGGGCGTAACCGAGCATGACGGCCCAGATAAGAGACATGGCGAATTGTATTGGAACTGGACGGTTGAGTGGCCACCAGTACGTTTCCGGCTCTGAAATGTACGTGTAGCAGGCGTAATAGACAGGCATATAGATACCGACACCTGCCCACTGAACCAGTGTGAACCAGATAGTGATGCTAGAAATTAGTTAAGTCAGTAAATCCGGCCAATGAAAAGGAGACGATCAATACTCACAATGTTACAGGTGTCAGCGCGTTGCGTTTCCGATATGCCTCCACACACCACACCGCAATGGGCTGAATAAGCATCCCGAGGAAGTACATTTGCAAAGTCGCAAATTTCTGGTCCCAGTTATTCAATCCTGGCATATATGCTGCTGCCAAGAACATCAGGTAGTTGTCGATAAGTGCAATCCCTGTATACTTGCGCTTAAGAGGAAAAATTGGATCGTAGGAGAACGTTCCAGTCCTCAAGACTGTTTCCAGGTGGTCCCCCAGACCGTAATAGGCTGACCGGATCCACATGCCGTAGTGAACAAGTGCAGAAATAAGTAAGTAGAATCCAATGAAGTACCACTTCACTATACCTCGAGGCACCGGGGTGCTCAGAAGTTCGTCTTTGTACGGGATGAGTCTCGGAGTAGGGGCCAGCTTAGGGCTATTCAGCTTTTCGGCGAGTGGCATGTTTCGGGAGAAGTTGAAGGTGACATCCTCAACGTCGGTCAATGGCAATAAATGGAAAGCCACAAACTCGTGGAGAGGTGTATCGAGTAGCTCAGTCCGCTGCTGTTCGTGTGAATGCTCCTTGAGAATGGTTGTCCTAGCTTGTCGGATTCTTTGGGTTGTGGCGAATGCGCCTTCGATCTGTTCCAGTGTAGGCTTGACACCACGCGATTTTATCAGGACATCGCGGAGGACGTTGACAAGAGTGGCCGCTGATTCAATAGAGGCGTTACCGCCGTGGCCGGCAATGGGATGGAACTGGGGATGCTCAGCATAGTTCTTATGAACGGGGAGCGGTGTCCCTGTCATGCGTACCTTGTGCGCAGCGTCACCAATGGTTATGATGCGCTTGAAATACCACTGTCTAAACACATACTCCTGTAAGGGTACCAACACTGATGAGATCTTCCTGTCCAAGAGCTGCTTGAATTTCAGGGTAGGAGTGATGTTGTCGTTTTCTCGTAACGCGAGCAGCTTCTTCTCGTCCTCTTTGGTGTAGTGGGGGATGTCATCGCCGTAGGCTCGCTGCACCAGCTTGTAAAAATAAAACCAGTACACACGGCCTCCTGGGCCGCCATTGACAACATAGGATTCATGCTTCCTGAACACCGAGTTCGACGCGCCAGGTTCGATCCCCTCGCAAGGATGGGAGATTCCAAACACACACCCATAATCGCAGGGGACGCCTAAACCAGATCAATGCACGCGTTCATGCCACCGTGGAGAGGACTCACAAGAATGCTCGTCGGAGGGAATCCACCCAGGCGACAGCTCATTCGCGATCCTCCACATTTCTCCTCTTACTGAGCTGTGAATTCCATCCGCACCGATCAGGATGTCACCTTCGTAGGAACAATTGTCATGTGTTTTGACCACCACTCCATCGTCCGATAGCTCGACTTTTTGGATTCGTTTCTTCGTCAGGACCTTTGTCTTGTCCTGGATGTTGTCGTACAGCACCTGAAGGACCATCTGGCGATCCAAAAAGGTGATCGGATAACCGTGCCTTTGGAGCCTTTTAGTGTTGCGTCCTCCCATAAGTCATGGCACAACCAAACCTCTCATGCATGGATTGGTTCATGCCCCGAAACTCGCATATGATATTGCCCGTCTGATCACGAAAATGAAACGAGTCCAATGGAGGGCAGAGTTCCAGAATCTTTTGGTACAAGCCGAGTTGGTCCAATATCCTGTTGCCATGTGGTAAAATGCCTATGCTCGCACCCACCTGGGGCGCAATGTCCCCATATGATTCGAGCACCACGAAATCGATGTCGTATAGCTGCAGGATGTTGGCCAGGGTGAGGCCTGTGATGCTGCCGCCCCCAATCACGACTTTGAAATCGCTCTTGACTCCCATTTTGCCGTTTTGATGGGTGCTGTTGATGGATGGCTGAATGAGAGGAGGAAGAGTCGGGAGTAATGAAAACGAGGGAAGTAAGGAAGACTGACTTATATCGCCAACTCTCCCCCGTTTCTCTCCAACCAACCGATCACCACTTGTCAATATGCCAGCCTCTCACCCCCATATTCCTGGAGGAATGTATGCAAGGCCTTGTCGGACCATCCCGCAACATTCGGAGGCCCAAATCACGGGGAAACCCCTTCCTTGCTGAAGTCTCCCCCACAAAAAGTTGCAGCCGACTAAATGCCCAGAGGACCAACCATGATTAAACGGAAAAAGACCCTGTTCGGAAAAGCGGCCCGACCAGATGATGACTAAGTCGGCCTCACAGGCCGTCATTCAGCAATCAGCGGCCATCTGGCGTAGGTCCTGTGCTGTTTAGCTTTAGGTCTGATAAACCGCTGTAAAGTCAAGTCCTCTCACGAACTAAAGGCAGTTGTTGCCCGAGGGATCGCTCTGACAATTTGGTAACGAAGGAAGAATATTGCGAGATCCATCCAGTCACCAGTCGGTCTTGAAAGGTAACCGTGTGATAAGTTCTTTTCTATCGACGCATCCTGCGCCCTGAGAGTCTACGTTTGCGACCGCTGGAAATTTTGAACAGAAACACCGTCCCTATGATGGAGAGCTTCCAAAGCAAGGCGCTCCTCACGCGGCGCTCTCTCAAGTACACATATTTTGTCTCTCCGTCCGGTGAATCTACCAAGCAACATCCCGCGTTGTTGTTTGTTCACGGCTTTCCTGACTCGGCACATCTTTGGGCAGGAGTGGTCGCCAAACTCGGGGACCTGCCAAACAAAAAGATTCTTGTCAATTGCTTGGGGTATGCAGGGACAGACAAGCCCGAGGACACCAGTTTGTACGCGTACAAAGACCAAGCCGATGATCTTGCGGACATCCTGGACTGCGAGAACGCCAAATTCACAATCATTATCGGACATGACTGGGGCAGTGCGCTCGCTCAGCGCACCTACCTCCACAATCGTGAGCTGTTCAGCGGCGTGGTTCTCCTCAATACCGCATACATGGTTCCCTCAGATCAGGCCTTTGACCTCGCCACAGTGAATGAGCTCACCGAAAAGACGTGGGGTTACCCACAGTTCTCGTACTGGGAATTCTTCACGGCGCCAGATGCTGCCGAGATCATAGACGGGAATCTGGAGAGAATGTGGCAAGTGCTGCATGGTGATGTCGAAGACTGGATGAAAAAGATGTTCTGTGTTCCAGGCGCCATGCGCAAGTTTTTGCTCGGCACCGAGGAAGTGCCGTTGAAGCCATACGCGAAGCGACCAGAATGGAAAGGCAAGTTCATGCAACAATTCGAGACCGACGGATTCGCCCCATCCTTGCAGATGTACAAAGGTACTGCTTCGAACATACAATTCATGTCAGATTCAACCATTCCCAAGGAAAACTTGGCCATTGAGGTGCCGACATTGTTCGTGATTTGTACCCAGGATGCGGTCTGCTTGCCCGAAATGATGGTCCCGGCGAAGAACAAGGGTCTCGTACCGGATCTGAAGGAGGTTGTTATTGAGTGTGCACATTGGTCACCAATGGAGAAGCCCGATGAGATCGCCGCACATATAAGAGACTTTGTGATCAGCAGGTTCTCATCGCGTTCATCTACATAGGTCCTGTTCATATGACTCAATAATAACGGGCTAAACCTATTATACACAGATTGAGAGTGGATCTATCTACTTGATTGTGTTCTGTCCTCCTGGCTATTCAGAGAGACTCTGCCTGTTTATATACACTTTGGCCTATGCTCTGAAGGCCGTTCCTGAAACCTCCTATTCCGTCGCCATGCTGTCGCAGGTCGGTGGGAACAACGGTGTTGAGGTAAGTGCTGCAATTGGTGTGACAGCTAGCGTCTCAGGTGGTTTGCCACAGTGGCTATCTTGCAACCCTGTCAACAAAACCGTTTAAACTTATGCGGCTGTGAAATACGCCAAGACGTTAGTAATTATAGCTATAAAAGTAGCCTCCTAGACCACAGAGATCTAGTAAAGAACAATATACTTTTACGTCTCATTTCACAGTTAGTAGCAACGCCTATTCCCTTAGTCCGTAATTTTATAACTGATTACGGATCTAGGGGAACAACGGTGAAGTCTCGAGATAATCGCTTCGTAAGTTCTTATGACGTATTAAAAGTATATAAAAAGTCTATTTAGTAATTATAATGTTATAGATTCGGCTGAATATCGAAATAACGAACGTCTAATATCTTAGATAATAATTAGACCACTAGCGAAGCATAGATATGACTTAGAGAGTATATCCTTATTACTAGTATACTTCCCGTATAAGAGGCGCACTCTTTCTTCTCTTATACTTAGAGTCGTATTGTAACAAGGCAAGATGACTGTGCTGTGATGGGCCGTGCTGGGCTGATAGAGCGGTGGCAGAGAGGAAAAGTTATCTAGTCACATGTCAAACCTAAATGGGCTGGCAGAAGGGGGTGCAGAACAGTTTACAGTGCTGACAGTGAGCCATTCATTAGAGATTGAGCAGAGCATCATGAATTCCATGGTTTTTGACGCCGTCTACCTAATTTCTAAGTGTTTTTTATCAGTTCTGTTCTATTCGTCGATACTTCCGCTATGCTAGGTATTTATAGCTCTAGCCGCTGCCTCTCTAGATAGTGTTAGTAGTATTATCTTATCAGTATCAACTAGAAACGCGTTCTCGATTCCCGATCTACTAAATAGGTCTCTATACGTTGTTATACGTACACGCTAAATCCTAAAGTACTCTATTATAGTTAGCGATCGCGGGAAGATAATCTATTCATCGAAGATTTAAGCTCTTTACAATAATATCTTAATAAGATACTATATTAAGAATTACTAAAGTTAATACTAAAGAGTAAAGAATACGACTAAATAGAAGTTTAAGATTAACGATTAAAATTCGCGTAAACATCGATTTAACTTTAAAAGACGATGAGACTATTTATAGAGATAAAGTTCGCTAATTATTTAGAAAATCTTTTCTACGAAAGAGTTTAGAACCGAAATATTAAGAAGAATTTAAGATAAATAGCTCTTTAAAGAAATAAATTAATTAGTCGCGAATAAAATACTATAGTAAAGATATTTTCGAAGAAAAGATACTTAATTAATAAAACGAGACGCTATAGTATTATAACGTATAAAGTTTAACGCGAAACTTAAAGAGAAAAAAGATTATCTCTTAAAGATCTAGAAGTTCTTCTAAACGAGCCGTTAAAAAAGTATATTCGCGAAAGAATTAAGATATAAAAAGAAAGAAGAGAGATATACGGAACGACGATAAAGAGAAGAAGTAGAGAGATATAGAATATAAAAAAGTTTTAAAATAAAGAAATATAATGATAGAGAATTTAATATAAAGCTATAATAGTAATTTTAAACTATTACGATTAAATAGATAAAGAAAATATTATCGACGGCTAGCTATTACTACGTTAAATATAGTTCTTTTAGCTAATTAATATTTAAGATACGAACTTAGTCGGCGCTATAGAGATTACTCGCGTAATATTAAAGCTAATTAAAAAGATCGATTCTCTCGTATACGAAGATCACTTATAGATCGAGAAGATTACGAACTAAGTATTAAAGAGCGAGATTTATTCGACTATTAGATTAAGTTTCGAGAAGAAAACGTTTTACTAAGAGCGTAACTAATTTACTTATTAATTTAACTACTATTAAATATTCGAGAGCTTTTAGACTAATTCTTTCGAAGTATAGAAGCGATAATATCGAAGCAATCTAGAATATCGAGATTTCGGAGACCGACTACGAGTACTTCTTTAGCGTCTTTCGCGACCTTCTTATCTTCTTCTAGAGATTCTTTATAATCGTCTTTCTTAGAATCTATATAAATAATAACGACATCGAATTCGACGATAATGACGTAGAATAAAAATAAGCTAATTATATTAAAGATACTATAAGAAAATAAGAAGAATTTCGAATATTTATTCTTTAAAGACTTAAATATCACGACTTTCTTAGAGAATTTTGAGTATTTATCTCTATATAATAGATAATTAAAAGAAGATCGTACTAAAGCGATTATTCGTTTTTATAATCGTTTCTATACAGTAATTATTCGTAATCTATCTAAATATAAACTATGGAATTAGAAAGATATTAAGCGAGAAATATTAAAGAAATAAAAGAATGAAGATAAAAATTAGCTAATATTAATTCTTTTCTATTTATAATCGCTTAAAGATAAAAAGCGAGAGAGTAAGAAAGATATATATATTTATCTACGCGAATTTAAAAGAACTAGCGATATCTTATTTAAAGAAGAGAAAGTAATCTTTATTTAATTAAATAAATAGTTATTAGAAGAGTTATCGAAGTGAGATCGTAATAAAATTATCTTAGATCTAGATATTAATTATAAAGATACTAAAATAATTAAGTACGATAAGATTTATAAAAAGGCTATAGATCGCTCGTAAGCTCACTATAATACTAATTATTTTACGAACTCTTTAGAAGATTAGACTTTAAATAATTTAGTGAAAGAACGTAAAGAAAAGTTTTCGATATTAAGATAGAAAAAGAGAAGTATTGTAACAGAGCACTTTAGGGTTTAGCGTGTACGTGCAACAACGCACAGAGGCCTATCCAGCAGATCGGGAATCGGGAACGCGTTTCTGGTTGATACTGACAACAACACCACCAACACCACCCAGAGAGGCAGCGGCTAGGGCTACGAACACCTAGTACAGCGGCAGCATCGAGGAATAGAACAGAACTAATAAAACACTCTCAGAATTTAGATAGACGACATCAAAAGCCATGGAATTTATAATACTCTACTCAATCTATAAAAAATGAATGGCACACTACCAGCACTATAAACTATTTCGCACCTTCTCTCTACTAGCCCATTTAGGTTTAATATGTAACTAGATAACTTTTTCACCTTACCACCGCTCTATCAGCCTAATATAGTTCATCATAGTATAGTTATCTTACCTTATTATATTCCTCCCTCTCCTATTTATAGAACGACCTCGTTCAATAGTACATAGTACACTTAAGAATTATCTAACTCTATTATTACTTAGGGGGCGGGTCCGCAGCACTATGAGAAGAAGCTCGTAACGGGGGTAGATTCTTCTCTCTTATTAAGTCTAGAATACGAACTAAAACATCACTAGTAGATATAATAAATTTACTCGGTCTATATAAGAATACCGAAGACGCTCTTAATATTTCGCTTTAATAATCACTCTATCTTAGAGTTAAGTCTATTTCTATACTAATGTTGCTCGGTGGCTCTAGGGTTCGCTCTTAGAATTCTCTCTTAACTAACTAAGTAACGCGAGAGAAGAGAGAGTTCACTCTTAGCGTTGGGGTTCTATTCTAAGAGTTATTACTATTATATTCTAAATCTATTCTCTCTTCACTATATAGATCGATATAAGTCTATAATATTTAGTTCGTATTCTCTTAGTTAATGAGATTAATAACACTTTTATCTAAAGTGGCCATTATAATAGACTTTAATAGCTATCACCCACTAATTTCTACGCGAGACGACCATAATAATGATATCTTTTCATCTCTAATAATAGCTTAATAAATATTCTAAATAAGTTAAACTTAATGAGAAATATCGATTTTAACTTCTTTAATAGCTTTAATACCGTTTTTCATAAGAGCTTTAATCTAAAAGATGATAAACATTCCGTAATTATAGTTATTTAGTTATTTATTGACATTAATATTCTAAAATATAAACTATCTATTGTCTTCGAGCTTTGCTCGAACTTAAGAGTTAAGATACTCTAAAATAATCGAAATCATTAAGTCTTTTACCGTGCGCTTCCTAATCGAATTCATGACGTAAACGATTTAAGAATCGAAATCGACGTATACTAACTATTAATGGTTAATCTCTCGATAGGGAATTAGCTTCTTCTATATAAACTTATCTTATCGCTACGATCGCGGCTAGATTATAAACGTAAATGTTCCTCGAACGTTATATAAGTAGATTATATTTTATTCGTCTTTCACTTAGTACTTTCGGTAGGCCGCGATACCTTTAATAACGTAATCTATAGATAATTAATCGTTATAATTCGCACTAAGTAAAAGATATTCTAATTCTTTCTTATTAATTATATATTCTTCCGAGTAGTAATTCTCGCCGCGAAGAGATTTCTTTACTCCGTGACTATACTCTTTAAATTTCTTTAAAGCGTCTCGAATTCGCTAAATTTCTAATATGTCTTTTTTAATCTCTACTCTTTCTATAATTCGAATTACTTCGAGAGTAGCGTAATACTAAAGAGATTACCTCGAATTAATATTAGTCGGTAATACTTCGATTAATCTTTAGAATACTCGTATAATAGCTTTAAATCCGTACTAAACTACTTTATCCGCTTACCGTTTCGTTAAAGTATCTTTACCGATATTATACTTAACTCTCTTAAACTAGTTCATGATAATCTTCTATACTAGTCTTTTTATATTGAAAGGATTTCTTAATGAGTTTTATTTATATAGTCTTATATTGAAGGGCGAAGGTAACTCTTAAAACTCTTTACGGAGATATTTATTATTAGTAATAGTTTCTTTAGCTTCCGTAAACGCTTATTCGATGAACGAGAAGTATATTGTTAGACACAGCCTTGGAAGAGACCGGTCGCGGGCTGCGAAGGCGCGGCTCAGGACATTCATTGGACAGATGGAAGGATCCACAAGGGAACAAGGCTGAACCACGTGATATGCCCTGTTGGCTCTGTCGGCCCTGTGGGCTCTGCCAGCAGAGCGCACAGAGCGCACAGAGCGCGCAGAGCACGAGCATTATATATACACCCTCATTTCCCCT